>NC_029785.2:54903967-54944264 GCF_000816755.2 Arachis ipaensis
CCATGGTTCGGTATGGAATTCGCCACAAGGTGGCCACTCCATATCATCCACAAACCAATGGGCAAGCTGAAGTCTCTAATAGAGAATTAAAGAGAATGCTGGAACGGACAGTAAATACCCGTAGAAAGGATTGGGCACGGAGCTTGGATGATGCTCTGTGGGCTTACAAGACAGCATTCAAGACCCCTATAGGGACCTCTCCATACCAACTCATATATGGTAAGGCATGTCACCTGCCCGTGGAACTGGAACATAAGGCCTACTGGGCAACCAGATTCCTAAACTTTGATGCCAAACTAGCAGGAGAAAAACGATTGCTCCAGCTAAATGAGCTAGAGGAATTCAAACTCACAGCTTTCGAAAATGCCAAGCTTTATAAAGAAAAATAAAAAAAATGGCATGACAGAAAGCTGTCATCTAGAATCTTGTGTTTGGGCGTTCAAACGCCAGGAAGGCAGGGAGGAGCCAAATTCATTATTTCCACACGTTTTTCCATTCTAATTTCAAATTTTATGTTTCAATGCATGATTTTTATATAAACATGTTAAGAACCCTGATTTCTAAAATCCCCAATATATCTTAATCCATAAGCACAAACCCTCTTTGCAAATTCAATCCAACTCTTTTCAAATCTTTTCCAAAAACAAATCTATCTTTTTCAACTTATCAATATCTTTTTCAAAACCTCCACTTTATCTTTTTTCAAAAATTAAATCTATCTTTCTCAAAAATCTTTCATATCCTCTCAATTTTAAACTATATCCTCTCTTATCATATCTTCTATCTTATCTTTTCCAAATAAATCTTTTTATCATATCTTTATCTTTTTTTTTCTTTCGAAAAACCCACCTTCCCCCCCTTATAAATTTGAGTTCGGCCTCCCTCCTCTCCCATCAACAATAGCAGCTAGTTCTCCTTCTATCCATCTCCTTTCTTTTCTTTTGCTTGAGGACAAGCAAACCTCTAACTTTGGTGTGTTTATCCGCGATCACTAAGATCGTGGCTCCTAAAGGAAAATAACCCACTCCAAGAGGCAAGAAAGAGAGCGTTTCAAAACCACTTTGGAATCAAGGGAAGTTCTTATCTAAAGAACATTCAGACCATTATCTTAAAATAATGGGTCTGAGATCAGTGATCCCGGAAGTTAGATTCGATCTGAAAGAAGATGAATATCCGGAGATCCAGGAGCAAATTCGAATCAGGAACTGGGAAGTCCTAGCTAATCCTGAAACGAAAGTGGGAAGGAACATGGTCCAGGAGTTCTATGCTAATATGTAGCAAACTGACAAGCAGAAACTATCTGGAACTGCCTTCTATGACTATCGGACCGTGGTCAGAGGAAAGATTGTTCATACCCACCCTGACAGGATCAGGGAGATCTTAAAGCTACCTCAGCTAAAGGATGATCCAGACTCCTTCAACAGGAGGATGATGAGAGCAGACATGGGCCTGGATAAGATTCTAGAGGACATGTATATCCCTGGAGCCAGGTGGACCACCAACACAAAGGGTGTCCCAAATCAACTCAAGAGAGAGGATCTCAAACCAGTCGCCATTCGAATCAGGAACTGGGAAGTCCTAGCTAATCCTGAAACGAAAGTGGGAAGGAACATGGTCCAGGAGTTCTATGCTAATATGTAGCAAACTGACAAGCAGAAACTATCTGGGACTGCTCTCTATAACTATCGAACCGTGGTCAAAGGAAAGATTATTCATACCCACCCTGACAGGATCAGGGAGATCTTAAAGCTACCTCAGCTGAAGGATGATCCAGACTCCTTACAAAAATTCTAAAGAGGCCAGGTTCGCTTATCCAAGCGTGATTTCTCTGCTTTGCAAGGACGCTGGAGTAAGGATGGGAATAACTGAGTATATCTCAATTGAGAAGCCAATCACCAAAGCATCAATGGAAAAACAACAAGCACAGGATGATCCCATCAAGAAGAGAGCACAGGAATTCCTCCCAGAGATCCCTCAATCTGAATACTGGAAGTATCTTGAGACGTCTGTTACCAATATACGGGAAGCTATGGAGCAAATAATAAGAGAACAGAAGGAACACAGTCAAATGCTGACCTATATGTTTAAAGAACAAGAGGAGCAAGGGCGTGACTTAAGGGAATTGAAGCGCCAAAAGTCTTCTCTTGCAGGACCAAGCACCCCAGGGATCAGAGGAACCCCCGTTCCCCCAGAATAAAGGTTGTTAATTTCTAATTTCTGCCTTAACTCTGTGACAGTGTCCTTATAGAAGTTTACCTTAGGAGTCATATAGTAGTAATTAGTATCTATTTTGATTTTAACTCCAATTAAGCTATAGTTTATTTTTCTCATCATCAGCAAACATGAATAAAGTAGTAGATCTTTTGAATAAGAGGCAATAAAATTTCGAGTTTTAATAAGAGAAATTCTAATTAGTTAAATGTGGTGGCAATGCTTTCTGTCTTCTGAATGAATGCTTAAACAGTGCATGTGTCTTTTGAATTTGTTGTTTAAGACTGTTAAATATGTTGGCTCTTGAAAGAATGATGAACATGAGACATGTTATTGATAATCTGAAAAATCATAAAAATGATTCTTGAAGCAAGAAAAAGCAGCAAAAAACAAAGCTTGCAGAAAAAAAAAAGCAAGCAGAAAAAGCCAAAAGCTCTTAAAACCAAGAGGCAAGAGCAAAAAGCCAATAACCCTTAAAACCAAAAGGCAAGGGAAAATAAAAAGGATCCCAAGGCTTTGAGCATCAGTGGATAGGAGGGCCTAAAGGACTAAAATCCTGGTCTAAGCGGCTAAACCAAGCTGTCCCTAACCATGTGCTTGTGGCGTGAAGGTGTCAAGTGAAAACTTGAGACTGAGCGGTTAAAGTCAAGGTCCAAGGCAAAAAGAAGAGTGTGCTTAAGAACCCTGGACACCTCTAATTGGAGACTTTAGCAAAGCTGAGTCACAATCTAAAAGGTTCACCCAATTATGTGTCTGTGGCATTTATGTATCCGGTGGTAATATTGGAAAACAAAGTGCTTAGGGCCACGTCCAAGACTCATAAAGAAGCTGTGTTCAAGAATCATCACACTGAACTAAGAGAATCAATAACACTATCTAAACTCTGAGTTCCTATAACCTCCCTGCACTCAAAGTGGATTTTCTGGAGCTACAGAACTCGAAATGGCATGCTTCCAATTGCGTTAGAAAGTAGACATCCAGGGATTTCCAGAAATATATAATAGTCCATACTTTGCACAAGGATAGACGACGTAGACTGGCGTTCAACGCCAGTTCTCTGCCCAATTCTGGCGTCCAGCGCCAGAAAAGGATCAAAAGCTGGAGTTGAACGCCCAAACTGGCACATAAACTGGCGTTCAACTCCACAAATGGCCTCTGCACGTGAATTTCTTAAATCTCAGCCCCAGCACATACCAAGTGGGCCCCAGAAGTGGATCTCTGCATCATCCATCATAGTTTACTCATTTTTTGTAAACCTAGGCTACTAGTTTAGTATTTAAACAACTTTTAGAGACTTATTTTGTATCTCATGACATTTTAGATCTGAATTTTGTACTCTTTGATGGCATGAGTCTCTAAACTCCATTGTTGGGGGTGAGGAGCTCTGCTGTGTCTCGATGAATTAATGCAAGTATTTCTGTTTTCTATTCAAACATGCTTGTTCCTATCTAAGATGTTCATTCGCGCTTAATTGTGATGAAGGTGATGATCTGTGACACTCATCACCATTCTCAACCCATGAACGTGTGCCTGACAACCACCTCCATTCTATATTAGATTGAATGAGTATCTCTTAGATCTCTTAATCAGAATCTTCATGGTATAAGCTAGAATAGATGGCGGCATTCATGAGAATCCGGAAAGTCTAAACCTTGTCTGTGGTATTCCGAGTAGGATTCAAGGATTGAATGACTGTGATGAGCTTCAAACTCCTGAAGGCTAGGCGTTAGTGACAAACGCAAAGGAATCAAGGGATTCTATTCCAACCGGATCGAGAACCAACCGGTGATTAGCCGTGCTGTGACAGAGCGCGTGAGCGTAGTTTTCACTGGAAGGATGGAAGGTAGCCATTGACAATGGTGATCCACCAACACACAGCTTGCCATAGGAGGACGTGCGTGCGTGAGCAAGAAGACAGAGGAAAGCAGAGATTCAGAAGACAAGGCATCTCCAAAACTCCAACATATTCTCCATTACTGCATAACAAGTAACCTTTAATCCATGCTCTCTTGTTTATTTGCAATTCAACTGATAAACATCATTGGCTTCCTGACTAAGATTTACAAGATAACCATAGATTGCTTCAAACCAACAATCTCCGTGGGATTCGACCCTTACTCACGTGAGGTATTACTTGGACGACCCAGTGCACTTGCTGGTCAGTGGTACGAGTTGTGAAAAGTGTGATTCACAATTTGTGCACCAACTCACTTCTTATATACAGATGCTGATTCCTAGCAACTGTATCGATAAGCTCATGAGCCTCTTCAATAGTCTTTCTCATGTGTATAGATCCACCAGCTGAGTGCTCTAGAGATATCTGAGCTTTTTCTGTAAGCCCGTAGTAGAAGATGTCTAACTGCACCCAATTTAAAAACATTTTAGAGGGGCATTTCCTTAGCATCCCTCTGTACCTCTCCCAAGCGTTATAAAGGGATTCATCATCCTCTTGTTTAAAGCCTTGGATGTCTAGCCTTAGCTGTGTCATCCTTTTTAGAGGGAAGTATTGATTCAGGAATTTGTTTGATAACTATTTCTATGTTTTTATGCTTGCTGTGGGTTGGTTATTTAACCACCTCTTAGCTTGCTATCTTACAGCAAATGGAAACAGTAATAATCTGTATACATCCTGATCTACCTCCTTGTCACGCACTGTGTCAGCAATTTGCAAGAACTGCGCCAGAAACTCAGTAGGTTCTTCCTGTGGAAGACCAAAATACTGGCAATTTTGCTGCACCATGACAATGAGCTGAGGATTTAGCTCAAAACTGCTTGCTTTGATGGGAGGTATACAGATACAACTCCCGTATGCAGCGATAATGGGGTTAGCATATGACCCCAGAGTCCTTCTAGACTGTTCATTTCCACTTATGTCCATGATGGGAAAAAAGGGAATTGATATGAATTGCAAATGAATTATATTTTTGTTTATTTTATTTTATTTAATTAAAAGCAACCGAACAAAATAGAATAAAAAAATGGAAAATAAAATAAAAGTTTCAAAAACTAGAATAATTGATTAATTAAGAAAATCTGAAAAACCTTGGATATGATTTTTTTTTGAAAAAGATTTGAATTTTGAAATTCTAAAACTAAGATAAGATAAAATAAGAAATTTTAAAATAAAAATCTGAATTTTTGAAGGTAGAGTTCGAAAATCAATTAAAATAAAGAGAAAAGATATTTTTGAATTTAATGAAGAAAGAGAAAAATAGGAAAAATGACACCAAACTTAAAGTTTTAGATCAAAACAAAGAAAACAAACAAGGAAGCTTTGAATATCAAAAATGAACACTAAGAGCAGCTTTTGAAAATTTTTAAGAAAACAGAAACATAAAGGATACCAAACTTAAAAAATTTTATATTCTAAACACTAATAATTCGAAAAAATGAAAGGAAAAATAAAATTATGCAATTGGCACTAAACTTAAAATATGAAACTAGACTCAAACAAAAGACTAAATTATGAAGTTATTGACTTTGAAAATTTTTGAAAATAATTAAGAAAAATAAAATAAGGATTTTAAAATTTTAACCAAAAACAATAATAGAAGACTCTAAACTGAAAAGAAAAATTTTACTAATCTAAGCAGCAAGATAAACCGTCAGTTGTCCAAACTCGAATAATCCCCGGCAACGGCGCCAAAAACTTGGTGCACGAAATCACAATCACATTTTTGCAATTCCGCACAACTAACCAGCAAGTGCACTGGGTCGTCCAAGTAATACCTTATGTGAGTAAGGGTCGATCCCACGGAGATTGTCGGCTTGAAGTAAGCTATGGTTATCTTGTAACTCTTAGTCAGGATATCAGTATTGATTCTTAGTTTTAATTGTAAAAAGTAAAAGAACATAAAATAAATACTTGTTATGCAGTAATCGAGAACAAGTTGAGGTTTTGGAGATGCTCTGTCCTCGGAATCTCTGCTTTCCTACTGTCTTCTTTTCCACGCACGCGAAGCTCCTTCCATGGCAAGCTGTATGTTGGTGGATCACCATTGTCAATGGCTACCAGCCATCCTCTCAGTGAAAAGGGTCCATGTACATGGCTAATCATCTGTCGGTTCTCACTTATGTTGGAATAGGATCCATTGATCCTTTTGCACACTGTCACTGTGCCCAGCATTCATAAGTTTGAAGCTCGTCACAGTCATCCCTTCCCGGATCCTACTCGGAATACCACAGATAAGGTTTAGACTTTTTGGATCTCAGGAATGCTGCCAATTGATTCTATCTTATACCACAAAGACTCTGATCTCATGGATTTGAATGCTCTGTTGTCAGGAGAAGCAGACAAACTCGTGAACCAGGTACCCAAGAGATATACATTCAATCTAAGGTAGAACAGAAATGGTTGTCAGGCACGCGTTCATAGGTTGAGAATGGTGATAAGTGTCACGGATCATCACATTCATCATGTTGAAGTGCGAATGAATATCTTAGAATAGAAACAAGCGTGATTGAATGAGAAACAGCTGTAATTGCATTAATCCATCGAAAAACAGTAGAGCTCCTCACCCCCAACCATGGAGTTTAGAGACTCATGCCGTAGAAGATACAAAATTCAGATGTCAAAAAAATGTCACGAGATACAAAATAAATCTCTAAAAGTAGTTTTTATACTAAACTAATAACCTAGGTTTATAGAAAATGTGTAAACTAAGATAGATAGTGCAGAAATCTACTTCCGGGGCCCATTTGGTGTGTGCTTGGGCTGAGCATTGAAGCTTCCATATGTAGAGACTTTTCTTGGAGTTAAACGCCAGGTTGCTGCCTGTTTCTGGTGTTTAACTCCAGTTTTTATGCCAGTTTTGGCGTTTAACGCCAGAATAGGGTAGAAAGTTGGCGTTAAACGCCAGTTTGCGTGATCTCAACTCGGGCAAAGTTCGAACTATTATGTATTGCTGGAAAGTCCAGGTTGTCTACTTTCCAACGCAATTTAGAGCGCACCAATTGGGCTTCTGTAGCTCCAGAAAATCCTCTTCGAGTGCAGGGAGGTTAGAATCCAACAGCTTCTGCAGTCTTTTTTTAGCCTCTGAATCAGATTTTTGCTCAGGTTCCTAAATTTTAGCCAGAAAATACCTGAAATTACAGAAAAACACACAAACTCATAGTAAAGCCCAGAAATGTGATTTTTGAATAAAAACTAATAAAAATATAATAAAAACTAACTAAATCATACTAAAAACTACCTAAAAACAGTGCAAAAAAGCATATAAATTATCCGCTCATCACCATCTAACCTGAAGCCTTGTACTATTACACAACCTATTTGACTAATCAATATTTCATAGCAAGATTATCGGTCCACCGACCATTAGTTCCAACCTATGATGAGGAATACCTGAACAATTAAGTGAATTCAGCACTTCGAGGCTCATTGAATATATTTTAGCTTCCATGTTACCATCGTCAGTACATACCGAATCAGAACTTAAATATTCTCTATTATTACCAGGCAGTAACGACATAATATATCTATTAACTTTTGACACGACATCGAGCGTTGGAGCTAAAATGCATATATCCTTCAAGTAGTTAGAATTTGATAGCACAGTTAACAGATCAGGAAAAACAAATTCAACCAAGTTGCTCAATGAAGATGATTCACCAGGCATTAGAAATTCATTTGGTATATCTATTTTTGACTCACCATCAATATTATCTCCTACCAAACCATCACCAACCTTTAACAACCATGCAACAAAATCCACAGTGTCCTTATTATTTTAATTCACATCATCTCTAGAAAGCCTCATATTTTGACATAACTATAACACCTTGCATGAAGTCCAAAGATATGATGAGTTAATGCAAGCATGCACTATATCCTCACGAGATTCGTATGGAATTACTGGTAATATTTGTAGGAAATCCCCACCAAGCACTACAACTTTACTAGCAAAGGGACGATCTAATTTGAATTCATCTTTGAATCAAAGTATATCCCTAAGACATTTGTCCACAGCCTCATAACAAAACTCACTTAACATCGAAGCCTCGTACCAAATTATCAACTTGGAGAATGATAAAAGTCTTGCAAGTGTAGAACTAGGCTTAATATTGCATATCGAGTATTCAACAATGCCTAGCGGGATCCTGAAGCGTGAGTGCGCAGTTCTACCATTAGGCAACAACAATGAGGCAATACCACTGGATGCAACGTTCAACACAATCTAACCTTTTGACCTAATGGTAGTTGAGAGTACGTTACATAAAAAAAGTCTTTCCAGTACTGTCGTGGCTGTAAACAAAAAAGAATCCATCATCACACTTCTCTACTGCACCCATAATATTATCATATGCATTTTTTTTATCGTGATTTAACATTTTGGATAACCTCTTTTATTCTTTGAGGAGTTCCTGTTTGTCGAAATTCACCTCATCATATAACATAGAATCCTGAATGACAAAGTGATATGAAATTTACAATTCAATATTATGTAGAACTACCGTCAAGTGCACCGGTCATACCAAGTAATAAACTCACGGTGAGTGAGTGCCGATCCCATGAGGATTAAAGAATTAAGCAAGCAATAGTTAATTGATTAATCTAGTTAGACGGTCATAATTTGGTGATGATCAAACAAGAAATTTAAATGGCGTGAAATTAAAAGAAAGCAATAAAGAATAAGAAACTAAATGACACGAATGTAAAGTGTTGAAAATTAAATTTCAAGTATCTTAAATTATAGAAAAGTAAATAACAAAGAATTAAAGAAGGAAAGAATATTAGGATTAAGAGATGTTGCATTCTTAAGATCAATAATTCTCATCTCCACTTCAATCATACAATCATTAATCTCTTGGTGAATCACAAGTGATTGAATTTCAATTCCTTGGCAATTCAATCTCTTATAACTTGAGCAATTGCCAATTTCTTGATCGAATTATTCATGAGAAGAGAAAAAGATTGGTCTCTGATTTAGAGCCTGATGCATGAGCATATTATACCCTTTTTTTAGTCATTTTTATATTGTTTTTTAATTAGATTTTATTTACTTTTACTTTATTTTAGTGCAAAATTCACCTTTGGATGCTACTTTGAGTTTTTCTTGTGTTTTTATGGTTTTAGGTGAAATTCGGAACAGTTTGGAGAAGCCTGGAGCAAGAAAGAAAAATGCTGGTAGCACCCTCCCTGGGTGCTGAACGCCAACCTGGCATTCAATGCAAGCAGGGGGCAGAGACCATAAGCGAGCTCCCCCTTTTGGGCATTCAATGCCTAATCCTGGTGCTGAACACCAGCAAGTAGTCCGAGTTATACACTATTGGGCCTCCAAGTGGATTTCGCACTTATTTATTTTATATTATTTTATCTTTGTAATATTTATTTTTAAATAATATCTTTTAGGGTTAGCATTTATTATTAGGATAGTATTTAAAGGAAAAGATCACTTAGGTTTTGGATCTTCTTCCTTCTGCATCTTTCATAACCCTGTTTTCTTTGTAAGTTATGAGCAACTAAACCTCTTCGTTAAGGTTAGGAGCTCTATTTATTTCTATGGATTAAGATTATTTCTTTTCTATTTTAATATATGTGATAAACCCCATTTTTATGGTTTATCTTGTGCTTAATTTGAGGGATTTTATCACCTTTTCTCACATTTATTTAATGAAATAGCATGATTTTGTAATTCTCCCTTAATTTGTGCTTAAGTGTAAAACCATGCTTTTTAGGCCCTTAAATTGGTAATTTTAATTCACCTTAATTCCATTCGATGCCTTGATGTGTTTGTTGAGTGATTTCAGATTCACAAGGCAAGTATTGGATGGAATAAGTAAAGAGAAAAGCATGCAAAGTGGAGAATTCATGAAGAAATGAGCATTTGGAGAATTGAGGGCCACCCGTACGCGTCATCCACGCGTACACGTGAGTTGAATATTTGCAAGCCACGCGCACGCGTCCCCCACGCGTACGCGTAAGGAGGAAATTAGCCAGCGACGTGCACGCGTCGTCCACGAACACGCGTGACGTAAAGCATGTGACCTCATTAAAGTGAATTCGCTGGGGAGAGATTTCTGAGCTGCCCAGACCCAAATCCAACTCATTCCTAAGGCTATTTCATGCAGAATTCAAGCTTGGGCAAAGGGGGAGCAATTAGTTGTAGATTAGGAAGCATGTAGTTAGTTTCTAGAGAGAGAAGCTCCCTCTTCTCTCTAGAATTAGGTTAGGATTAGGTCAAATTCTCTTAGATCTAGGTTTAATTTCCTGTTTTTATCTTATTTCCATTTCAATTTCTTGTTGTTACATCTATGCTCTCTTAGTTTTCTTGTCAATTTTCCCTTTGATGTATCTTTTATGTTGTTGCACTATTGTTGGATTTGGATTTTCCTTTAATGCAATTTATGTTTCATGTTCCTTTATTGTTAATTGAGTTGTTGTTATTGTTTCCTTGTAATTGGTAGTTGTTAGATTTTATTCTTGTTGTCATTTTATCTTGCTTTCCTTTTATGCCTTCTAAGTGTTTGACAAAATGCTTGGAAGGATTCTAGAGTAGATTTTTTGAGCATTCTTGGTTTGAAAAGAGAAATTGGGTAATCTTGAGTCATGAATACCCAACTCAAGTTGGTGATCTAGAGTTGTTAGCTAATATTGTTTCCATTAACGCTAATTTTTTGCTAATTCAATTAGTATGTTGATTAGGACTTTTGGAGTGAGATTAGATAGTCTTATTTGACTTTCTCCAGTGTGAAGACAACATTGTGCTTTCTTCTATTGTTAGAGATGACAAAATAGAATAAATTCTTGTTAATTATTGTTATTAGTGACTAGGATAGAAAGCCAATATTCTCAATTCTTGCCATGAATGTCTCTCTTTTATTAATTGCTTTCTTTAATTGTTTTCTTTACTCTTCTTGTCAATTATTTTCTCGCCTCTTCTAAAAATCAAATCCTCCCATGTTCCTTCATAGCCAACAATCATTCACTTCATTGCAATTCCTTGTGAGACGACCCGAGGTTTAAATACTTCGGTTAATTTTCATTGGGGTTTGTACTTTGTGACAACCAAAAATTTTAAATTTGATTGAGAATTATTAGTTGGTTTGGAGCTATGCTTACAACGAATTTCCTTTTCTATTAAGAGAAATTCTAGACTGACGATAGTTCTTGCTATCAAATTTATGGTGTCGTTGCCGGAGAATTGCAATGGTGTTATGTTATTGGCTATTGTATATATGTGAATATTGTGAATATATTTGCCTTTTGCTTCTTTGTTAGTTTTTGCTAGTTGTAGGACTTTGTTTTCTTTATTTCTTGTTAGCTTTTGTTTTTATTTTCTCTTTCACTATGAATTCTCATCCTTTTAGCTATGAGTGTGGTTACAACTATGTTGTAGGAGATGGAAATCACAATGACAGCATACATCAAGGATGGGACAATCAAAGGTGGGATGAGCCTCAAGCATTTAATCAACCTTCATGGCAACAACCCCCACCAATGTATTATGAGCAAGAGCCACCCCAAGATGCATACCAATCTAATGTGTGTGGTGATCCTTATTGTGGTTGTCAACCACAACCCCCACATACATATGACACCTTCCCTCAACATAGTCCTCAACAACCATACTCACAAGCCCCATACCACCAAACACCTCCATATGATCCTAACCCATATCTACCATACCAACCATCATATGAACCATACCTAGAGCCACCGCCATTCCAACACCAATACTCCCAAGAACCATAATTTTCTTGTACACCACCTCAAGATTTTCACCAATATAAACCACCTTCCAACTACAATACCTTTTCCTCAAACAATGAACCCTCTCTTCCACCACCACCTTCAATGGACCAATCTCTCCAACCCCTATGGCAAGAACAACAGGAACTTCTAATTTGTTGCCAAAAGCAAGGAGTGGTGTTGGCTAACTTAACCAAAGTGATGAACCAAATGGCCTCTTTGTGCACAACTATCCAATACACCCTTATTGCTAAACGTGGAGGATTAGTTGAGGAGCACAATGAGAAGGAGAATTTGGAGCTTCAATGTGAAGAAGAGGAGTTGAGGCAAGAAGTGCAACAAGAGGAGGAGGTAGAGATAACTGAACCAAAGAAAGTGGTTGAAGATTTAGGAGATGTTGAATGCAAAGAGGAATCACAAGTTGAAGAGTCCTCTTCCAAGAAGCTTGATAATTGATGTTGAGGAGGGTATACAACCTCCAAGGCATATCATGGTGGAAAACTTTGAAGTGGTGGTGCGTGGCAGAAGTTAACCAATTAAGAGATTCCAAATAAGAGAATAGTGTTGCACGTATAGCTCTTAACCAGCTAAGATCTGCCTCACCAATTTAAAAAGGGTTGTCACAAATTTTAGAAATAAAAATATTAAAGCAATAAAAATAAACTAAGAATAATTATTGATATTCCAAATAAAAGGCCTTGACTAGGGGAATAATTAAGTGGAAGTCCTATCTTTATTGGAATCTTCTGAAGTGTAGTGTAAAGAGGTTGTTGTTCTCACTTTGTTAACCCTTACTGAATAAAGAAAAGTATAGTGATTGAACTAACTCTTATCCGCAAATCCTAGTCCTCTCCCTCGGGAAGGTCCAGCGTTAGCAGATACAGTATTAGCCAACAACGTCTAATTTAACTAGGCACTTGAGCATTCCAACTCAAGTGTCTCCTCTTAATCAACCCCCATGTCAAGTAGAGGTTCTACTCCATTGACATGAAATTAATAATCATAAAAATATAAGAAGACATAATTAAATAAAATTAAATAGAGAATTAAAATTAATTAAAAATAAAAATAACTCTATATGTTAATAAACTCAAAATGTCACATACTTATTTGAATAGAGTCAATAATCAACTGAAAAGAGTAAAAAATAAGGAAACAAACTAAAGTAGTATCTTCACGGAGGTAATGGCTCTTCAACATCCACAATCCAAAGCAAAAGCATAAACTATCAATGTAACACTAATCTAGATTTAGATCTAAAACTAAAGTAATCCTAATGTGATGAATCTGAATGTGTGTGGATGCCTCCTTGAGTTTCTGCATGTTCCCTAGCTTTAGTCTGTGTTTTTGGGCCGAAAATTGGGTCAAAACGTGGCCCAAAATCACCCCCAGTGTATTCTGTTATTTTTGCAGATCACGCAGGTCATGCGTGCGCGTCGTCCATGCGTTCGCGTCATTCAGTGATTTTTCTTGTCACGTGTTCGCATTGTCCATACGTTCGCGTCATTCGTGCAGACTTCAATCCACGCGTTTGCGTCAAGAACACGTTCACGTCGCTGCGATTTCTTCTTTTCACGCGCTCGCGTGGGCCATGCGCTCGCGTCATTGTTCACTGGTCATCTCCTTGGTTTCTTGTGTTCCTTCTATTTTTGCAAGCTTCCTCTCCACACTCTAAGCCATTCCTACCCTATGAAGCCTGGAACACTTAACACACGGATCACGGTATCAAATGGGATAAAGGAGAGTTAAAATGTATAGTTAAAAGATCTCTAGGGAGCAAGTTTTTAACCATGGAACAATTTTGGGAAGGAATTGTAATATCATGCTAATCATATGAATAAGTGGGTAAAGACTTGATAAAACCATTCAATTAAACACAATATAAATCATAAAATAGTGGTTTATCAACCTCCCCACACTTAAACATTAGCATGTCCTCATGCTTAACTGAAGGAGATAAAATAAATGAGTAGGGAAATGTAAGACTCATGCAATGCAATGCAACCTATATATATGAATGCAACTATATGATTCTTGTCTACTTAGTTAAAAATAAATGAGCTCTTCAAGACAAACGTAAATCAAATTCCACTAATTCAATTTATATAGTAAAAACAGGTAACATTGTAAGAAGACAGCTTATGAAAGCAGGGAACATAGAATTAAGCATTGAACCCTCACTGATGGTGTATGTGCACTCTAGTCTCTCAAGTGTATAGGGTAATCACTCTACTCTTCTCTAATCATGCTTTCTAAATTTTGTTTTTCACCTAACCAATCAACAATATTTAATGTACTAATACAAACATCATGAGGTCTTTTTAAGGTTGTAATGGGGCTAAGGTAAGGGTAAGGGTGTATATATATATATGGCTAAGTGAGCTATAAATTGAATCTTTAATTAACCTAAGCTTTCACCTAACATGCATACACTCTATATAACTCTAGAATCATGCCTAGCCATCCAAAATTTTCCACTTTTGCATTACATACTCATGCATCAACTTCCTTTTCATTTTTATCACATATGCATTGATCTTTGAACTTAGCTTAACTTAGAATTGGGGTAATTTTGTCCCCTTATTTATTTATTTATTTAATATTTTTGGATTTTTTTAATTAAAAATAAAAATAAACATAGCTTATCAATGCACATGGATTTTTAATTTTTCTAGTTTCACATGAGTAGGTACCCAAATTCCCATTATTTTATCATGACACATTCCTTTATTAACCCATGTTCCCACAAATTTCCCATACTCAATTAACACATAATTTCTATCTTAAGCTAACCAAAGATTCAATTGGGATATTTAATTGTTTTTCTGCTTAAAGCTAGTAATGTGGTAAAATATAGAACAAATGGGATTTAAAAGGCTCAAAGTGGCTGACAAAGGTAATTGAAGGGTAGGCTTATTTGGGATAAGTGAGCTAAAATCAAATAATGGCCTCAATCATATGCATGCATATGGATACATTAAACATTGGACATATAGGATGAAACAAAATAAAGATCACCATAATAGAGAAGTGAACACACAAGAATAAAATATTTATGGTTAAATAATGTAACCATGTAATTAGGCTCAAAATCTCATGGGTTGTGTGTTCTTATCTTTTTAACTATGTTCCAATTACAACTTTAAACAAATTTAACACAAAAGTTTTAATTTAAATTAGTGAAAATTTTCAAAAGTAGGGTCTTAAAAGAAACTTATTCTTTTTCAATCAAGTAGAACATGCATGCAAATAATTATTACTATGCAATTTATCCTATTCTGAATAAAAGAAAAACTAACTAAATATCCTATTTATGGGTGTTTAAGGAAAAAGAAATTACCTCCGTAAGTTAGGTACTGACCGACCTCCCCACACTTAAAGCTTTGCACCGTCCTCGGTGCCATCTGCCAGGAACAGAGGGGGGCTGGTAGCAGTATCTCCACCATCGGGACCGTCATGGCTCCCTGTGCTGGTAAATGAAGTAGAGTCCGGGGTGTCTGGGTCTTGTCTAGGTGGTTGGTTACCAACAAGTAGCTCCTTGAGGTATGTAAATCTACGCTTGTTACGGCGCTCTCTTAGCTTTGCTTTCCGTTCAATCCATTCTAGCCTCTCAAGTATCTGATTGAGCAGTTGGTTTGTAGAAGGTGTTTGTGGTGTGGGAGAAGAAGGAATATCTTCTGTTGGTTCCGTGCTCCTGTTGACAGTTGCTATTGGAGGTCTGATATACTTCTTGTTAGGGATGTATTGATCATCTTGTGGAATTATGGCCTTGGTGTCCCCAGCTCTATAGGAGACTCCGACTGCTGAGATGAGATCTGAAACCAAGGTGGAGAAAGGTAAGTTACCCGCAATCTGTACGTGTCCCATCGCATGCCAAATGTGTCTTGGTAAATTGAGGTCCTGGTCTGTAAGGATACACCAGAGTAAAACAGCCATGTCTGCAGTGAAGGAGGACTCGTGAGTGCTCGAAAAGACATAATGAAACATAATCTGTGCCCATACTTGAGCCTCCAAGGTAAGTGCTGAAGCCAATATGCCCTTAGGTTGGGAACGATGGTATCCGTAGATCCATCTGCTGCCAGGTTGTGCTATGACTCTGAGAACGGCGTCCCAGTCAAATTGGTATGTCTGGCGCTTGAACGAGGCTGTTTGAAATGCGTCTAATCCTTCTGGAGCAGGGGGAAGATCTAAGGCTTGTTGAATGACCACTTCAGTTATGGGGACTTGCTTCTGACGGACATAGACAGACTGCATGGTTGGCATGTGAAGGTTGTAGTAGAATTCTACTACCCATGAAAGATTAACCTGCCGTGGCTGTCTCCCTAGGAATACCCAGTGTCTTCGCTCAATGAGGGGCTCAACAAAGTCAGCAATGTGGGTTAAGAGGATAAGAAGGTGCTCATTGTTATAGTTCCTTGCTACCAGGATGGGGAACATCTGCTCACAGTAACGGTTAGTAGGGGTGTTCGCGGTGCGGTTTGGTTTGGTTATTTAAGGAAAAGCCATCCGATCCGATCATTTATTAAAACTGCGGTTTGGTTTGGTTCGGTTTTTTTGCCAAGACTATCCGAACCAAACCAAACCAATTAAAATCGGTTTAGTTTGGTTCGGTTTGTTCAGTTTTTTTTTTTAATTAATTCAGACAAAAACAATGAACAATATGAGCACATAGCTCATCATAAATTCATAATGATACAAAATAAAAAAAAAGGAAGAATCATATAAAAAATAAAAAAGGATAGGAGTGGATGCAACTTCTATAAAACAAGGAACAATCATAACAAATAATATTTATAAAAAAAACTATATTAGTGAAAAAATGATTCAATCAATCAATTTGTTGGTGATCTTATATTTGCAGATTTGTTTGGAGGAGCATTACATGTCCACCACTCCACCAGTTACACCTTCACTTTCACCAATATTATCCCTAATACTATGACCAAACAAAAAAATATTAAGATACAACATTAAATATCAACACAACCGTGAATCAAAACCAAAAATAGAATAACAATAAATCATCGAACTAGTTTAAGCTTCTCTGGAGAACTTCTACAGTTATGGATATCCTAACAGTGAAATTTATAAATAATGTAGCAACTCAAACAGATTTTTTTAATTCTGTTTTGCAATGTAGAAGCTTCTATGTAAAGAAAGTGAAATATGATATAGCTTTAAAACTATAAGAAATGGGGTTCAGAGCAGTATAATAGTGTGCATAAATTAACTAACCTCAGAAATGGAGTGGCTTTGTTGATGGATTTTATATCTGCTACTATGCAATGCTGGTAGACCCTTTGTAAAAACAAAACTTCTGACCTGCATCTCACAATTAAAGCATTAGTAAAGTAGATTTCTCCAATTACTCTGTTAATCAACCAAGTTTCAATAGCATCAATCTTCCTCAGCCATAATATTCTAAAACTAGCAAAAACTGTAATCACTGAAAATCTCCATAATTGGTAAATTCAAAATTCCTTCTCGTTAACATAACTATTTTCAGCTAGGTATTCATTTTTTCTTTAAATCGCAATCATTTTCCCTTACTTCACAATTTAAAAAGAAGCATTAAACAAATTCATTAGTCTAACCCGCCACTTACCCTGACTCCTGTAGCAAAAACCCCTATTCATGATTTGCTTCACATCAATTTCAAACTAGTGAACAAATATGAACCTACAATAAACCATAGCAGTTAACAGTAGCAGTAGAAATAATAATGATTAATTAACAAATTAAAATTAATAATTAAAAAATTAAAAAAAAGATAATCTTAGCAGCAGCCAGCAAAAATTAAAAGAGAGAACAGTAAATCAAGAAGAAAAATAATCAATAGAACACAGAAAATCAAAAAGCAAAAAATAGCAAGAGGCCGGATCAGAAGTAGAAGAACCAACCTGACTCAGGCTCCATTCTTGATGATTTGCTGATGCAGACAAACTAGATGAGGGCAGGGAGGATGATGCCAGGGCATTTCGGCCAGTTTCACTGACCTTTTCTTTACTGTTTTAGGGTAGTTTCATGCATTTTCTTAGGAAATAAGCAAGTTTTGGGTAGAATTTCACTTACATCTTGATTCAAGCAAACATTGTGAATTTTATATGATTTCATGAGAATTATGCATGAATTTAATGACAAATTGGATGATGCATGACTCATAACTTGGATTAGAGCTTTGATGCACTTTATTTGCTAGATTTCAGAACAAAGGAGGCAAGGAAAAGCCACGTTAGTAGCCACGTTAGTCTAACTAACGTGACCACTAACGTGGAATGGGAGCTAGCTTGCAACGTTAATGAGAAAAGTGATCGCCAATAACATCTTCGAAGCCATCATAGCCCACGTTAAATACCACGTTAACGTAGTTAACGTGGTAGTTAACGTGGAGGAAAAGGGAGCTCCAAGCGTTAGTGGTAAAAGTAAGTGCCACTAACGCTCCAAAAAGGGCAATTCGCCACATTAAGAGTCACGTTAACTCAGTTAACGTGAACTCTAATGTGGAAGAGAAAGATAATGCCAACGTTAGTGACACTCACCTTTGTCACTAACGTTGGACTAAGCCCATATTGGCTAGGTTAAGAGCCACGTTAACTTAGTTAACGTGAACTTTAACGTGGAAGGAGCAAGGAATCGCCAACGTTAGTGACACTCACCTTTGTCACTAACGTTGGACTAAGCCACTATGAGCCACGTTAGTTGCCACGTTAATTACATTGACGTGGAAGCTAACATGGAGGAAAGGGATGATGAGCCAACGTTAGTGACACTCACCTTTGTCACTAACGTTGGAGATGGCAATCAACACCACGTTAGTGGTCACGTTAATGCAATTAACGTGAGGCACTAACGTGGGAAAGGGGCGTTTTGGAGCGTTAGTGAAAAAGATAGGTGTCACTAACACTCTCGAAGATTTGGCAAGCCTACGTTAAAGGTCACGTTAACTATACTAACGTGAACTCTAACATAGGGAGAAAGGGGTACTCTCAACGTTATTGGGAAAGGTAAGCCCCAGTAACGTTTGCGAAGGGCCAAGAGGCAACGTTAGTGGTCACGTTAGTGCCACTAACGTTGAAGTTAACGTGGACCAGTTTGGGTTACAAATTTTAGTGAAAAAGGTGATTGTCACTAACGTTCTCGACCCCACATTTTCACTTAACGTTAACACCACTAACGCCCTAAGCTAAAGTCCATGCCTACTGCACACTTTCTCTGCAAGTGAAGCTGAGCACATTAAAGATGATAACTGCTTCAACTCAAGATCCAAAGGCCCATATCCAAGACTTGAAGAGCCAACTAGAAGATCAGAAGAGTAGTATAAATAGGAGTAGTTTTGAACTAGGGAAGAGATTTTGGATTGAGAGGACTACTCTCTGTATAATTTTACTTTCTCTACAACTTCTAGTTTTACTTTTCAGAATCCATTATCCATCTTTGTTTTCCATTCCCAGAGCCATGAACAACTAAACCCCTTTCATTGGGTTAGGGAGCTCTGTTGTAATTTGATGGATCAATAATAGTTTTCATTATTCTTCTTCTTTCTTTTCTCTTGATTTTACTAGAAAGCTTTCAATCTTCATCCAATTGGGTAGTTGTCTTGGAAAGGTAGCTATTCATACTTGGATCTCTTCAGAACCTTGGAAGAGGAATGAAGAGATCATTCTAGAAATGCTTTCTCATGTTGGACCAAATTGGGGTCTGGATGGATATAGTGACATATAATCCTACCAACACTTTGATTTAGAAATACATGTGGTATAATCAGTGACCATACTTCATCTCTTCTCATGAGCAATTGGACCAAGGAATTGGCTATTGATCAAGATTTGAGATATTGAATTACCAAGAAATTGGAGTTCAATCACTTAAGATTGCCAAGGAGATCAATGAATGCATTGATTGAGGAAGAGATGAAAATGAACTTGAACCGGAGAATGCAACATCTCCTAAGCCCAATCAATCCCCCATTTCTGATCTTACCTATTCTCTTTAATTTCTGCAATTTACTTTCATGCTAAGTTCCCCATTCCCCATTTAAGATTCTGCAATTTACTTTCTGTCATTTATATTCAGCTCTTTATTCCCGGCATTTACATTTTCTGCTATTTACTTTTCGCCATTTAATTTCCTGTAACTCTCACATCAAATTCTGCTTAGCTCAACTAGAACATTCCTCTAATTAAAGTTGATTGACCAATCAATCCCTGTGGGATTCGACCTCAATCTATTGTGAGTTTTTACTTGACAACAATTCGGTATACTTGCCGAGGGAAATTGTTGAGAGACAAATTTTCGTGCATCAGAGGACGACGAAGAGAGAGGCGCTACGAGGACGACGACGTGTTACTGCGGCCTTCGTGGATCCGTGGAGAATGATGGCGTGCTGCTGGGAGAGGACAATGACGTGTTGCGTGAAGCCGTGCCGAGGAGGACGACGGAGAGAGAGCGGTGCTACGAGGAAGGGAGAAGAAGAGAACAGGGCCGCGGGATGCAAGTCAGGGTTGGTGTTGTCCAGCGGCAGGCCGGCAGCAATGGTGGAGGCACGGAGCAGAAGAACGAAGAGGAAGAGGAAGGGAAAGGGAGAGCAAAAGGCGTTGCTGAGGGTTCAGAGGATTGGAGGCAAAGGGGTAAGAAGAGTTAGGGTTATGTTGTTGCTGCGGCTGTTAGGTCATTTGGGCTTGGGGGTAGGTTTAATATAGGATTTTTTATAAAACCGATTCGGTTAGGGTTTTCTTTATCAGAACCGAAAACCGAACCGAACCGCAAAAAAACTGCAAAATCTCATTTTTTTCGGTTTTTGATTTATTCAGTTATCGGTTTTTTTGGTTTGGTTGGTCGGTTTTGTTCGGATTGGATCGGTTTTGAACACCCCTAACGGTTAGTGAACCGCGTAGTGTCCTTTGCTGGGAAGGCTTTCTCTTTTTCATCGACCTTGGTGATCCTCTTGATTCGTTTTGTTGAGGGTTTCACCGCTGTTGAAGATGGTTTTGCCATCAAAGCTCTTTTTGTACCTGTCCTTGCTGGTGGTTTGGGAGTAGCTTTTTCTTTTCCTTTCTTGGTGGCCATCCTGAAAAAGGAAAGAGGTAAGTACATGTAAAGCTAAGGGTTCGAGCAAGGGAGCGAACATTATGGTTGATAATCAATGCACGGTAAAGAGGGATGTCGTTAACACATGGTCTAGACTACATGTGAAAAGTTCATCAAAGGTAATATAGCAAGTGCATGTGATGGCAATTAAATGCAAGATGTTTATTGGCATGCCGGCAAAGGCATGTATAGCATAGATCAAGCATTCAATGTCCACGTTAGATTACCAAGCCTTTCAAACTAATAACCTGTTTGTATTGACAATTATATTCAATTAATAAAATATAAAAGGGGTTTTATGAAAAACAGGCATTAGAATAGTAGAATAGAATAATTTAAAATAATGCACAATGCCATACGGGCTTTTTCACAAACACTTAGCATGCATGGTAAATATGTTGTTGAAAATATAAGGTAGAACATGCAAGCAACCCTTTAAGGAAGTAATAAATAATTGTCAAACAGTTTCATCATAATCCACAAGAAAAATATAGAATTAAATAATGACCCAAATAAATTTGTAACAACAATTAAAGGAATAAAAAGAAGGAAAAAGAAAATATAGACAATGAAAGTAGAAAGAAAAAATAAAGAAGAAAACATGAATAAAAGAAAAAGAATAATAATAAAGAAATAAAGAAGGAAGAAGAAAAGAACCTTGATAATGGATGTGAAAAAGAAAAAGGGAGAAAGTAAAGAGTGAGAAAGAATATAGAAGGAAGAAGAGAGAAGAAGGAAGTAAGAAGGGAAAAGAAAAATTAGGATTGGGGAAAGAAAAGATAGGATATTTTGGCTGATGTGGAAATTCTGTGTGCCGCATATGACGCGGACGCGTGAGTGACGCAGTCGCGTGGTGTTTGATTTTTGTCATGTGACGCGGACGCGTGGGTCACGCGGTCGCGTGACTTGATTTATGCGAATGGCGCGAGGGTAGCCATGCGTTCGCGCGACTCTCTATTTAAAACCCATTTTGCCAAATTTAAGGGTGACGCGATCGCGTGGATGGCCATGTTTTGAGGACGACGTGGCCGCGTGGGGCACGCAGTCGCGTGATGGGGCTGATGCTTCCAGCATCATTCTAGCCCAGCTCCATCATAACTTGCTGCCATGAACCTCTTCTACGTCGATTTTTAGGGTCACGCGGTCGCGTGGGTGACGCGGACGCATGGGAAGGCTATTTCGCAAACAACGCGGCCGCGTCATTGACGCGGTCACGTGGGCATAATTATGCCTAAGGCGCACCTCCAGCCACTCTTTCGCGTGACTTTCTGTTCAATTTTCTTTTCTTTATAACGCACATGTGACACGGACGCGTCAGCAACGCTTACGCGTCGCGTGCGTGTTTTTTTTTTTTTTTAGATATGCAGAATGCTAATGGAAACTATATGCAGCTATATGTAGGGGTGATGAGAAGAGTCATTAACATCATAAAAATAAAATAAAGTAAAATAACACTAAGACTGAAACGGAATGATCATACCATGGTAGGTTGTCTCCCACCTAGCACTTTGCTTTTATGTCCTTAAGTTGGACACTCTTTAGGCTTATTATGCTACTATTGGTGGGTCTTCCAAGAGGAAAATCTCTAGTTCTTTGTGATCCTTCATCTTCTCGCCATGATAAAGCTTCAGGCGATGTCCATTGACCTTCAGAAATTTGGAGCTAGTAGGATGACGCAGGTGGAAAACTCCATATGGCTCTGCCTTTTCTACTCTGTAGGGGCCTTCCCATCTTGATCTCAGTTTACCTGGCATAAGCTTCAGTCTAGAGTTATAAAGAAGAACTAACTCTCCTGGTCTGAATTCTCTCCTTTTTATATGCTTGTCATGGACAGCCTTCATTTTCTCCTTGTAACGTCTGGAGTTGTCATATGCTTCTAGGAGAAGATTCTCCAGTTCTGCTAGTTGTAGTTTTCTTTCAGCACTAGCTTTTTCAAGATTCATGTTACACTCCCTCACAGCCAAGAAAGCCTTGTGTTCCACCTCTACTGGGAGGTGGCAAGCCTTTCCGTATACTAAGCGGAACGGGCTCATCCCAATGGGTGTCTTGTACGCTGTTCTATATGCCCAGAGTGCACCTTGTGGCTTGGCACTCCAGTCCTTCCTATGAGGTCTTACTATCTTTTCCAGAATACGCTTAATTTCTCTGTTAGAGACTTCTGCTTGCCCATTGGTCTGGGAATGATAAGCTGTTGCTACTTTGTGCATTATCCCATGCTTCTTGAGTAATCCTGTTAGTCTCCTGTTACAAAAATGGGTGCCTTGATCGCTAACGATTACTCGTGGTGATCCAAAGCGACAGATAATATGGTTTCTAACAAAGGAAATAACAGTGTTAGCATCATCATTACGGGTAGGAATTGCTTCCACCCATTTAGAAACATAATCTACAGCTAACAGTATATAAAAGTAACCATTAGAATTTGGAAATGGACCCATGAAGTCAATGCCCCAAACATAAAAAATTTCACAGAAAAGCATAATCTGTTGAGGCATCTCATCCCTCTTGGATATATTACCAAACCTTTGGCATGGGGAACAAGATTTACAAAATTCATCAGCGTCTTTAAAAAGAGTAGGCCACCAGAATCCACAGTCTAGAATTTTTCTAGCTGTTCTTGGAGGGCCAAAATGTCCTCCACTCTCAGATGAGGGGCAAGCCTCTAAAATGGACTGGAATTCTGATTGAGGCACACGCCGTCTAATTACCTGATCAGCACCACACCTCCATAAATATGGATCATCCCATATAAAATATTTTGACTCGCTTTTCAGCTTGTCTCTTTGATGCTTAGTAAAATTTGGAGGAAAAGTGTGGCTAACTAGATAATTAGCTACAGGTGCATACCAAGAAACTACTTCAGATACTGCATGTAAGCTATCAAATGGGAAATTATCATTTATAGGAGTCAAGGTGACTCAAGTGGTCTGCCACTATTAAGTGGAGTCATCCTTAATGTGCTCAAGGTGACTCAAGTGGTATGCCACTAAATTCTGGCTACCACTCCTATCCTTAATTTCTACATCAAATTCTTGTAGCAGCAGTATCCAACGTATTAGCCTTGGTTTGGACTCCTTTTTAGCTAATAAATATTTTAGAGCTGCATGATCTGAGTACACTACTACCCTAGTACCAAGTAAATAGGCTCGGAATTTATCCAGAGCAAAAACAATAGCTAGAAGCTCTTTTTCAGTAGTAGTGTAATTAGATTGAGTAGCATCTAAAGTCTTAAATGCATAAGCGATTACAAAAGGATCATTACCTTCGCGCTGAGCCAACGCCGCTCCTACTGCATGGTTGGAAGCATCACACATAATTTCAAATGGCTGGCTCCAGTCTGGTCCTCTCACAATTGGAGATTGAGTCAGGGCAATCTTTAGCTTATCAAATGCTTGCATACAGCTCTCACTGAACTCGAACTCAATATCTTTCTGCAACAATCTGGATAAAGATAGTGCTACCTTACTGAAGTCCTTAATAAATCTCCTGTAAAAACCTGCGTGGCCAAGGAACGAATGGACTTCCCTCATGGAGGAGGGGTAAGATAAACTAGAAATAACATCCACATTTGCTGGATCTACAGAAATGCTAGTATTGGACACAACATGTCCTAGTACAATTCCTTGTCTTACCATAAAGTGACATTTTTCAAAATTTAATACAAGATTTGTACTAACACATCTGTCTAACACTCTAGATAAACTATCCAAGAAAAGGCTAAATGAATCACCATATACGCTAAAATCATCCATAAAAACCTCCATACAGTTCTCAATAAGATCTGAAAAGATACTCATCATGCATCTTTGGAAAGTAGCAGGTGCATTACACAAGCCAAAAGGCATTCTTTTATAAGCATACGTTCCAAAGGGACATGTAAAAGTGGTCTTCTCCTGATCTTCAGGAGCTATATGAATTTGAAAGTATCCTATATAGCCATCTAAAAAGCAATAATGAGATTTACCTGACAGTCGATCAAGCTTCTGATCAATGAATGGCAAGGGGTAATGATCCTTGCGAGTGGCCTGGTTGAGACACCTATAGTCAATGCAAACTCTTCATGAATTCTGCACTCTAGTTTTCAGGAGCTCTCCATACTCATTTCTTATTGTTGTGACTCCAGACTTCTTGGGCACTACTTGTACTGGACTTACCCATTCACTGTCTGAGATGGGGTAAATAATATCTGCTTCAAGTAGTCTGGTTACTTCTTTCTTGACAACTTCTAAGATGGTGTGATTCAATCTTCTTTGAGGTTGACGGACAGGCTTTGCTCCTTCTTCTAAGAATATTCTTTGTTCACAAACTTGAGGATTGATGCCTACTATATCCGCCAAGCTCCATCCAATTGCTTTCTTATGTTTTCTCAGCAAATTAAGCAGTTGCTCTTCTTGTTGAGAGGTGAGTTCCCTTGCAATGATAACTGGGGACTTTTGTTTATCCTCAAGGTATGCATACTTGAGGTGTGGAGGAAGGGGCTTTAATTTTAATTTCTGCTCATAGCTAGGCTCTGGATCATCTGGGGCTGGTGATAATGGTAAAGTGTTCTCATTGTTTTCAGAAAGTGTCCCCACACATGGACCTTGCTCCATGTACTTCTCTTCTAATTCCTCCTGGTGAACTTCAGCTACAGTTTCATCAATAATGTCGCACTGGAAGATAGAATGATCTTTCGGAGGATGCTTCATAGTTTCATTTAAACTGAAACTCACTGTTTTGCCATCTATCTCAAAGGAGTAAGTTTCTGAAAATGCATCCAGCTTGAACTTTGAAGTCTTCAGGAATGGTCTTCCAAGCAGGATTGATGATGGTCTTCTTGAGTCATTAGGGGGCATTTCCAAGATGTAGAAATCAATGGGAAATGTGAGCCCCTTAATGCTCACTAATACATCTTCAGCAATTCCAACTACTGTAATAATGCTTTTATCTGCTAACACAAAACGAGCTGCCGACCTTTTTAAGGGAGGGAGCCTCAAAGTATCATATATAAACAAAGGCATTATACTAACACATGCTCCTAAATCACACATGCAGTCAGAAAATATCACACCTCCAATGGTACAGTTAACCATACATAGACCTGGATCACTATATTTTTCAGGTATACCTCCCATTAAAGCAGATATAGAACTACCTAAAGGAATAGTTTCTAATTCATTAATCTTATCCTTATGTATGCATAAATCCTTTAGAGACTTTGCGTATTTAGGTACCTGCTGAATAAGATAAAAAGGGGAACAGTTACCTCAACCTTTTTGAATATTTCTACCATTTTGGGATCAAGTTCCATCTGCTTCCTGGATTTCTTTGCCAGATGTGGAAATGGGTTAGGAATGGCGTCCTGCACAGCCTCTGCATCCTCTGGTGTTTCGTTCTGTGGTTGAGCTGCTTCTTCTTCAGCTATGTCTTGTACATCCTCTTCCTCTTCAGCATCTTCCACTTCCACTACATCCTCTGCCGGCACGTGTTCTGGTGGGCTTGGCTCCTCATGGTTCCTTTCCTGTAATGTGGTTCCGAACCTCAAAGTGATGGCATTGATGCCATCTTTAGGATTAGGCAGTGGTTGAGAAGGAATTCCACTGGAGCTTGAAGGTTGATGTGTGAAATTAAGTGATGAATCCATCCGGGAGACGAGAGCTTGTAAAGTGGCAGTCAAGCAATTCAGACTAGAGTTCAGCTGCGCTTACATGTCTTGTTGTCCTTGCGCAAGAGAACGGAGCATCTCATCATTTGATGAAGAATTAGAATAAGTGATCTTAGGAACTTGTTGTTGGTTGTGCTGGGTTCCTTGTGATTGTCTTAAGTGAGGTGCTCTGTAAGGTTGGTTCTGATTTTACTGTCTGTTGTTGTTATTGTTATTCCACCTCTGGTTTTTATTATTGTCTCTGCCTCCTCTGTTATAGTTGTCCCTCCAGCCAGGGTTAGAATTGTCTTTCCAGCCTTGATTGGAATTATCCTGCCTTCCATGGTTATAGTTGCTACCTTAGTTGTAGTTGCCACCTTATTGATTGTATCCTTGATTCGGGCGGTCATAGAAGTTGTGAGTGGCTGCTACAGTGTTGTCTTCCTGTTGGAGCTGCAGACATTCATCAGTATAATGACTATAATCAGCACAGATCCCGCATACTCTTTGTGGGATCAACTGTTGGCTTTGCTGTGGTGGGAGAGGCTGAGCTTGTTGTGCTTGTTGTTGATTCAACTGCATTTGTTTAAGTAGGTTAGTCATTTCACATATACTCTGTGTGAGAGCAGTAGTTTCAATGCTAGAAGAAACTTCGGCAACAGCCTTGGGATGGTTGCACCTCTGTCTGTGATTCCTAGTGGACTCAGCTAAGTCGCTAATCAGCTGCCATGCTTCATCTGCAGTTTTGTAATTTTTCAAAGAACCATTACTAGCACCTTCCAGTGTAGTCTTATCCTGGGGGTTCATGCCTTAAGTGAAGTAGCTGATCAATACTAGTCTATCAATCATATGATGGGGACATGCGTCCAGGAGATTGTTGAAGTGCTCTCAATATTCGTAGAGAGTCTCAGATTCACCTTGAATAATCATTGAAATCTCCTTCCTCAATCTATCAATAACTTCAGCCGGAAAGTATTTTTCCAAAAATTCTCTTCTAAGCGTATCCTAGTTAGTAATAGTCGCTTCAGGTTGAATGTAGTACCACTCCCTCGCCTTTCCCTCAAGAGAAAATGGGAAAGCGGTTAACAGAATAGAAGTTTCATCTACATCATGACGCCTAACAGTAGAACAGGCTGTTTGGAAATCCCTAAGGTGCTTGATAGGCTCTTGAGCAGGTAAGCCATGAAGCATGGGCATCAAGTTGATTAGTGCAATCTTTAGTTCAAAATCTGCAGCCAGATTTGGATGACGCACTTGATACAGTTGCAGAGTAAAGTTTGGGGCTCCTGCAGCCAGATTTCAAGTTCTGCCATGTCACCTGCACGTGAATCAACTGAATCAGTAGTAAATGAGCTTGTCTCGCTCTCAGATGACGGTTCAGATTCGCCCTCAGATGAGACTGGTGAATCGATAACAATTACTTCACTACCCTCAGAGGCTAACCGACGTCGAGTTCGTCTAATATGTGAAAGAGTTCTTTCAATTTCAGGGTCAAATGGGACTAAACTCGGATCAGGCAATGAACGCATCATTCAATGAGAAAGACATGAAGCTCATGGTAACAAAACAAAAATAAAATATGCAATTAAAAATAAAATATGTACACTAATTAATAATTTACCACACTATTGCAACTCCCCAGCAACGGCGCCAAAAATTGGTGCGTGGCAGAAGTTAACCAATTAAGAGATTCCAAATAAGAGAATAGCGTTGCACGTATAACTCTTAGCCAGCTAAGATCTGCCTCACCAATTTAAAAAGGGTTGTCAAAATTTTAGAAATAAAAATTCTGGGAGTAAGAGTCCCAGGTTGTCTCCCAACGAGTTGCAGGAAGTCCTATCCTTGTTGGAATCTTCTCAGGTGTAGTGTAAAGAGGTTGTTGTTCTCACTTGGTTAACCCTTACTGAATAAAGGAAAGTATAGTGATTGAACTAACTCTTATCCACAAATCCTAGTCCTCTCCCTCAGGAAGGTCCAGCGTTAGCAGATACAGTATTAGCCAACAACGTCCAATTTAACTAGGCACTTGAGCATTCCAACTCAAGTGTCTTCTCTTAATCAACCCCCATGTCAAACAGAGGTTATACTCCATTAACATGAAAATAATAATCATAAAAATATAAGAAGACATAATTAAATAAAATTAAATAGAGAATTAAAATTAATTAAAAATAAAAATAACTCTCTATATTAATAAACTCAAAATGTAACATATTTATTTGAATAGAGTCCATAATCAACTGAAAAGAGTAAAGAATATGGAAACAAACTAAAGTAGTGTCTTCACGGAGGTAATGGCTCTTTAACATCCACAATCCAAAGTAAAAGCATAAACTATCAATGTAACACTAATCTAGATTCAGATCTAAAACTAAAGTAATCCTAATGTGATGAATTTGAATGTGTGTGGATGCCTCCTTGAGTCTCTGCATGTTCCCTAGCTTTAATCTGTGTTTCTGGGCCGAAAACTGGGTCAAAATGCGGCCCGAAATCTCCCCCCAGCGTATTCTGTTATTTTTGTAGATCGCGCAGGTCACGCGTGTGCGTCGTCCACGCGTTCATGTCATTCAACGATTTTCCTTGTCACACGTTCGCGTCGTCCACGCGTTCGCGTCATTCGTGCAGACTTCAATCCACGCATTTGCGTCAGGCACGAGTTCGCGTCGCTGCGATTTCTTCTTTTTGCGCGCTCGCGTGGGCCATGCGCTCACGTCATTGTTCGCTGGTCATCTCCTTGGTTTCTTGTGTTTCTTTCATTTTTGCAGGCTTCCTCTCCACTCTCTAAGCCATTCCTGCCCTATGAAGCTTGAAACACTTAACACACGGATCACGGCATCGAATGGGATGAAGGAGAGTTAAAATGTATAGTTAAAAGATCTCTAGGGAGCAAGTTTTCAACCATGGAACAATTTTGGGAAGGAATTGTAATATCATGCTAATCCTAATCATATGAATAAGTGGGTAAAGACTTGATAAAACCATTCAATTAAACACAATAAAAATCATAAAATAGTGGTTTATCAAGTGGTTGATCAAGAGATGGATTCAATCATGGATGAATTCTTATGTACAATTGAATCCTCTCCCATTGGGCTTGACATTGAGATCAAAGAAGAAGATGCACAACCTTCCATACACTTTGTGATTAATGAAGATGAGATGGAATTGGAAGAAAGTTACCAAGAAGAAGGTTTGGAAGAACTTGGGCAAGCACCAATTCCCCCTATCTATGATGATTTAGCATCAACATATGATCCTGTTGAGCTTGATGAATCCTTCCCCACTATGCTTGGAATTGATGATGAGGTAGATTTCACTCAACCTCCTATTTATGATTTGAGTGATAGGGAAGAACTTGAAGACATTGGTGAAGAAGAACTTGAACTTGAGGAAGCTTGGCAAGAGGTAGAGCTTGAAGGACCTTGCCAAGTGGTGGAAGCCTCTAGAAGAGGATGGACGGGAGTGGAACGCGCTTTATCAAGACCGTTGGAAACTTGATAAATCACTATTTTATGGTTTATCTTGTGCTAAATTGAGTGGTTTTTATCAATTCTTTGCACACTTATTCATATAATTTGCATGGTTTTACAAATCCTTCCCAATTTTGTTCTATAATTGAAAACTTGCTTCCTAAGGCTTTAAAGTGTGTATTTTTTAATTCCTCTTTATACCATTCGATGCCGTGATCCGTGCATTAAGTATTTTCAGGATATATAGGGCAGGAATGGCTTAAAAGATGGAGAGGAATCTTGCAAAAATGAAAGGAACACAAGAAACAAAGGAGATGACCAGCGAGGATCGACGCGCACGCATGGCTCATGCGTGCGCGTGACTTTGATCTTTTCACAGCGACCCGTACGCGTGACAAAAAAAGTTGCACAGCGACGCGTGCGCGTGAATGACGCATACGCATGACATGCGCAGAACACCATCGACGCGTACACGTGACGTGCGTCATGTGCAGAAATTACAGAAGACGCTGGGGGCATTTTGGGCTGCTTTTGGACCCAGTTTTCGGCCCAGAAACACAGACTAGAGTCAAGGGACAAGCAGAGACTCAACACACATTCACTTTTTACACAATTTTAGTTTTTAGCTTTGAATCTGAGAGAGAAAATCACTACTTCCTCTAGGGTTCTTCACATTCATAGTTTTCTAGTTTTATGCTTTTGCTTTGGATATTGAGAAGAGTTACTACCTCCGTTTGAAGTCTTTGCTATTACAGTTTGCTTTCTTATTTCCTTGCTCTTTTACTTTTCATTCACTTAGTTCAGAGTTACATATGGATATCTTCGATTTTGGAAAGAATTAATGAAAAGATTTATTTTTATCTTTAATTAATTTTCTGTTATTATTTTATTTGAATTTCCATGGCTTCTTTTTGTTCCCTTTTTATGTTTATTAAAATGGCATTCATGTCAATGGAGTAAACTCCAAACTTGACTTGGGAGTTGATTAAAAGGAGACTGTTGAGTTGGAATACTCAAGTGTTAATTGGTAATTGGAAGTTGTTGGCTGGCTCTCTAGTCACTAACGCTAATCCTTCCATAGGAGAGGATTAGGACTTGTGAATCGGAGCTAGTTCAGTTACTTGACTTTCCTTTATTCGGTAAAGGATAACCAAGTAGAAACAACAACCCCTTACCATTACACATGGGAAAATTCAACAATGATAGAACTTCCAATTAATCTTCTCCCAGTCAAGGCTTTTTATTTCAAATATATAAAACCTCTTGTTAATTTTCATTGCTTTAATTTATAATCAATTATTTTTCCATTCTCCAACTCTAAAAATTTCTCAAAAAATTCCTGACCAATAAATTGCACTCTTTTGTCAACTCGTTGGGAGACGACCTGGGAATTCTAGTCCCAGTATTTTATTCTTAAATTGTGTCAACTCTTTCTAAATTGATAAGCAGAATTTTTGTCGGTTAAGAACTGCACTTGCAACGTTATTTCTATTATAAATTCTTAATCGGTAATTTTTCGCCCGTCAATTTTTGGTGCCATTGCGGGTGAGTTGCAACAGTGTGCTAAATTATTGGTTGGTGTAAATATTTTTAAATTTACATGTTACATATTTTATTTTATTACCATGAGCTGTATGTTTCTTTCATTGAATGACGCGTTCACTACCTGATCCGAGCTTAGCCACATTTGATCCTGAAATCGAAAGAACTATTTCACATATTAGGCGAGCTCGGCATCGGTTAGCCTCTGAGGGTGGTGAAGTGGTTACTACGAATTCACCAGTCTTATCTGAGCGCGAATCTGATGCGTCATTTGAGGAAGAAACAAGCTCCTCTTCTACTGATTCTGTTGATTTACATGCAGGTAATATGGCAGAGCCCAGAAGGATTAGTCTCCAGGAAGCAGGAGCTCCAGATTTTACACTGCAACCGTATCAAGCGCGTCATCCCAATCTGGCTGCAGATTTTGGACTGAAGACTGCGCTAATCAATCTACTGCCTAAGTTTTATGGCTTACCTGCTCAAAAGCCTATCAAGCACCTCAGAGATTTTCAGACAGCCTGCTCAACTACTAGGCGTCATGGTGCAGATGAGACTACTATTTGGCTATATACCTGAAGAGAGGACTTTTGCGTGGTCTAGAAATTTGTAATAAATTCTCGTTGCAGGTATAGCTTCTAAACCAACAAAAGTCCTTTCTTACAAATGTTTTGGTTGTCACAAGTAACAAACCCCTTTAAAATTGATAACCGAGTATTTAAACCTCGGGTCGTCTTCTCAAGGAATTGTAGGGAAGTATGTTCTTATTATTGGTTATGAGACTTGTAAATTGGGGGTTTTGAAAGTAAGGAACCAGTATGTTAAATGATAAGAAAAATAAAATAGAAATAATAAAATAAACTCTTGGCAAGGTATTAAAACTGGAAGTCCTATCCTAGTTATCCTTATCAATTATGATGAGAATTGGATTTTTCTCCTACTTTGTTAACCTCTAACTATGAAGGTAAGTTAAGTGGATGAATTAATTTTGATTCCTCAGGTCCTAGTCTTTCCTTGGGAAAGGCTAGAGTTATTGGAACTCGAATTAATTCTTGAAGAATTCCAATTTTCAGTCAACAATGAGTTTGACAACTCAAGAGTCTCCAATGACTCAACCAAAGCCAAAAGGGAAAATTCTAAATTAAATTAAAAGTATTCATAAATCTGAAACACATCAAATTACGTTTAAACATAAATTCAAATCTAACATGGAGTTCATAAACCAACATTAATAAACTAAAATAAAATAATAGAATAACTAAAAGTAGACGAACATTGAACCTGGGATTGAAAAGCAATCCTAAAATTAAGAGAAATCGTAAATACTAATCCTAAGAGAGAGGAGAGAACCTCTCTCTCTGAAACTACATCTAAAACTAAAAATTATGAATTGTGAGCTTTTTTTTATGAATGGATGCAATCCCCCCACTTTATAGCCTCTAATCTATGTCTTTTGGGCCGAAAACTGGGTCAAAAACAGCCCAGAAATCACCCCCAGTGTATTCTGGTACGTACAGGTCGCGGGAAAGTGACGCGAAAGCGTCGTCCACGCGTTTGCGTGGATTGCGTTTCTGCCAGGTCACGCGTCCGTGTGATCCACGCGTTCACATCGCCTGGCATTGAGGCAGCTATGGCAAACTATATATCATTCCGAAGACCCGGACGTTAGCTTTCCAACGCAACTGAAACCATCTCATTTGGACATCTGTAGCTCAAGTTATGACCGTTTGAGTGCGAATAGGTCAGGCTGGACAGCTTAGCAATTTCTTCAATTTCTTATATTCCTTCCACTTTTGCATGCTTCCTTTCCATCCTCTGAGTTATTCCTGTCCTGTAATCTCTGAAAACACTTAACACAAATATCAAAGCATCTAATGGTAATAAGAGAGGATTAATATTTGGTAATTTAAAGCCAAAGAAGCATGTTTTCAATCATAGCACAAACTCAGGAAGGAAAATATAAAACATGCAAATCATATGAATAAGTGGGTAAAAAGTTGATAAAAACCACTCAATTGAGCACAAGATAAACCATGAAATAGGGGTTTATCAACCTCCCCACACTTAAACATTAGCATGTCCTCATGCTAAGCTCAAGAGAAGCTATAAAGGAATGAAGGAGAATGGTAGAAAGTATGTAATGCAACCTATGAATGCAACTAAATGCAAAATATTTCTACCTACTTGGTTAAAAGTAAATAAGTTCTTCAAGATAAATACAACCCAAATTCCACTAATCCAAATCGTACAATAAAAAGCAAGTAAACTTGTAAGAAGATAGCTCATGAAAGCAGGGAATATAGAATTAAGCACTGAACCCTTACTGGTAGTGAATATCACTCTAACTCTCAAGTGTCTAGGGTCAATCACTCTATTCTTTCCTAGTCATTCTTTCTAACCTTGTTCTTCATCTAACCAATTAACAAATATTTAGCATACTAATGCAGACATCATGAGGTCTTTTCAGGGTTGTAATAGGCTGACGTAAAGGTAAGGATACATGTATGGCCAAGTGAGCTATAATATGAATCTTTGACTAACCTAAGCTCTCACCTAATATACATATATGATGAGCGGATAATTTATACGCCTTTTGGCATTATTTTTAGTATGTTTTTAGTAGAATCTGGTTACTTTTAGGGATGTTTTCATTAGTTTTTATGTTAAATTCACATTTCTGGACTTTACTATGAGTTTGTGTGTTTTTCTGTGATTTCAGGTATTTTCTGGCTGAAATTGAGGGACTTGAGAAAAAATCAAATTCAGAGGTTGAAGAAGGACTGCTGATGCTATTGGATTCTGACCTCCCTGCACTCAAAGTGGATTTTCTGGAGCTACAGAACTCAAAATGGTGCGCTTCTAATTGCGTTGGAAAGTATACATCCAGGGCTTTCCAACAATATATAATAGTCCATACTTTGGCCAAGTTTAGATGACGTAAAAGGGCGTTGAACGCCAGTTCTACACTGCTGTCTGGAGTTAAACGCCAGAAACACGTCACAAGCCAGAGTTGAACGCCAGAAATACGTTACAAACTGGCGTTCAACTCCAAGATTGACCTCTACACGTGTAACATTCAAGCTCAGTCCAAGCACACACCAAGTGGGCCCCGGAAGTAGATTTATGCATCAATTACTTACTTCTGTAAACCCTAGTAACTAGTTTATTATAAATAGGACTTTTTACTATTGTATTAGACATCTTTTGATCATTTTTAGATCTCTCGACCTCCATGGGAGGCTGGCCACTCAGCCATGCTTACCCTATGTTCACTTATGTATTTTTCAACGGTAGAGTTTCTGCACTCCATAGATTAAGGTGTGGAGCTCTGCTGTTCCTCAAAGATTAATGCAAAGTACTACTGTTTTTCATCCAGACGATTAGCCATGCAGTGACAGCGCATCAGAACATTTTCCAGAGAGGATAAAAAGTAGCCATTGACAACGGTGATGTCCTTACATAAAGCCAGCCATGAAAAGGAGTAAGATTGATTGGATGAAGACAGCAGGAAAGCAGAGGTTCAGAGGAACGAATGCATCTCTATACGCTTATCTGAAATTCTAACCAATGAATTACACAAGTATTTCTATCCTTATTTTCTATTTATTATTAATATTCGAAAAGGGTATGTCAGCTGTGGCATGTCTGAGTTACATACTAAAGCTTGGCTGGCTATTAAGCCATGCCTAACCCTCAGATTGGAGCTTTAGAATAAGAGTGCAAGATTCCTGGAATTCATATTAAAAATTTTGGAATCCTTATTTTCTTTTTCCTATATGTTTTTTTTCGAAAAAAAATACAAAAAATCAAAAAAATTAAAAAATAAAAAAAATCAAAAATATTTCATGTTTCTTGTTTGAGTCTTGAGTGAAGTTGAAAGTTTGGTGTCAATTGCATATTCATCTTGCATTTTTCGAAAAATTCATGCATTCATAGTGTTCTTCATGATCTTCAAGTTGTTCTTGGTAAGTCTTCTTGTTTGATCTTGATGTTTTCATGTTTTGTGTCTTTTCTTGTTTTTCATATGCATTCTTGCATTCATAGTGTCTATACATGAAAAATTTTTAAGTTTGGTGTCTTGCATGTTTTCTTTACATTAAAAATTTTTCAAAAATAAGTTCTTGATGTTCATCTTGACATTCAAAGTGATCTTGGTGTTCATCTTGACATTCATAGCATTCTTGCATGCATTCATTGTTTTGATCCAAAATTTTCATGCATTGAGTCTTTTTCATGTTTTTCCCTCTCATCATTAAAAATTCAAAAATAAAAAAATATCTTTCCTTTTTTCTCTCATAAATTTCGAAAATTTGAGTTGACTTTTTCAAAACTTTTTAAAATCTAGTTGTTTTTATGAGTCAAATCAAATTTTCAATTTAAAAATCTTATCTTTTTCAAAATCTTTTTCAAAAATCAAATCTTTTTCATTTTTCTTATCTATTTTCGAAAATTTTAAAAATATTTTTCAAAAATCTTTTTCTTATCTTTATCTCCTAATTTTCGAAAATAACATCATCAATTAATGTTTTAATTCAAAAATTTCAAGTTTGTTACTTGCTTGTTAAGAAAAATTCAAACTTTAAGTTCTAGAATCATATCTTGTGATTTCTTGTGAATCAAGTCATTAATTGTGATTTTAAAAATCAAATCTTTTTTTCAAAACTAATTTCAATCATATCTTTTCAAAAATATCTTTCTATCTTATCTTTTTTAAAATCATATCTTTTTCAAAAATTTGATTTTAAAATATCTTTTCTAACTTCTTATCTTCTTATCTTTTCAAAATTGATTTTCAAATTTGTTTCAACTAACTAACTAACTTTTTGTTTGTTTCTTATCTATTTCAAAACTACCTAACTAACTCTCTCTCTCTAATTTTCGAAAATATCTCCCTCTTTTTCAAAAATTCTTTTTAATTAACTAATTATTTTAATTTTTGATTTTAATTTTATTCCTAATTTTCGAAAATTACTAACCTTTTTCAAAAACTATTTTCGAAAATCACTAACTCTTTTTCAAAAATAATTTTCGAAAATTCTCTTTCTCTCTCATCTCCTTCTGTTTATTTATTCATCTACTAACATCTCTCCCTCACTCATCAAAAATCCGAACCCTCTCTCTCTCTGAGTTCATATTTTCTCTTCTTCTTTTCTTCTACTCACATAAGGGAACTGGTGCACAAATTGTGAATCACACTTTTCACAACTCGTACCACTGACCAGCAAGTGCACTGGGTCGTCCAAGTAATACCTCACGTGAGTAAGGGTCGAATCCCACGGAGATTGTTGGTTTGAAGCAATCTATGGTTATCTTGTAAATCTTAGTCAGGAAGTCAATTATGTTTATCAGTTGAATTGCAAATAAACAAGAGAGCATGGATTAAAGGTTACTTGTTATGCAGTAATGGAGAATATGTTGGAGTTTTGGAGATGCTTTGTCTTCTGAATCTCTGCTTTCCTCTGTCTTCTTGTTCACGCACGCACGTCCTCCTATGGCAAGCTGTGTGTTGATGGATCACCGTTGTCAATGGCTACCTTCCATCCTTCCAGTGAAAACTACGCTCACGCGCTCTGTCACAGCACGACTAATCACCGGTTGGTTCTCAATCCGGTTGGAATAGAATCCCTTGATTCCTTTGCATTTGTCACTAACGCCCAGCCTTCAGGAGTTTGAAGCTCGTCACAGTCATTCAATCCTTGAATCCTACTCGGAATACCACAGACAAGGTTTAGACTTTCCGGATTCTCATGAATGCCGCCATCAATTCTAGCTTATACCACGAAGATTCTGATTAAAAGATCTAAGAGATACTCATTCAATCTTCATCACAGTTAAGCGCGAATGAACATCTTAGATAGGAACAAGCGTGTTTGAATAGAAAACAGAAATACTTGCATTAATTCATCGAGACACAGCAGAGCTCCTCACCCCCAACAATGGAGTTTAGAGACTCATACCGTCAAAGAGTACAAAGTTCAGATCTAAAATGTCATGAGATGCAAAATAAGTCTCTAAAAGTTGTTTAAATACTAAAGTAGTATCCTAAGTTTACAAAAAATGAGTAAACTATGATGGATGATGCAGAGATCCACTTCTGGGGCCCACTTGGTGTGTGCTGGGGCTGAGATTTAAGCAATTCACATGCAGAGGCCATTTGTGGAGTTGAACGCCAGTTTTTGTGCCAGTTTGGGCGTTCAACTCCAGCTTTTGATCCTTTTCTGGCGCTGGATGCCAGAATTGGGCAGAGAACTGGCGTTGAACGCTAGTTTACGTCGTTTATCCTTGTGAAACGTATGGACTATTATATATTGCTGGAAAGCCCTGGATGTCTACTTTCCAACGCAATTGGAAGCATGCTATTTCGAGTTCTGTAGCTCCAGAAAATCCACTTTGAGTGCAGGGAGGTCAGAATCCAACAGCATCAGCAGTCCTTTTTCAGCCTGAATCAGATTTTTGCTCAACTCCTTCAATTTCAGCCAGAAAAATACCTGAAATTACAGAAAAACACAAAACTCATAGTAAAGTCCAGAAATATGAATTTTTCCTAAAAACTAATGAAAATAGACTAAAAACTAACTAGAATATACTCAAAACTATATGAAATTAACCCAAAAAGCGTATAAAATATCCGCTCATCACAACACCAAACTTAAACTGTTGCTTGTCCTCAAGCAACTAGACAAATAAAATAGAAGACTAATAGGTTGAGAAGCAATAATATCTCATAGTTTTTGAGTGAAGCTCAGATTCTAATTAGATGAACAGATTTGGCATCTCACTTTATCCATTGAAGCTCAGAGTGATTGGCATCTATAGGAACTTAGAATTCAGATAGTGTTATTGATTCTCCTATTTCAGTGTGATGATTCTTGAACACAGCTTTTTTATGAGTCTTGGCCGTGGCCCTAAACACTTTGTTTTCCAGTATTACCACCGGATACATAAATGCCACAGACACATAATTGGGTGAACCTTTTAGATTGTGACTCAGCTTTGCTAAAGTCCCCAATTAGAGGTGTCCAGAGTTCTGAAGCACACTCTTCTTTTTTCCTTGGACCTTGACTTTAACCGCTCAGTCTCAAGTTTTCACTTGACACCTTCACGCCACAAGCACATGGTTAGGGACAGCTTGGTTTAGCCGCTTAGACCAGGATTTTATTCCTTTAGGCCCTCCTATCAACTGATGCTCAAAGCCTTGGGATCCTTTTTATTTGCCCTTGCCTTTTGGTTTTAAGGTTTATTGGCTTTTTGCTCTTGCCTCTTGGTTTTAAGAGCTTCTGGCTTTTTCTGCTTGCTTTTTCTTTTTCTTTCTAATTTTTTTTTCGCCTATTTTATTATATATATTTTTTTTTCTGCAAGCTTTGTTCTTTGCTGCTTTTTCTTACTTCAAGAATCATTTTTATGATTTTTCAGATTATCAATAACATGTCTCATTTACATCCCTGCACCAATTTAGGCATGCAAAATTCCCTTGCACACAACTCTGGGCGTTCAGCGCCAAGTTGGTGCCCATTTTGGGCGTTCAACGCCCATTTACTAGCCATTTTTGGCGTTGAACGCCAGAACCATGCTTGTTCTGAGAGTTCAGCGCCAGGATGTTGCCCATTTTGGGCGTTCAGCGCCAGAACCATGCTCTGTTCTGGCGTTGAACGCCAGACAGGTGCTTCCTCCAGGGTGTGATTTTTCTTCTGCTATTTTTGATTCCATTTTCAATTTTTAATATTTATTTTGTGACTCCACATGATCATGAACCTAATAAAACATGAAAAACCATGAAAATAAATAAAAATTGGGTTGCCTCCCAACAAGCGCTTCTTTAATGTCTTTAGCTGGACCTTGCTGAACTTTTAATCTAGCTTCAACCTTGAGCACTCTTGCTCAACATTGCCTTCAAGATAGTGCTTGATTCTCTGTCCATTAACAATGAACTTCTTGTCAGAGTCAAAATCTTGAAGCTCTACATAACCATATGGTGATACGCTTGTAATCACGTATGGTCCCCTCCACCGGGATTTCAATTTCTCGGGGAATAGCCTGAGTCTAGAGTTGAACAGCAGAACCTTCTGTCCTGGTTCAAAGATTCTAGATGACAGCTTTCTGTCATGCCACTTTTTTTATTTCTCTTTATAAAGCTTGGCATTTTCGAAAGCTGTGAATCTGAACTCCTCTAGCTCATTTAGCTGGAGCAATATTATTTCTCCTGTTAATTTGGCATCAAAGTTTAGGAATCTGGTTGCCCAGTAGGCCTTATGTTCCAGTTCCACGGGCAGGTGACATGCCTTACCATACACCAGTTGGTATGGAGAGGTCCCTATAGGGGTCTTGAATGCTGTTTTGTAAGCCCACAGAGCATCATCCAAGCTCCGTGCCCAATCCTTTCTACGGGTATTTACTGTCCGTTCTAGGATTCTCTTTAATTCTCTGTTAGAGACTTCAGCTTGCCCATTAGTTTGGGGATGATATGGAGTAGCCACCTTGTGGCGAATTCCATACCGAACCATGGCAGAGTAAAGATGTTTATTGCAGAAGTGAGTGCCCCCATCACTGATTAGTACTATAGGGACACCAAATCTGCTAAAGATATGTTTCTGGAGGAACTTCAGCACTGTCTTAGTATCATTGGTGGGTGTGGCAATGGCCTCAACCCATTTTGATACATAATCAACTGCCACCAGA
>NC_029785.2:54944372-54948309 GCF_000816755.2 Arachis ipaensis
GACAAATGATCAGCCACTTGGTTCTCTGTCCCTTTTCTGTCTCTTATTTCTATATTAAACTCTTACAGAAGCAACACCCATCTGATGAGCCTGGGTTTTGAATCCTGTTTTGTGAGTAGATATTTAAGAGCAGCATGATCAGTATACACAATCACTTTTGATCCTACTAAGTATGATCTGAACTTGTCAATGGCGTAAACCACTGCAAGTAATTCTTTTTCTGTGGTTGTGTAATTTTTCTGAGCATCATTTAGAACGTGACTGGCATAATAAATGACATGCAGAAGCTTGTCATGCCTCTGTCCCAATACTGCACCAATGGCATGATCACTGGCATCACACATTAGCTCAAATGGTAACGTCCAGTCTGGTGTAGAAATGCCTGGTGCTGTGACCAGCTTAGCTTTCAGCATTTCAAACGCCTGCAGGCACTCTGTGTCAAACACAAATGGCGTGTCAGCAGCTAGCAGATTGCTTAGAGGTTTTGCGATTTTTGAAAAATCCTTTATAAACCTCCTATAGAGTCCTGCATGCCCCAGAAAGCTTCTGATTGCCTTAACATTGGCAGGTGGTGGTAATTTTTCAATTACCTCTATTTTTGCTTGATCTACCTCTATTCCTTTGTTTGAGATTTTATGCCCAAGGACAATCCCCTCAGTCACCATGAAGTGACATTTTTTCTTGTTTAAAACTAGGTTGGTCTCTTGGCATCTTTCCAGAACAAGTTTCAGGTGATCAAGACAGGAGCTGAATGAGTCTCCATATACTGAGAAGTCATCCATGAAGACTTCAGAAATTTTTCCACCATATCAGAGAAAAGAGAGAGCATGCATCTCTGGAAGATTCAATGCCAGATCCTTGCCCATTTCCTGCGATGAACGCCAGTTTTGCCTTGTTTCTGGCGTTGAATGCCAGTTTTGGGCATGGTCTGGGCGTTCAGCGCCAGCCTTCCACCAATTTTCTGGCATTTTAGTGCCAGAATTATTTTTCCCTGGGCTCTTACTGTCCTCAGGTGAATTTTGGGTGGTTTGCTCATTCCTTAGATTTTTGCTGCCTTAAGGTGGGGTATTTAATGTTTTCCCACTTCTTAATTGAACTGCTTGGCATTCTTCTGTTATTTGTCTTGACAGCTGCTGCTTTGTTTGCTTAAACTGTTCTTCCATATGTATATTAGCCATCCTTGTCTCTTGTAGTCTATCTTTGAATTCGGCTAATTGCTTTGTTAGGAAGTCCAATTGCTGATTGAATTCAACAGCTTGTTTCACAGGACTGAGTTCAGCAGTTGCTGTTTTAACCTCTTCTTTCATGGAAGGGTCACTGCTTAGGTATAGATGCTGATTCCTGGCAACTGTATCAATGAGCTCTTGAGCCTCTTCAATTTTCTTTCTCATGTGGATAAATCCATCAGCTGAGTAATCTAGAGACATCTGAGCTCCTTCTGCAAGCCCATAGTAGAAGATGTCTAACTGAACCCACTCTGAAAACATTTCAGAGGGGCATTTTCTTAGCATCTCTCTGTATCTCTCCCAGGCATCCTAAAGAGATTCATTATCTCCTTGTTTAAAGCCTTGGATGTCCAGCCTTAGCTGTGTCATCCGTTTTGGGGGAAAGTATTGATTCATAAATTTTTCTGTCAGCTGTTTCCATGTCCTTATGCTGGCCTTAGGTTGGTTATTTAACCACCTCTTAGCTTGATCTTTTACAGCAAATGGAAATAGTAATAGTCTGTAGACATCCTGATCTATTTCTTTATCATGTACTGTGTCAGCAATTTGTAAAAATTGTGCCAGAAACTTTGTAGGTTCTTCCTGTGGAAGACCGGAATACTGGCAACTTTGCTGCACCATGATAATGAGCTGAGGATTCAACTCAAAGCTACTGACTCCAATGGAGGGTATGCAGATACTACTCCTATATGAAGCAGTAGAGGGGTTAGAATATGACCCCAGAGTCCTCCTGGACTATTCATTTTCGCTTAGGTCCATGATGGAGAAAGGGAGATGATGTAAAATAGAGAAAATATTTTTATTTATTTATTTATTAATTTATTTCGAAAATAAAATAAAAATAAATAAAAGTGGGTGAAGATTTTCGAAAAATTGAGGAGAGAGAAAGTGGTTAGGAAGTTTAAAAAAAATATGAATTTTAAAAATTGATTTTCGAAAAAGATGCTTTAAAATAGAGAGAAAATATATTTTTAAATTTTAAGAAGAGAGAGAAAAATAATAAGAGAGCACAAGATTTAAAATTTTTAGATCTAATGCTCCTTGTTTTCGAAAATTTTTGGGGGAAAAACACCAAGGAACACCAAACTTAAAAATTTTAAGATCAAGACATAAGGAAAACTCAAGAACACTTTGAGGACTCACAAGAACACAAGAACACAAAGGAAGAACACCAAACTTAAAATTTTTTTAGAAAACCAAAATAAATTTTTGAAATTTTTTTTTTTTTGAAAAATCAACAAGAAAACACCAAACTTAAACTTTGGCACAGGATTTAATAGAAAAAAATATTTTTGAAAAAGATTTTAAAAATATGAAAGCCAATTACCATGAACATAAACACCACGTTCTAACTAATTGAGCTATAAATTTAAAGTGTTTTAACAAGGGATAAATAATAAAAGACTCTAAACCAAAAAAAGGAAAATTTTTCCTAATCTAAGCAACAAAATAAACCGTTAGTTGTCCAAACACGAACAATCCCCGGCAACGGCGCCAAAAACTTGGTGCACAAATTGTGAATCACACTTTTCACAACTCGTACCACTGACCAGCAAGTGCACTGGGTCGTCCAAGTAATACCTCACGTGAGTAAGGGTCGAATCCCACGGAGATTGTTGGTTTGAAGCAATCTATGGTTATCTTGTAAATCTTAGTCAGGAAGTCAATTATGTTTATCAGTTGAATTGCAAATAAACAAGAGAGCATGGATTAAAGGTTACTTGTTATGCAGTAATGGAGAATATGTTGGAGTTTTGGAGATGCTTTGTCTTCTGAATCTCTGCTTTCCTCTGTCTTCTTGTTCACGCACGCACGTCCTCCTATGGCAAGCTGTGTGTTGGTGGATCACCGTTGTCAATGGCTACCTTCCATCTTTCCAGTGAAAACTATGCTCACGCGCTCTGTCACAGCACGGCTAATCACCAGTTGGTTCTCGATCCGATTGGAATAGAATCCCTTGATTCCTTTGCGTTTGTCACTAACGCCCAGCCTTCAGGAGTTTGAAGCTCGTCACAGTCATTCAATCCTTGAATCCTACTTGGAATACCACAGACAAGGTTTAGACTTTTCGGATTCTCATGAATGCCGCCATCAATTCTAGCTTATACCACGAAGATTCTGATTAAGAGATCTAAGAGATACTCATTCAATCTTCATCACAGTTAAGCACGAATGAACATCTTAGATAGGAACAAGCGTGTTTGAATAGAAAATAGAAATACTTGCATTAATTCATCGAGACACAGCAGAGCTCCTCACCCCCAACAATGGAGTTTAGAGACTCATGCCGTCAAAGAGTACAAAGTTTAGATCTAAAATGTCATGAGATGCAAAATAAGTCTCTAAAAGTTGTTTAAATACTAAACTAGTAGCCTAGGTTTACAAAAAATGAGTAAACTATGATGGATGATGCAGAGATCCACTTCTGGGGCCCACTTGGTGTGAGCTGGGGCTGAGATTTAAGCAATTCACGTGCAGAGGCCATTTGTGGAGTTGAACGCCAGTTTTTGTGCCAGTTTGGGCGTTCAACTCCAGCTTTTGATCCTTTTCTGGCGCTGGACGCCAGAATTGGGTAGAGAACTGGCGTTGAACGCCAGTTTACGTCGTCTATCTATGTGCAAAGTGATGCTGCATAAACTTGTTATGCTACGATTTAGGAAATTGCACGATCGACAAAATTCCTTCCGGCAAGTGCACCGGTTATCGTCAAG
>NC_029785.2:54958309-54960675 GCF_000816755.2 Arachis ipaensis
TGAATTAAGATCAAAGCACCAAGCTTTGGAGCCATTACCAGGGATTGTTCAAGCCTGGACATCACAATTTCGTGCACCAATTTTTTGGCGCCGTTGCCGGGGATTGTTCGAGTTTTCGGCAAGCTTTTGGTCCGGTAACATCAGTGCCAAATTCTCTTTTGGTCCAGCAACAATAGTGCCCAGTTCCAAATTTTGATCCGGCAACAACACCAAGTTTTTGGCGCCGTTGCCGGGGATTGTTTGAGTTTGGACAACTGACGGCTCATCTTGTTGCTCAGATTAGGTAATTTTCTTTTTATTTTATTTTCAAAAATTTTTCAAAAATATTTTTCAAAAATCTTTCTAAAATTTTCTCATCTGTTTTCGAAAAAAATAAAAAATAAAAATGTTTTCAAAAATTTTATTCAAATTTTTTAAAGAATGAATTCTAGAGTTTCATGAAGCATGTGAAGCCTGGCTGGCTGTAAAGCCATGTCTAAATTCCTTTGGACTGAGGCTTCCAACCATCAGTTGTTACACGACTGTAGGATATGTCAGGCGTGTCATGTCTGAATTACATGCTGAAGCTTGGCTGGCCATTGGCCATGTCTAGTGTTTTGGACTGGAGCTTTCTTTGAAAGCTTGGCTGGCTAGTGAGCCATGTCTAATTCCTGGACTGAAGCTTTAGACAAAGAATGCAAGATTCCTGGAATTCATATAAAAAATTTTAGAATCCTTATTTTTTTCTTTTTCAATAAATTTTCGAAAAAATCTAAAAAAATTTAGAAAATCATAAAAATCAAAAATATTTTTCTGTTTCTTGTTTGAGTCTTGAGTCATATCATAAGTTTGGTGTCACTTGCATATGCATCTAGCATTTTTCGAAAATATCATGCATTCATAGTGTTCTTCATGATCTTCAAGTTGTTCTTGGTAAGTCTTCTTGTTTGATCTTGATGATTTTTTGTTTTGTGTCTTTTCATGTTTATCATATGCATTTTTGAATTCTTAGTGCCTAAGCATTAAAGAATTCTAAGTTTGGTGTCTTGCATGTTTTCTTTGCATTAAAAATTTTTCAAAATTATGTTCTTGATGTTCATCATGTTCTTCATAGTGTTCTTGGTGTTCATCTTGACATTCATAGCATTCATGCATGCATTCATTGTTTTGATCTAAAAATTTCATGCATTGCATCCTTTTAGTTTTTTTTTCTCTTGCATCATAAAAATTCAAAAATCAAAAAAATATCTTTCCCTTTTTCTCTCATCAAATTCGAAAATTTGAGTTGACTTTTTCAAAAATTTTTAAAATCAAGTTGTTTCTTATGAGTCAGATCAAATTTTCAATTTGAAAATCTTATCTTTTTCAAAATCTTTTTCAAAAATCAAATCTTTTTCAAAATCTTTTTCAAAAATCAAAATCTTTTTCAAAAATCAAATCTTTTTCGAAAATTCCAAAAATAATTTTCAAAAATCTTTTTCTTATTTTATATCATAATTTTCGAAAATAACATAATCAATTAATGTTTTGATTCAAAAATTTGAAGTTTGTTACTTGCTTGTTAAAAAAGATTCAAACTTTGAGTTCTAGAATCATATCTTGTGATTTCTTATGAATCAAGTCATTAATTGTGATTTTAAAAATCAAATCTTTTTCAAAAACTAATTTCTATCATATCTTTTTCAAAAATATCTTCTCATCTTATCTTTTTCAAAAATATCTTTTCAAAATATCTTTCCTAACCTCCTAACTTCCTATCTTTTCAAAATTTGTTTCAACTAACTAACTAACTTTTTGTTTGTTTCTTAACTTTTTCAAAACTACCTAACTAACTCTCTCTCTCTCATTTTCGAAAATATATTCCCTCTTTTTCAAAAATTTCTTTTTAATTAACTAATTATTTCTATTTTTATTTTTGATTTCAAAAATTTTCGAAAAAAAAATACTAACATTTTTCAAAAACCATTTTTCAAAAATCACTAACTCTTTTTCAAAATAATTTTCGAAAATTCCCTCCCTCTCACTCATCCTATTATATTTATTCATTCATTAACTAACATCTCTTCCTCACATCATCACCAAATTCGAACCCCCTCTTCTATCTGTGTTCGAATTTCCTCTTCTTTTCTTCTACTAACAATAAGGATCCTCTTTACTGTGACATAGAGGATTCCTCTTCTTTTCTTGTTCTCTTCTCTTTCTTATGAGCAGGGACAGAGAAAAAGGCATTCTTGTTGAAACTGATCCAGAACCTGAAAGGACTCTGAAAAGGAAACTGAGAGAAGCTAAATTACAACAATCCAGAAACAACTTGATTGAAAATTTCGAACAAGTAAAGGAGATGGCAGCCGAACCCAACAACAATGCAAGGAAGATGCTTGGTGACT
>NC_029785.2:54962182-54962458 GCF_000816755.2 Arachis ipaensis
GATTTCATAGTCCTGGATACTGGAAAGGAGGAGGATGAATCCATCATCCTAGGAAGACCTTTCCTGGCCACAGCAAGAGCTATGATTGATGTTGACAAAGGTGAACTAGTCCTTCAATGGAATGAGGACTCCCTTGTGTTTAAAACTCAAGGATCTCCCTCTGCAACCATGGAGAGGAAGCAAAAAAAGCTTCTTTCAAAGCAGAGTCAACCAGAGCCCCCACAGTCAAACTCTAAGTTTGGTGTTGGAGAGTCTCAACAAAGCTCTGCACATCTG
>NC_029785.2:54963470-54964352 GCF_000816755.2 Arachis ipaensis
AGACTAAAAACTAACTAGAACATACTCAAAACTATATGAAATTAACCCCAAAAAGCGTATAAAATATCCGCTCATCAGGAACCTCTATATTGTGGTAAAAAGGATCCCTATTATTATTTTTCTGTTCCCTCCTTTTTCATATGAGCAGGAGCAAGGACAAGAATATTCTTGTTGAAGCAGATCCAGAACCTGAAAGGACTCTGAAGAGGAAACTAAGAGAAGCTAAATTACAACAATCCAGCAAGCACCTTTCAGAAATTTTCGAACAAGAAGAGGAGATGGCGGCCGAAAATAATAATAATGCAAGGAGGATTCTTGGTGACTTTACTGCACCTAATTCCAATTTACATGGAAGAAGCATCTCCATTCCTGCCATTGGAGCAAACAATTTTGAGCTTAAACCTCAATTAGTTTCTCTGATGCAGCAGAACTGCAAGTTTCATGGACTTCCATCTGAAGATCCTTTTCAGTTCTTAACTGAATTCTTGCAGATCTGTGATACTGTTAAGACTAATGCAGTAGATCCTGAAGTCTACAGGCTCATGCTTTTCCCTTTTGCTGTGAGAGACAGAGCTAGAATATGGTTGGACTCTCAACCCAAAGATACCCTGAACTCTTGGGATAAGCTGGTCAAGGCTTTCTTAGCCAAGTTCTTTCCTCCTCAAAAGCTGAGTAAGCTTAGAGTGGATGTTCAAACCTTCAGATAGAAAGAAGGTGAATCCCCCTATGAAGCTTGGGAGAGATACAAAGAACTGACCAAAAAGTGTCCTTCTGACATGTTTTTAGAATGGACCATCCTGAATATATTCTATGATGGTTTATCTGAACTATCAAAGATGTCATTGGATACTTCTACAGGTGGATCCATTCACCTAAAGAAAA
>NC_029785.2:54964873-54980045 GCF_000816755.2 Arachis ipaensis
CTTTCTCTGTTTTTCGTTTTCTATGTTATGTGCTTATCTATGTTTGTGTCTTCATTACATGATCATTAGTAGTTAGTAACTTTGTCTTAAAGTTATAAATGTCCTATGAATCCATCACCTCTCTTAAATGAAAAATGTTTTAATTCAAAAGAACAAGAAGTACATGAGTTTCGAATTTATCCTTGAACTTAGCTTAATTATATTGATGTTGTGACAATGCTTCTTGTTTTCTGAATGTATGCTTGAACAGTGCATACGTCTTTTGAAGTTGTTGTTTAAGAATGTTAAATATGTTGGCTCTTGAAAGAATGATGACTAAGAGACGTGTTATTTGATAATCTGAAAAATCATAAAAATGATTCTTGAAGCAAGAAAAAGCATCAAAAAACAAAGCTTGCAGAAAAAAAAAAGAAAAAAAAATAGGCAAAAAAAAAAATTATAGAAAGAAAAAGAAAAAGCAAGCAGAAAAAGCCAATAACCCTTAAAACCAAAAGGCAAGGGCAAATAAAAAGGATCCCAAGGCTTTGAGCGTCAGTGGATAGGAGGGCCTAAAGGAATAAAATCCTGGTCTAAGCGGCTAAACCAAGCTATCCCTAACCATGTGCTTGTACAAGGTGACCATAGCTTGCTTCATACCAACAATCTCCGTGGGATTCGACCCTTACTCACGTAAGGTATTACTTGGACGACCCAGTGCACTTGCTGGTTAGTTGTATCGAAGTTGTGACAATTATGAATTAAGATCAAAGCACCAAGCTTTGGAGCCATTACCAGGGATTGTTCAAGCCTGGACATCACAATTTCGTGCACCAATGGTCTATCTGAATTAGCTAAGATGTCATTGGATACTTTTGCAGGTGGATCCATTCACCTAAAGAAAACACCTGCAGAAGCTCAAGAACTCATTGGCATGGTTGCTAATAACTAGTTCATGTACACTTCTGAGAGGAATCCTGTGAGCAATGGGACGCCTCAGAAGAAGGGAGTTCTTAAAATTGATACTCTGAATGCCATACTGGCTCAGAATAAAATATTGACTCAGCAAGTCAATATGATTTCTCAGAGTCTGAATGGAATACAAGCTACATCCAACAGTACTTAAGAGGCATCTTCTGGAGAAGAAGCTTATGATCCTGAAAACCCTGCAATAGCAGAGGTGAATTACATGGGTGAACCTTATGGAAACACCTATAACCACTCATGGAGAAATCACCCAAATCTCTCATGGAAGGATCAACAAAAGCCTCAACAAGGCTTTAATAATGGTGGAAGAAATAGGTTTAACAATAGTAAACCTTTTCCATCATCCACTCAGCAACAGACAGAGAACTCTGAACAAAATACCTTTAATTTAGCAAACTTAGTCTCTGATCTATCTAAGGCCACTGTAAGTTTCATGAATGAAACAAGGTTCTCCATTAGATATTTCGAGGCACAAGTGGGCTAGCTGAGTAAAAGGATCACTGAAATCCCTCTTAGTACTCTCCCAAGTAATACAGAAGAAAATCCAAAAGGAGAGTGCAAGGCCATTGACATAGTCAACACGGCCAAACCTGGAGAGGAAGGGGAGGACATAAATCCCAGTGAGGAAGACCTCCTGGGACGTCCAGTGATCAATAAGGAGTTTCCCTTTGAGGAACCAAAGGAATCTGAAACTCATCTAGAGACCATAGATATTCTATTAAACCTCCTTATGCCCTTCATGAGCTCTGATGAGTATTCCTCTTCTGAAGAAAATGAGGATGTTACTGAAGAGCAAGTTGCCAAGTACCTTGGTGCAATCATGAAGCTGAATGCCAAATTATTTGGTATTAAGACTTGGGAGGATGAACCTCCCTTGTTCACCAATGAACTAAGTGATCTGGATCAACTGACACTGCCTCAGAAGAAACAGGATCCTGGAAAGGTCGTAATACCTTGTACCATAGGCAACACGATCTTTGAAAAGGCTCTGTGTGACCTTGGTTCAGGGATAAACCTCATTCCCCTCTTTGTAATAAAGAAACTAGGAATCTTTGGGGTGCAAGCTACTAAAATCTCATTAGAGATGGCAGACAATTCAAGAAAACAGGCTTATGGACAAGTAGAGGACGTGTTAGTAAAGGTTGAAGGCCTTTACATCCCTGCTGATTTCATAATCCTTGATACTGGAAAGGATGAGGATGAATCCATCATCCTTGGAAGACCTTTCCTAGCCACAGCAAGAGCTGTGATTGATGTTGACAGAGGTGAATTAGTCCTTCAATTGAATGAGGACTCCCTTGTGTTTACAACTCAAGGTTACCCTTCTGTAAACATGGAAAAGAGGCACAGTAAGCTTCTCTCAAAACAGAGTCAACCAAAGCCCCCACAGTCAAACTCTAAGTTTGGTGTTGGGAGGCCACAACTAAACTCTAAGTTTGGTGTTGAACTCCCATATCCAAACTCTAAGTTTGGTGTTGGGAAGTCTCAACAATGCTCTGAACATCTGTGAGGCTCCATGAGAGCCCACTGTCAAGCTATTAACATTAAAGAAGCGCTTGTTTGGAGGCAACCTAATTTTTATTTATCTAATTTTATTTTTCTTGTTCTTTCATGTTTTATTAGGTTCATGATCATGTGGTGTCACAAAATAAATATAAAAATTGAAAACGGAATCAAAAATAGTAGAAGAAAAATCACACCCTGGAGGAAGACCTTACTGGCGTTTAAACGCCAGTAAGAAGCATCTGGCTGGCGTTCAACGCCAGAACAGAGCATGGTTCTGGCACTGAACGCCCAAAATGGGCAGCATCTGGGCGTTTGAATGCCAGAATTGCACCCTGGAGAAGAGCTGGCACTAAACGCCTAGAACAAGCATGGTTCTGGCATTCAACGCCAGAAATGGGCAACAAATGGGCGTTCAACGCCCAGAACAAGCACCAATCTGGTGCTGAACGCCTAGAGTTGTTTGCAAGGGCATTTTGCATGCCTAATTTGGTGCAAGGTTGTAAATCCTTGAACACCTCAGGATCTGTGGACCCCACAGGATCCCCACCTACCTCCACTCACTTCTTCTCACCCCTCTTTCACACAATCCCATAAACACTCTTCCCCAAAACTCTTCACCAATCACCTCAATCTCTCTTCCCTATAACCACTTCACTACTCACATCCATCCACTCTTCCCCATAAACCTACCTCATAAACCCCACCTACCTTCAAAATTCAAAATCAATTTCCCACCCAAAACCCACCCTTATGGCCGAACGTTACCCCCCTTCCTTCCCTATATAAAGCCCTCCATTCTTCTTCATTTTCACACAACACAACCCTCTCTTCCCCTTCTTGGCCGAATACACCCCTCCCCCCTCTCCTCCATATTTTCTTCTTCATCTTCATCTATTCTTTCTTCTCTTGCTCGAGGGCGAGCAATATTCTAAGTTTAGTGTGGTAAAAGCATAAGCTTTTTGTTTTTCCATTACCATTGATGGCACCCAAGACCGGAGAATCCTCTAGAAAAGGAAAAGGGAAGACAAAAGCTTCCACCTCCGAGTCATGAGAGATGGAAAGATTCATCTCCAAAGCTCATCAAGACCACTTCTATGATGTTGTGGCCAAGAAGAAGGTGATCCCCGAGGTCCCTTTCAAGCTCAAGAAGAATGAGTATCCAGAGATCCGACATGAAATCCAAAGAAGAGGTTGGGAAGTTCTAACAAACCCCATCCAACAAGTCAGCATCCTAATGGTTCAAGAGTTCTATGCCAATGCATGGATCACTAGGAACCATGATCAAAGTAAGAACCCAAACCCAAAGAATTATATTACAATGGTTCGGAGAAAATACTTAGATTTTAGTCCGAAAAATGTGAGGTTGGCGTTTAACTTGCCTATGATGCAAGGAGATGCACGCCTCTACACTAGAAGGGTCAACTTTAATCAAAGGTTAGACCAAGTCCTCATGGACATATGTGTGGAAGGAGCTCAATGGAAGATTGACTCCAAAGGCAAGCTGGTTCAATTAAGAAGACTGGACCTCAAGCCTGTGGCTAGAGGATGGTTGGAGTTCATCCAACGCTCTATCATCCCCACTAGCAACCGATCTGAAGTTACTGTGGATCGGGCCATCATGATTCATAGCATCATGATTGAACAGGAAGTAGAAGTTCATGAAGTCATCTCCCTTGAACTCTACAAAATAGCTGAAAAGCCCTCTCCTGGGGCAAGGCTAGCTTTTCATCATCTTATTTGCCATCTATGTTACTCAGCTGGAGCTTTCATAGAAAGAGACATTCCCATTGAGGAAGAGAAGCCCATCACTAAGAAAAGGATGGAGCAAGCAAGAGAACCCATTCATGGATCTCAAGAGACGTATGAAGCTCATCACCATGAAATCCCGGAGATGCCTCAAATGCATTTTCCTCCACAAAACTATTGGGAGCAAATCAACACCTCCCTAGGAGAATTAAGTTCCAACATGGGACAATTAAGGGTGGAACATCAAGAGCACTCCATCATCCTTCATGAAATAAGAGAAGATCAAAAAGCAATGAGGGAGGAGCAACAAAGACAAGGAAGAGACATAGAAGAGCTCAAGGACATCATTGGTTCCTCAAGAAGGAAACGCCACCATCACTAAGGTGGATTCATTCCTTGTTCTTATTTTCTGTTTTTCGTTTTCTTAATGTTAAGTGCTTATCCATGTTTGTGTCTTATTACATGATCATTAGTAGTTAGTAACTATGTCTTAAAGTTATGAATGTCCTATGAACTCTGAAAAGGTTCACCCAGTTATGTGTCTGTGGCATTTATGTATCCGGTGGTAATACTGGAAAACAAAGTGCTTAGGGCCACGGCCAAGACTCATAAAATAGCTGTGTTCAAGAATCATCATACTGAACTAGGAGAATCAATAACACTATCTGAACTCTGAGTTCCTATAGATGCCAATCATTCTGAACTTCAATGGATAAAGTGAGATGCCAAAACTATTCAAGAGGCAAAAAGCTACAAGTCCCGCTCATCTAATTGGAGCTATGTTTCATTGATAGTTTGGAATTTATAGTATATTTTCTTATTTTTATCCTATTTGATTTTCAGTTGCTTGGGGACAAGCAACAATTTAAGTTTGGTGTTGTGATGAGCGGATAATTTATACGCTTTTTGGCATTGTTTATAGTATGTTTTTAGTAGAATCTGGTTACTTTTAGGGATATTTTCATTAGTTTTTATGTTAAATTCACATTTCTGGACTTTACTATGAGTTTGTGTGTTTTTTTGTGATTTCAGGTATTTTCTCGCTGAAATTGAGGGACTTGAGCAAAAATCAGATTCAGAGGTTGAAGAAGGACTGCTGATGCTGTTGGATTCTGACGTCCCTGCACTCAAAGTGGATTTTCTGGAGCTACAGAACTCAAAATGGCGCGCTTCGAATTGCGTTGGAAAGTAGACATCCAGGGCTTTCCAGAAATGTTTAATAGTCTATACTTTGGCCAAGTTTAGACGACGTAAAAGGGCGTTGAACGCCAGTTCTACGCTGCTGTCTGGAGTTAAACGCCAGAAACACGTCACAAGCCAGAGTTGAACGCCAGAAATTCGTTACAAACTGGCGTTCAAATCCAAGATTGACCTCTACACGTGTAACATTCAAGCTCAGTCCAAGCACACAGCAAGTGGGCCCCGGAAGTAGATTTATGCATCAATTACTTACTTCTGTAAACCCTAGTAACTAGTTTATTATAAATAGGACCTTTTACTATTGTATTAGACATCTTTTGATCATTTTTAGATCTCTAGACCTCCATGGGAGGTTGGCCACTCGGCCATGCTTACCCTATGTTTACTTATGTATTTTTCAACGGTAGAGTTTCTGCACTCCATAGATTAAGGTGTGGAGCTCTGCTGTTCCTCAAAGATTAATGCAAAGTACTACTATTTTTATATTCAATTCAACTTATTCCGCTTCTAAGATATTCATTCGCACTTCAACCTGAATGTGATGAATGTGACAATCATCATCATTCCCCCACGAACGCGTGCCTGACAACCACTTTCGTTCCACCTTAGATTGAATGAGTATCTCTTGGATCTCTTAATCAGAATCTTCGTGGTATAAGCTAGATTGATGGCGGCATTCATGAGAGTCCGGAAAGTCTAAACCTTGTCTGTGGTATTTCGAGTAGGACTCTGTGATTGAATGATTGAGACGAACTTCAAACTCGCGAGTGCTGGGCGTAGTGACAGACGCAAAAGGAGAGTGAATCCTATTCCAGTATGATCGAGAACCTCAGATGATTAGCCGTGCTGTGACAGAGCATTTGGACCATTTTCACAAGAGGATGGGATGCAGCCATTGACAAGGGTGATGCCTCCAAACGATTAGCCATGCAGTGACAGCGCATCGGACCATTTTCCAGAGAGGATAAAAAGTAGCCATTGACAACGGTGATGTCCTTACATAAAGCCAGCCATGGAAAGGAGTAAGATTGATTGGATGAAGACAGCAGGAAAGCAGAGGTTCAGGGGAACGAATGCATCTCTATACGCTTATCTGAAATTCTAACCAATGAATTACATAAGTATTTCTATCCTTATTTTCTATTTATTATTAATATTCGAAAACTCCATAACTATTTAATATCATGCCTGACTGAGATTTACAAGGTGACCATAGCTTGCTTCAAGCCGACAATCTCCGTGGGATCGACCCTTACTCACGTAAGGTTTATTACATGGACGACCCAATGCACTTGCTGGTTAGTTGTATCGAAGTTGTGAATGAAAAACGATTTATTAAGACGTGCGTACAGAGTTTCTAGCGCCGTTGCCTGAGATCACAATTTCGTGCACCAATATACTCTATATACTGTTAAATTCATGCCGAACTACCCATAATTCCCACTTTTGTATGATTCCCATACTCATGTACCAAATTTTTTATATTTCTTTACTTTTATCACATGTGCATTGATCTTTTTATTAACTTAGCATTGGGGTAATTTTGTCCCCTTATTTATTTACTTATTTATTGAATATTTTTGGATTTTTTTTTTGTAGAGAAATAAACATAACTTATCAATGCACATGGATTTTCCATTATTTTTCTATTTTGGTTTTTCATGAGTAGGTTCCCAAATTCCCAATATTCAAATAAATTAGAAACATGATACATTCCCTTATTAACCCATGTTCCCACAATTTTTCCACACTTAGTTGATGCACAATCTCTATCTTAAGCTAACCAAAGATTCAATTGGGGTATTTACTTTGTTTTTCTGCTTAAGGCTAGTGATGTGGTAAAATATAGAATAAATGGGATTATAAAGGCTCAAGGTGGCAAACAAAGGTGATTGAAAGGGTAGTCTTATTTGGGATAAGTGAGTAAAAATTCAAATAATGGCCTCAATCATATGCAAGCATGTAAATATACTAAATAATGGACATAGAGACTGGAACAAAATATAGATTACAGTCATAGAGAAGGAAACACACAAGAATAAAATATTGTGATTAAATAATGTAACCATATAAATAAGCTCAAAATCTCACAGGTTGTGTGTTCTTGGCTATAATTCATGTTCCAAATACAACTTCAAACAAGTTTTAACATAAAAAATTTTTCAATTTAAATTAGTGAAATTTTTCAAAAATAGAGTCCTAAAAAGAAATTTATTACTTTAACCAAGCAGTGGTAAATATATGCACAAAATCAAGAAAACATGCAATCAAATATGCAGATGCAACAATGAACAAACAAAGAAAATAGAATATTGGTGTTGAGAAGAAAATAACTAAATTTATTACTTTAACCAAGAAGTGGTAAATATATGCACAAAATCAAGAAAACATGCAATCAAATATGCAGATGCAACAATGAACAAACAAAGAAAATAGAATATTGGTGTTGAGAAGAAAATAACTAACCCATGGAGATCGGTATCGACCTCCCCACACTTAAAGATTGCACCGTCCTCGGTGCATGCTGAGATGTGCAGGTGGACGGATTTTTCCAATTGATGCTTTTCTTCAAGGATTGTGCAGATGGACTTGTTTGTCTCCCTTTATAGAAGTTTCTCTCTTTTTCCGTCTTCGGTGGTCAGCCTGAAAGAAGAGAAAAAGAAGAACAGTAACCCAGAAATAAAGATAAGAAAATAAATGAAGTTTGGGTGGGTTAATGCCAATTGATAAGGGTCTCATTTACATGGAAGCTTCAACATGTACGTGAAAAAACAATAGAAGTACATGGCAAATCAAGAGTGCAAAAAATTTTCAAAAATAGGGAAGAGAGTGTGGGTAAGGAGAGATAATATAAATTCATGTCAATGTAAAAGTAATACAGGTATAAAAGATTGGCATTGATATAAATAATATTACCTAACCAGAATAAAATAAGTCACTAAGTACCTAAAATAATTCAAGAGAAGATGCAATAGTTAAACAAGAAAATTTTAACACCAATGGAAAAAAATAATAAATTTACAAAAGAAAATAAAAATATGCACAAAATTAAAATGCAATGAATGAAAGTATGCAAATGAATTAAGTAAAATAAAATGAAAGATAAGAAGAATGAAAAGGAAAAGGATGGAAGAAGAAGTAAGTAAGAAAGGAGGGAGGAAAAATTAGGATTGGAGAAGAAAAGATAAGATAATTGGCACTGATCTGGAAGTTGTGCGGCGCAGGCGACATGAGCACGTGGGTCACGCATGCGCGCGGATAGCACTTCTATGAAGTGACGCAGATGCGTGGGTCACGCGTTCGCGTGGAGTGATTTGTGCCATTAGCGTGAGGGCAGCCTCGCGGTCGCGCAACTCTCTGTTTTAAATACATTTTGCCAAAAATCTGGGTGACGCGGTCGCATGGTTGACGCGATCGCGTGAATGGCCATACTTTGAAAAATGACGCAGACACGTGGGGCACGCGTTCGCGTGGGAGGGCTTAAGCTTCTAGCACGACTCCAGCCCCATTCCAGCCCAACATGCTGCCATACAGCCATTTACGTCGATTTTACAGGGCCACGCGTTCGCGTGGGTGACGCAGACGCGAGGGGAGGCTATTTTTCAATTGATGCGGCCGCGTGGGCGACGCGGTCGCGTGGGCATATTTGTGCCTAAGGCACGCCTCCAGCCACAATCTTGCGTGACTCTCTGTTCACTTTTCTTTTGTTCCTAATGCACTTGTGACGCGGACGCGTCAACGACGCTGCCGCGTCGCGTGCGTGCTTTCCTTTTTTTTTAGTAATGCAGTATGCAGAATGCAATGCTAATATGAATGTTATGCAAAACTCCAGGTTCAATACAATAAAATAAAATAAAACTCGAAAACAAATAAAACTAAATGAAAAATGAAAAAGGAACGATTATACCATGGTGGGTTGTCTCCCATCTAGCACTTTTAGTTAAAGTCCTTAAGTTGGACATTTGGAGAGTCCTTTGTTATGGTGGCTTGTGCTTGAACTCATCCAGGAATCTCCACCAGTGTTTGTGATTCCAATGGCCTCCGGGGTCCCAAACTAGGCGTAGAGAGCCTTCAAGTAAGTTAAAGCAAGTGATAAGGCCCCAAGAGTGTTGATTGCCAGAATGAATTCCGGGGTCCCAAATCTTGCTTTTGCACCCGTCTTCTTGTTGAGCAATATTGTTCCATCCGGGTGGCAGGCAATCTGAATTCTCACTAAGACGGCCAAACAACTTCCTAGATCCATTCAGCTGAGCTTTACACCAACCTTTGCATTTAAACTTTGAGCTTTCCACCATATTGAATCTTGCATGACGACTCCTACCACTAACCATCTCCCGCTTGCTCTTATAGCCACAAAGAGCTCTAAGCTGACCATCTGTTTCAAGCAAAGCATATTCAAGTGAGCTAATTAAGCTTAGAGATGAGAGATTTACCCACTTGAATAAAGGGATAGATGGTGATGGCTTTGGGGAAGAGGTCTCCAACAGCATTGGCAAGGTAATTTCCAGCTCCATTCCCTTGAGTTCTTCCTTGACAACTTCCACCTCATTGTAAGCTTCTTCAATTTCAACCTCTTCCTCTTTGGTAGCTTTCTTCCAATTCAGTCTCCTCTTCATTGCTTACTGGTGCACGAAATTGTGATGTCTGATGAGATATTTTGGAGGAAAAATAAATTTCTCCCAAAACTCACAAATCTAACCGGCAAGTGCACCGGGTCGCATCAAGTAATAAAAACTCACGGGAGTGAGGTCGATCCCATAGGGATTGAAGGATTGAGCAATTTTAGTTTAGTGGTTGATTTAGTCAAGCGAATCAAGATTTGGTTGATGGTTGTGTGACTTGCAAAATTAAATTGCATTGAAGTAAAGAGAACAAGAAATAAATGGCTGAAACTTAAAGAACAAGAAATTAAATGGCAGAAACTTAGAGTGCAAGAAATGTAAATTGCGGAATCTTAAAGTGCAAGGAATGTAAATTGCTTGAAATATAAAGGGGATTGGGATGTGGATTTGCAGAAATTAAACAAGGAAAAGCTAAATTGCATCAAACAGAAGAGTAAAAGGGAATTGGGATTGAACCGGATATGAAGCAGAAAAGTAAATGAACAGAAAAAGTAGTAAACAGGGGATTGAAATGGAAATTTAGATCTCAGGACCCAGAGACTAGAAAACCAAGTCTAGATCTCAATGCCTTCCTAGATCCAACAAGAACAATTGCAAGGGAATTGTAAACTGCAAAGAGAATAGATGAAGAGCAAATAGCCGGAAATGAAATTCAATTAACAGTAAAGAAAACAGAGAGATCCAAGATTGAGTTTGAAACAGAATTTCTTCAATTCTCCAATCCAGGATCCAAGACAAGTGTAATTGAAATTGAAAGCAATGAAAACAAAGAAAGTAAAGTTCACTCTATAACAAAAGCTCTCCAAAAAAACTCTTATGAAAATTCCAAAAGGAAAGCTCCCCGAATAACTTGAATTCTATCCTATTTATACACTTTCTTCCAATGATCTTCAAGCCTTGAGTTGGGCCTTTGCTCTTGGTGGAATTGGGTTGAAAGAGGCCTTGGTTGATTGCTTTTGAAGTTTGAAGAAGAACCAAAGTGAACCAATTGAACCGGGTGTGAGTTTTGCAAAAGTTGGACCAAAAGTTTGAGCCAAAGTTAGGGGTCTAACTTTGCCCCTAACGTTGGCCTTGCCTTGTATGCTAGTGGCGCCAACGTTAGCCTCCAAGTTAGGGGGCTAACGTTGGCGCAAACGTTGGCCCTTCTCCCTTATGTTTTCATGTGCCAACGTTAGCCTCCAAGTTAGGGGGCTAACGTTAGCGCAAACGTTGGATGGCCAGGGAGGAATTCATGTGCCAACGTTAGCTTCCAAGTTAGGGGGCTAACGTTGGCGCAAACGTGGGATGGCCAGGGAGGAATTCATGTGCCAACGTTAGCCTCCAAGTTAGGGGGCTAATGTTGGCGCAAACGTGGGATGGCCAGGGAGGAAATTTCAAGTTCCAACGTTAGCCTCCAAGTTAGGGGGCTAACGTTGGGGCTAACTTCTTGCTTCCTGGTTCAATTTCACTTATTCCATTGTCCTCTCTTCACTCCTAGCCATTCCTCTTTGCTTCAACCTTTCTCCAAGCTTTCTTCACCTATCATTAATCAACCAAACTCATCAAAGCTATGCTCAAAATCATGAGATATTCATTCTTTCATAATATGCAACAAATATAGCATAAAACCTCATGAAATGGCATAAATTCATATATGGTTGGTTCAATCAAGGGAAACATGAAAATCTACTCAATTAGCTTGCTTGTAGCTCAAGAAAGTGCATAATTCTAATGAAAACAAAAGAAAAAGACTAGTTAAAATAGGCTAGGATGACTTGTTATCACAACACCAAACTTAAAGCTTGCTTGTCCCCAAGCAAGAAATGGATTATTGAGAAGAAAGAATGAAATGGAAGAGGAAGTTCATGCTAGCAGAGTATTATTGATAGTTCATGGGGTTTTGTGTGGATATGCAAATACTCACTTCTTATTGACTCCTAGGCCTAGAAAGTCTCCTTCAAGCTTCAAGTGACATACTGCTATGACTTCTCATTATTCCTTTATCCTTGGCTATTACTTTGTTCATAAGCTTTATTTGAGTGTCATGTGTAGCAAGTTCATTTTCTTTTCTTTATACTTGACACATTATTCACCATAGACACTTGGCTCACATTCCTTCTTAAAACATTGATGCCCAGCACCTCTTTGGGCTACTAAATGCCTTGTAGTTAGGTTGCTCTTGATAGTGGACTTTCAGCTGATGATCCCGGGTTAGTTAACCCAAGTCACCAAGTGTTGAGGCACTCCTAAGAGCTTACTAATCCAAGCAGATCCTAGTACAAAGACATCACAGGCATATATTTTAAGGTTCAAGCTATTGGTGTCCAGCTTTGTTTCTTTTTGTTTTTCTTTTGTTTTGCCACTTTTTGGCTATCTTTTTCTTCTTTCCTTCTTTCTGTTTTTCTTTCTAACCAAGGAATTTAATTCAATTGAGATTCCTAGACAGTAGGCCACTTCTTTACTTAGAAGGAGATATCCTAGCTCTTTATTCACTAAAAGTGAGCTATTATACAATCACACACTTACCACCATTTACTTTTATTCCACTTCTAACTAACAGAGACTATTTTACTTCACATTCAAACTGTTCTTTTATTGAATTTAAAGATGCAGGGGACAACACATGCTTCTTGTCAAGTGAAAATAAACACACAAGCACACACATAAACTAGCCTACTTATTTTAAAAAAAACAAACATAATGCAAAGGGCACCAGGCATCATCATTCGTTCAATGGTTATGGGCATGCCTTGGCTTAACCACATTGGATTCTCCTCTTCCATTGGAACCTTAGCCCTTGCACACAACCTCCAAATGGTGCTCGGATAGTACAACCAAGATCCGGCCGAATTCTTTTCAGCTATCTTTTGAATGTCTCTTGCAAGGATTTCATGAACTCTTATCTCTCCTCCCACAATGATGCAATGCAGCATCACAGCTCTCTCCCTGTTAACTTTTGAGGTGTTCACTGTGCCCAGAATTGACCTTTTCATCAACTCATACCATCCTTTTGCTTCCGGAGTGAGGTTACATCTCTTCAGGAACTTGTATCTGTTCTTGTTATCTCTTTCCCATTCTGAGTTCTCAAAACAAATGTCTCTCGCAATCTCCTCATAATCCTGATCTTCATTCAATCTTTGTTGGTATCCCGGTTCATCAAAACGGATTGACTTTAGTTTCAATACTTTCTTGATTGCATCCGGGCTAAAGTCTACTTCCACCCCCTGCACATAGCTCTTGTACGTTGGGGGCACACGCATGTCAAGCCTTGGGACATTTGCATAGAACTCTCTTATGATATTGGTGTTAATTCGGGTGGCTGGTGATGTAAGTTCCTCCCATCTCCTCTTCCGGATTTTGTTCTTCATTTCTTGACATCCATCATCCGGCAGCATGAATGGAATTTCAGGATAGATTCTTTTCTCGTTCATCCATTGAATTTGCATTTGATGATACCAAGACTTGAACCTCCGTTGGTCATATTCATGTGTTTCTTCCTCCACTATTGGATCTTTTCCTTTTCGTCGTTTGGTTCTTGAGGAGGATGCCATGATCACTTGGTTGGTTGAGAGGGAATGTGAAGAATGTTGGAGAGTTTGATGTGTGTTTGGAGGAAAAAGAAATTAGGACCGAACTTGTTATGACAAGAAATTATGAAGAGAAGTTTAAGTGGTTGGAGTTTAAAGTAGAAGAAAGGTTGCACAAGGCTTGTTATGTTGAGGAGTGATTCGGTCATGTGCATGGCTTGAAGGTGGTATGCTTTTAAATGAGCAATGAAGGGCTAGGATGCAATTAGACACTATGGAGATCAAAGGTATGCATGTAAGGATGAATGAAGACAAAATTTGCTCCTTCCCTTGCCTTTGCCGTGATCATTCTCAAGGAGTGGCAGATTTCTTCCTTGAAGCATGTGATAGGATTTTGTCCTTATGCTATGCTTTCCTTTGTCTTGTCTTTTTCATTGAAGATTCTTTGACCTCCTAGTCATCACAACAAGACAACATACATTAGTCTTATCCAACCGTAGCAAGAGTGTTCTTTTTAGTAAAAATATGTGAACCATCAATTCTTATCTCATTTGAACCGTGACACTCTCTTTGGAGGACACCAAACTTAATGTTTGGTAATGTATAAAGAAAATGAGTCTCTTTCTCCAATTAGTGAAGTTCAAATGTTAAATGTTCATAAGAATTGTTTTCATCATACTTTCTTTTTCTCTTTCTTTTTTTTTTTTTTCATGAAGGATCAATTGTATCCTTAAATTGGTGCATCAAAGCTTGATGAACACCAAACTCGTTTCTTGTCAAAGGGTATATCACAATTGATGCCTTCATTATCGAATAAGAGTTTTTCTATTTTTGAAAAATGACATTTGTATGATTATTGATGCATGAATTTCAAATTTTCATGATGCTATGTGGACACCAAACTTAGTGTTTGACCATATGCTTTATCAAGACATTTTAGGCATGTGAAACAAAATTCTTTGTAACATTGGTTTAGTGTGCTTGGAGGCACACCAAACTTAGTATATGGTTCATAATAGTGCATGCAGTCAATGGACATGTTCATGAAAAGAGAAAAGACTTCATGCTCAAATGGGTTTTTGATGTTCTCTGCTTGCTTCTTTGTAGTGTCATTGTTGCTTATCAATGTTCTCCCACTCCTCAATTGTATTGCCTTGCATTCCTCCTTGGGATTTGGAATTATGTCACTGGACAGTGAGTTTGAAGGTCTCTCAACAGATACTTGCTTGGAGAGTTGCCCCATCTGTCTCTCTAGGCTCTTCATAGAGGCTTCCTGATTCTTGGCTACCATTTCTTGGTGTTTCAACATTTTGTCTATCATGGCCTCCAAGTGAGTGATTCTTTGGGCTTCAGGTGATATTTAAGGTGGGTTATGAGATGTGGGTGGTGGATGGTAGGCATTTTGGTTGGTGGGTTGGTTATTAGATTGGTATTGGTTGAGGTTGGGGTAGTTGTTTTGAGGTTTTCTGTAGGGGTTTTGGTTAGTCTGCTGCTGGTTGTGATTTTGGTTGCTTCTTGGGTTATGTTGGTTTGAGTTCCTCTGCCATGGTTGTTGGTTTTGGACATGGTTATCTCCCCATCTGAGGTTTGGGTGGTTCTTCCAGGATGGATTGTATGTATCACCATACA
>NC_029785.2:54980362-54982042 GCF_000816755.2 Arachis ipaensis
TCTTTGATGAGCAAAGAAATATTGGTTGTTGGACACCATATCAATGAGTTCTTGAGCCTCTTCTGCAGTTTTCATGAGTTGCAAGGAACCTCCAGCTGAGTGATCCAAAGCTTCCTGGGACTTCAGTGTTAAGCCTTCATAGAAGTTTTGAAGCTTCTCCCACTCATTAAACATAGCAGGGGGACATTTCCTGATCAGAGCCTTGTACCTCTCCCATGCCTCATAGATGGGTTCGGCCTCCATTTGTGTAAATGTTTGTACCTCAGCCTTTAACCTTATAATCCTCTGAGGTGGATAAAATTTTGCAAGGAACTTAGTTACCAAATCATCCCAGTTGTTGATGCTGTCCCTTGGAAAGGATTCCAACCATTGAGTGGCTTTGTCCCTGAGAGAAAATGGGAATAGCATCAGCTTGTAATTGTCAGGGGGCACTCCATTAGTTTTGACAGTGTTGCATATCCTCAAGAAAGTAGATAAATGTTGGTGTGGGTCCTCAAGTGGTCCTCCACCAAAAGAGCAATTGTTCTGAACCAAAGTGATGAGTTGTGGCTTGAGTTCAAAATTGTTAGCATTGACATTTGGAGCCAAGATGCTGCTCCCACAATGTCTAGGATTTGCAAAGGTATAGGAAGCCAAAACTCTCCTCTGGGGTGGGTTGCCATTGTTGTTGTCTTCTCCACCTGGTGGATTGGTTAAATGTTCATCCATCTCTTGGAATTCTTCGTCTGATTCCTCTTCTCCAACAATACTTTTCCCTCTTTCAGCTCTTCTTAACCTCCTGAGAGTTCTTTCGTCTTGTTCATGAAAATTGGGTATGGTTCGTCTTGTACCTGACATACAAGCAGAACATAAGAGCAAACAAACCAGTAACACTTCAATCTATTGCTAGAATGAAGTTCTAGTTAGCTTAAGCAAAAATTCAAACAGTTAGTGGGTTAGTCAAAATTAGAGAAAAATAAAGAAAAAGTGCTTGATCTAGATTACCACTTCACTTAATCATTGTCAATCTAATCAATCCCCGGCAACGGCGCCAAAAACTTGATGAGCTAACTTCTTGCTTCCTGGTTCAATTTCACTTATTCCATTGTCCTCTCTTCACTCCTAGCCATTCCTCTTTGCTTCAACCTTTCTCCAAGCTTTCTTCACCTATCATTAATCAACCAAACTCATCAAAGCTATGCTCAAAATCATGAGATATTCATTCTTTCATAATATGCAACAAATATAGCATAAAACCTCATGAAATGGCATAAATTCATATATGGTTGGTTCAATCAAGGGAAACAAGAAAATCTACTCAATTAGCTTGCTTGTAGCTCAAGAAAGTGCATAATTCTAATGAAAACAAAAGAAAAAGACTAGTTAAAATAGGCTAGGATGACTTGTCATCAATGTCCAGGCTCGAACAATCCCTGGCAACGTGAGCAACTTGGTACGCGTAATCGTGATAACACTTTAATGATGTAAAATTCATGGCTCTTTCTTTCCCTGGCAGTGGTGCCAAGAACATGGTGCCAATACCATGGTTCACAACTTTGATACAACTGACCAGCAAGTGCACTGGGTCGTCCAAGTAATACCTTACGTGAGTAAGGGTCGAATCCCACGGAGATTGTTGGTATGAAGCAAGCTATGGTCACCTTGTAAATCTCAGTCAGGCGGATATAAAATAATTATGGA
>NC_029785.2:54982642-55046289 GCF_000816755.2 Arachis ipaensis
CCATGTTGAGTTATAGGTGTTTCCATAAGGTTCACCTAAGTAATTTACCTCTGCTATTGTAGGGTTCTCAGGATCATAGGCTTCTTCTTCAGAAGGTGCCTCTTGAGTACTGTTGGATGCAGCTTGCATTCCATTCAGACTCTGAGAGATCATATTGACTTGCTGAGTCAATATTTTATTCTGTTTAAAGTTTGAATCTTTCTTAACAAGCAAGTAACAAACTTGAAATTTTTTGAATCAAAACATTAATTGTTATTGTTATTTTCGAAAATTTGGTATAAAAATAAGAAAAAGATTTTTGAAAAATATTTTTGAAATTTTCGAAAATAACTAAGAGTTTTGAAAAAGATTTGATTTTTGAAAAAGATTTTGAAAAAGATAAGATTTTCAAATTGAAAATTTGATTTGACTCATGAGAAACAACTTGATTTTAAAAATTTTTGAAAAAGTCAACTCAAATTTTTGAATTTGATGAGAGAAAAAGGAAAAGATATTTTTTTTGATTTTTTGAATTTTTATGAAAACATGAAAATTATGCAATGCATGAAATTTTTAGATCAAAACAATGAATGCATGCAAGAATGCTATGAATGTCAAGATGAACACCAAGAACACTATGAAGATCATGATGAACATCAAGAACATATTTTTGAAAAATTTTAATGCAAAGAAAACATGCAAGACACCAAACTTAGAATTCTTTAATGCTTACGCACTAAGAATTCAAGAATGCATATGAAAAACAACATACAACACAAAACAAAAAATCATCAAGATCAAACAAGAAGACTTACCAAGAACAACTTGAAGATCATGAAGAACACTATGAATGCATGAATGTTTTTTTCGAAAAATGCAAGATGCACATGCACTTGACACCAAACTTATGATATGACTCAAGACTCAAACAAGAAACACAAAAATTATTTTTGATTTTTATGATTTTCTAATTTTTTTTGGATTTTTTTTTTTCGAAAATTAATTTGAAAAAGGAAAATAAGGATTCCAAAATTTTTTAATATGAATTCCAGGAATCTTGCCATGTTAATCTAAAGCTTCAGTCCAGGAATTAGACATGGCTCACTAGCCAGCCAAGCTTTCAATGAAAGCTCCAGTCCAAAACACTAGACATGGCCAATGGCCAGCCAAGCTTCAGCAAACATATGAATATAATTCATTCAATTTTAATCCAAAACCTCAGTCCAAAAGAATTTAGACATGGCTTTACAGCCAGCCAGGCTTTAGCATGCCTTATGAAACACTAGAATTCATTCTAAAAATTTTGAATAAATTTTTTTTTTTTGAAAACATTTTTATATTTTTTTTTCGAAAACAAGATGAACCGTCAGTTGTCCAAACTCAAACAATCCCCGGCAACGGCGCCAAAAACTTGGTGTTGTTGCCGGGATTGGGATCTCAGACGATTCTTGGCGCCAAACAGGAACAATTAAGTCCCCGGCAATGGCGCCAAAAACTTGGTGCACGAAATTGTGATGTCCAGGCTCGAACAATCCTGGCAACGTGAGCAACTTGGTACGCATAATCGTGATTACACTTTAATGATGTAAAATTCATGGCTCTTTCTTTCCCTGGCAGGGCGTTGAACGCCAGTTTACGTCGTCTATTCTTGGCCAAAGTATGGACTATTATATATTGCTGGAACGCCCTGGATGTCTACTTTCCAACGCAATTGTAAGCGCGCCATTTCGAGTTCTGTAGCTCCAGAAAATCCACTTTGAGTGCAGGGAGGTCAGAATCCAACAGCATCAGCAGTCCTTTTTCAACCTCTGAATCTGATTTCTGCTCAAGTCCCTCAATTTCAGCCAGAAAATACCTGAATTTACAGAAAAACACACAAACTCATAGTAAAGTCCAGAAATGTGAATTTAGCATAAAAACTAATGAAAACATCCCTAAAAGTAACTAGATCCTACTAAAAACATACTAAAAACAATGCCAAAAAGCGTATAAATTATCCACTCATCACTTACCAAGGGCATGGGAGGTTGTGCTTCTTCTTCTTTAATCTCCATCTCTTAATCAACCTCTTCAAAGTCTTTAGCCATGATATGCCTTGGAGGTTGTACACCCTCCTCAACATCATTTTCAAACATCTTTGAAGGAGGCTCTATAACTTGACTTTTCCATGGAGGTTCTGCATCTCCTAAATCTTCAACTACTTCCTCCTCTTTAACTATTATGGTTTTCTCCACTTGTTCCAATACAAAGCCATGTTCCTCATTGTCCACCGAAGTTTCTAGTGTCTCCTTCATACTACGCTCTTCTTTTGATTCTCCACATGCAGCCATGGGAGTACTTTGAGTGCTCAGATGTCGGGAAGCTATTATATTTACTACCTCAGTTAAGGCAATAGTGAGTTCCAGTACACTCCTTTGCATCTTCGCTTGCCCTTGAAGAATAACACGAAGTCTGTCATCCATTGGAGGTTGGGGTGGATATGAGGGTTCATTGGTTGGGAGAGAAGGTTTATAATAGGGAGGTAGTTGTGTTGGTGAATATTGAGGTGGTGGTTCATGAGAGTAGTTGTGTTGGAATAGGGGTGGTTCTGTGTATGGTTCATTTGGCTCATGAGGTGGTTGGTATGGTGGATGTGGGTTAGGGTCATATGGAGGTAAATGGTGTAAAGGGACTTGTGAGTTTGGTGGTTCAAAAGTATGTTGGGGAAGTGGTTCATAAGCATATGATGGGGTCCATATCTATCATCTTGGTATGCTCCCTAGAATGGCTCTTGACCATAGTAGTTTGATGGTTGTTGGTTGTCACGGAAGGGTCCACCATAACTGTTGTCTTGGCATGCATTGTAGGATGGTCGTTGTCCATGGTATCTTGGAAGGTGATGTTACCTAAAGGATTGATCAGATCCTCGTGGCTCCTTCCATCTCTGATTGTTTTGACCTTGATACATGTTCCTGTTATAATTTCCATTCCTTGCAACAACATTGGAACCAAACTCAAAGCGAGAGGGGTGAGAACTCATGATACTAAATAAAAATTAAAAAACAAAAATAAAAACAAATTTTAAATTAAAAGGTTATTGAAATTTAAATTTTTTTGAATTTGAAAATTAAATTTTGAAATTTGAAAATTAAACTTTGAAATTTGAAATTTGAAATTTGAAATTTTAAATTTTTGAAATTTGAATTTTGAAATTTGAAAGTTAAAATTTTGAATTTTAAATTTTTGAAATTTTGAATTTTGAAATTTGAAATTTGAAATTTGAATTTTGAGTTTTAAATTTTGAATTTTTTGAATTTAATGAGGAAAGAGAAAAACAATAGAATGACACCAAACTTAAAATTTTTAGATCAAAACGAAGAAAACAATTAAGAACAACTTGAAGGTCAAGATGAAAACGAAGAATAACTTGAAGATCAAGATGAACACTAAGAACAAATTTTTGAAAAAAATTTTTAATAACTAAATAAAAACCAATAACCACTTAATTTACGAAAAAGCAAAAATAAAAACAAATAAAGAAGCAAAAAGCAAATATTTACAATAACCAATAATAAGGCACACGTTTGCAATTCCCCGGCAATGGTGCCATTTTGAAGAGAGAACTTTTGTGTGGTCTAGAAATTTGCAGATAAATCCTCGTTGCAGGTATAGCTTCTAAACCAACAAAAGTCCTTTCTTACAAACGTTTTGGTTGTCACAAGTAACAAACCCCTTTAAAATTGATAACCGAGTATTTAAACCTCGAGTCGTCTTCTCAAGGAATTGCAGGGAAGTATGTTCTTATTATTGGTTATGAGTCTTGTAAATTGGGGGTTTTGAAAGTAAGGAACCAGTATGTTAAATGATAAGAAAAATAAAATAGAAATAATAAAATAAACTCTTGGCAAGGTATTAGAACTAGAAGTCCTATCCTAGTTATCCTTATCAATTATGATGAGAATTGGATTTTTCTCCCACTTTGTTAACCTCTAACTATGAAGGTAAGTTAAGTGGATGAATTAATTTTGATTCCTCAGGTCCTAGTCTTTCCATGGGATAGGCTAGAGTTATTGGAACTCGAATTAATTCTTGAAGAATTCTAATTTTCAGTCAACAATGAGTTTGACAACTCAAGAGTCCCAATGACTCAACCAAAGCCAAAAGGGAAAATTCTAAATTAAATTAAAAGCATTCATAAATCTGAAACACATCAAATTACGTTTAAACATAAATTCAAATCTAACATGGAGTTCATAAACCAACATTAACAAACTAAAATAAAATAATAGAATAACTAAAAGTAGACGAACATTGAGCCTGGGATTGAGAAGCAATCCTAAAATTAAGAGAAATCCTAAATACTAATCCTAAGAGAGAGGAGAGAACCTCTCTCTCTGAAACTACATCTAAAACTAAAAATTATGAATTGTGAGCTTTTTTTTATGAATGGATGCATTCTCCCACTTTATATCATCTAATCTGTGTCTTCCGGGCCAAAAACTGGGTCAAAAACAGCTCAGAAATTGCCCCCAGCGTATTCTGGTACGTACAGGTCGCAGGAAAGTGACACGGAAGCGTTGTCCACGCGTTTGCGTGGATTGCGCTTCTGCCAGGTCACGCATCCGCATGATCCACGCGTTCGCGTAACCTGGCGTTGGGGTATCTATGGCAAATTATATATTGTTGCGAAGCCCCGGACGTTAGCTTTCCAACGCAACTGGAACCATCTCATTTGAACCTTTGTAGCTCAAGTTATGACTGTTTGAGTGCGAAGAGGTCAGGCTGGACAGCTTAGCAATTTCTTCAATTTCTTGTATTCCTTCCACTTTTGCATGCTTCCTTTCCATCCTCTGAGCTATTCCTGCCCTGTAATCTCTGAAAACACTTAACACACATATCAAGTCATCTAATGGTAATAAGAGAGGATTAATATTTGGTAATTTAAAGCCAAAGAAGCATGTTTTCAATCATAGCACAAACTCAGGAAGGAAAATGTAAAACATGCAAATCATATGAATAAGTAGGTGAAAAGCTGATAAAAACCACTCAATTGAGCATGAGATAAACCATGAAATAGGGGTTTATCAATGCCTTCCCGTTTTCTCTTGAGGGAAAGGCAAGGAGTGGTTCTACACTCAACCTGAAGAAGTTGTTACTAATTGGGATCTGCTCAGAAGGGAATTCATGGACAAATACTTTTCGGCTGAAGTTACAGATAGACTGAGGAAAAAAATTTCCTGCATTATCCAAGGCGAATCAGAGACTCTTTACGAGTATTAAGAACGCTTCAGGAATCTCCTAGACTCATGTCCCCACCACAAGATTGACCAGTTGGTGTTGATTAGCTATTTCACACAAGGCATGAAGCCTCAAGACAAGACTATATTAGATGCTGTGAGTAATGGCTCTCAGACTAAGTACAAGATGGCGACAAAAGCGTGGCAACTGATCACCGATCTAGCCGAGTCTACCCGGAATACAAGGCACAGGAACAACCATCCCAAGGCTATTGCGGATGTTTCCTCTCGTAGTGAGACTACTGCTCTCACATAGACTCTGGAAGAGATGACCAACATACTGAAGCAGCTACAGCTGAATCAACAACAACGTCAGCCTCCTCCACAACAATAGTGTCAACAGTTAGTTCCTCAGAGAGTGTGTGGAATATATGCCTGCTATTCCCATTACACTGATGAATGTCCATAACTCTAACAACAAGAAGACAACACCTTGACAGCTACCAGCAACTACTATAACCGCCCGAATCAAGGGAATTATCAACAAGGCGGTAATTATAACCAAGGTGGGAACTACGATCAAGGTTGGCAAGATAACTCCAACCAATGCTGGAGAGACAATTTCAACCAGGGGTGGAGAGATAATTACAACCAAGGAGGCAGAGACAACGGTGGAAATCAGAGGTGGAACAACAACAACAACAATCAACAGAACCGGTATCAACAGAACCCCCTATACCAACAACAAAACCAAGGCCAGACTTACCGAGCACCTCACCAAAGGCAATCCCAAGTGCCTCAGAACAACCATCAGCAAGCCCCTCAAATTACTTACCCCTCTCCCTCTTCCAATGATGAGATTCTTCGCTCTATTGTGCAAGGACAAAAAGACATTCAGAATACACTTAACTCTACCATAAACGATCTTAACTCCACTCCACAAGCACTCATATCTCACTTGGAACCACCCTCCACTCCCAACATTCAACCTTCAAGCTCCAGTGCACTACCTTCTCAACCTTTACCAAACCCCAAAAGTGGGATCAATGCCATTATTTTGAGGTCCGGAACCACACTGCAAGAGAGGAGTCATGAGGAGCCAAGCTCAAAGGAAGACATTCAAGTTGAAGACATTGTTGAGGTAGAGGATGTTGAAGAAGAAGAGGAAGTTCAAGACATAGTTGAAGAAGAAGTGGCTCAACCAAGGAATGGAGCACCAAAAAGAGATGAAGTTACAAGAGAAGCCATTTCTATTCCTTTTCCACACCTTGCTAGGAAATCTAGAAAGCAGATGGAGCTAGACCCCAAGATGGTAGAGATCTTCAAAAAGGTTGAGGTAACTATTCCCATTTTTGATGCCATTCGCCAGGTACCTAAGTATGCTAAGTTTCTAAAAGATTTATGCATGAATAAAGATAAAATATATGATTTAGAAACTATTCCTCTAGGTAGCTCTATTTCTGCTTTAACGGGTGCTGTACCAGAAAAATGTAGTGATCCGGGTCCATGCATGGTTACTATTACTATTGAGGATGTACAATTTTATGACTGCATGTGTGATTTGGGTGCATGTGTTAGTATTATGCCATTATCTGTATATGATGCCTTGAGGCTCTCTCCCTTAAAAAGGTCAACAGCACGTTTTGTTTTGGCAGATAAAAGCATAATCTCGGTGGTTGGAGTTGCTGAGGACGTGCTGGTGAGCAATAAGGGGCTAACATTCCCTATTGACTTCTACATTTTGGAGATTCCCCCTAATAATTCAGGAAGACCATCATCCATCCTGCTTGGAAGGCCATTTCTGAAGACTTCAAGGTTCAAATTGGATGCCTTCTTAGGAACTTACTCTTTTGAGATAGATGGCAGAGCAGTGAGCTTCAACCTGGATGAAGCTATGAAGCACCCTCTGGAAGATCACTCCATCTTCCAGTGCGACATCATTGATAAAACTGTAGCTGCAGTTCACCAAGAAGAAGTTGAAGAGACGTACATGGAGCAAGGTGCAAGTGTGGGAAAGCCCTCTGAACAAGATTAAGACACCTTGCCACCACCAATGGCTCCAGATGATCAAGTGCCTAGCCATGAACAGAAAACGGAGTTGAAGCCCCTTCCACCCCACCTCAGGTATGCTTACCTTGAAGATCATCAGAAGCTCCCAGTTATTATTGCAAGGGAACTCACTTCCCAACTTAGTGTGCTAAGAAGACACAAGAAAGCTATTGGGTGTAGCTTGGCGGATATAGTAGGCATCAGCCCTCAAGTTTGTGAGCACCGTATATTTTTAGAAGAGGGAGCAAGGCCTGTCCGTCAACCTCAAAGGCGGTTGAACCCCACCATCTTGGAAGTTGTCAAGAAGGAAGTGACTAGACAGATTGAAGTTGACATCATCTACCCCATCTCAGATAGTGAATGGGTTAGCCCAGTACAGGTGGTACCAAAGAAGTCTGGAGTCACAACAATAAGGAATGAGCATGGAGAGCTCTTAACAACTAGAGTGCAGAACTCCTGGAAAGTGTGCATTGATTATAGGCGCCTCAACCAGGCTACTCACAAGGATCACTACCCAAGGTATTGAAAAATGTCATTTTATGGTAAAACAAGGTATTGTTCTAGGACATGTTGTTTCTAATACTGGTATCTCTGTAGATCCAGCAAAGGTAGATGTGATTTCTAGTTTACCTTACCCTTCCTCCGTGAGGAAAGTCTGTTCATTCCTTGGTCATGCAGGTTTCTACTGGAGATTTATCAAGGACTTCAGTAAGGTAGCATTGCCTTTATCCCAATTGCTGCAGAGGGATGTTGAGTTCGAGCTGAGTGAGGATTGCATGGAAGCGTTTGATAAGCTGAAGATTGCCTTGACTTAAGCTCCAATTGTGAGAGGACCAGACTGGAGCCAGCCATTTGAGATTATGTGTGTCGCCTCTAACTGTGCGGTAGGAGCGGCGCTGGCTCAGCGCGAAGGTAAGGACCCTTTTATAATTGCTTATGCTTCTAAGACCTTAGACGCTGCTCAGTCTAATTATACTACCACTAAAAAAGAGCTTATGGCTATTGTTTTTACTCTGGATAAATTCTGAGCCTATTTACTTGGTACTAAGGTGGTAGTATACTCAGACCATGCAGCTCTAAAATATTTCTTAGCTAAAAAAGATTCCAAACCAAGGTTAATACGTTGGATATTGTTGCTACAAGAATTTGATTTAGAAATTAAAGATAGGAGTGGTTTCCAGAATTTAGTGGCGGACCACTTGAGTCGCCTAGAGCACATTAAGAATGAATCCACTCCTATCAATGATGCTTTTCCATTTGATAGCTTGCACGCAATATCTAAGGTGGTTTCTTAGTATGCACCTATAGCTAATTATATGGTTAGTCATACCTTCCCTCCTAATTTTACTAAGCATAAAAGGAACAAGCTTAAAAGCGAGTCCAAATATTATATATGGGATGACCCATATTTATGGAGGTATGGTGCTGACCAAATAATTAGAAGGTGTGTGCCACAATCAGAATTCCAGTCAATTTTAGAGGCCTGCCACTCCTTTGAGAGTGATGGACATTTTGGTCCTCAAATAACAGCTAGAAAAATTTTAGATTGTGAATTTTAGTGGCTCACTCTTTTTAAGTATGCTACTGTCTTCTGTAAATCTTGCTCCCATGCCAATGGTTTGGGAATATATCCAAGAAGGATGAGATGCCCCAACAGCTTATGTTATTCTGTGAAATTTTTTATGTTTAAGGTATTGACTTCATGGGTCCATTTCCAAACTCCAGTGGTTTCTTATACATATTGTTAGCTGTTGATTATGTTTCTAAATGGGTGGAAGCAATTCCTACCCGTACTGATGATGCTAACATTGTTGTCTCCTTTGTTCGAAATAATATTATCTGTCGCTTTGGATCACCACGAGCAATCGTGAGTGATTAAGGCACTCATTTTTGTAACAGGAGATTGATAGGTCTACTCAAGAAGCATGGCACTGTTCACAAGATAGCGATGGCTTCATCCCCAGACCAATGTGCAAGCCGAGGTGTCAAACAGAAAGATAAAGCGCATATTGGAGAAGATTGTCAAGCCTCATCAAAAAAACTGGAGCACTCGACTTGTAGATGCACTTTGGGCTTATCGGACAGCATACAAGACACCCATCGGAATGAATCCATTCCGCCTAGCCTATGGAAAGGCTTGTCACCTCCCAGTGGAGGTGGAGTACAAAGCTTTCTGGGCGATAAGGGAATGCAACATGGGATTTGAGAAGGCCTGTGCTGAAAGGAAGCTGCAACAAGAAGAACTATGTGCATATGACAACTCCAGGCTATACAAAGAGAGGGTGAACGTTGTGCATGATAAAAATATCAATAGAAGAGAGTTCAGACCTGAGGAGTTGGTTCTCCTTTACAACTCAAGGCTGAGGCTCATGCCAGGCAAGCTGAGATCAAGGTAGGAAGGTCCCTACAGAGTAGAGAAGGTAGAGCCATACAGAGTCTTCCACCTGAGTCATCCTTCAAGCTCCAAATTCATCAAAGTCAATGGTCACCGCTTGAAGCTGTATCATGGTGAGAAAATGAAGAACAATATGGAACTGGAGGTCTTCCTCTTGGAAGATCCACCAACAGAAGGAGACTGAACTTGTGGACCGTCCAACTTAAGGACGTTAAAGGAAAGTGCTAGGTGGGAGAAAACCCACCATGGTATGATCGTCCCTTTTTATTCTTAGTTTAGTTTTATTTTATTTTTATCAGTGTTCATTCATAATTTCTGCATCATCACCTGCATTCTGATATATATATATATATAAAGGTGTTCGATGCGCAAGCGTCTATGACGCGTACGCGTCATGCGTGAATTCGCATCATATAGGAATAGAACAAAGAGTTACGCGGGACTGGCGCTGGAACCATGCTTTGCGGCAAACAAGCCCATGCGTACGCGTACCTCACGCGTACGCGTCACTTGCGCTTTTAGCAGCCCACGCGTAAGCGTCCCTGACGCGCACGCGTGACCCTGGAAATCGGCGTAAATAGCGTGCTGAACAAAGAGTTGTGATGGTCTGGGGTTGGCACTGTCCTAAAGGCACAAACTTACTCACGCGTACGTGTCCATGACATGTGCGCGTCCATTCACCTAATGGCCACCCACGCGTGCTCGTGCCTGACGCGCACGTGTCGTATATAATTTTGGCCCCCAACCCAGAATGAACAGAGAGTTGTTCGTGTGCGGGGCTGGTCTCGTGCAATTAGCACAATCATGGGCATGCGCACGCATGCCAGATGCTTACGCGTCACTATCAATCTTGCATGAGCCACGCGTACGCGTGCCGTACGCGTGCGCGTCGCATGCGCCGCACCACTAAACCAGCGCACCTCCAGTTTTAATGTCTCTTCTCCTAAATCCTAATTCTCTTTCATTCCTAATTCTTTCTTCTTTCTTCTTCCTTCTTTCTTCCTTATTCCTTCTCACTCTCTACTACTTTCTTTTTCCTTTTTTCATCTTCTTCCTCATGTTTCTTTCCTTCCTCTCCTCTACTCTTTCATTCTTCTTTCATTTATTGCATTTACTTATTTTTCTTTCTTCTCAATTTTATATTACCTTAGTTATTTCTGGTTTCTTTTTCATGCATTTTTATGTTGGTGTTGGAGGTTTATTTGGGTGTTACTTTCTTATACTTGAACTTGTGGATATTTTGAGGAGTGATTTGACAATTGACATTTAATTTTGGGTCTCATATACACTTGGATTCATTATTCTACTTCCTATTTTAACTTGCACACCAAGTGTTTGTGAGAAAGCTCCCATGGCATTTTGAATCCTATTTTATTTTACTCTTACACTTTAATGCCTAGTTTTCACAACACTTGTGATCCACATATATTTGGGATTATCATTCAAAATTGTCCTCAGACAAGTGCTCTTTAATTTGGCACATTTAATAATTGATGCTTGAGTTATGCTTCTCATGCCTATTAATTGCATGCTTTTACCCTCTTGCATCTAATTATTATGAATTGCCTTTTTGCTCTTAATTGATGTCTTACCTACATGTTGTAGCTACCATGTATTTAAGCTATCATCTTTTCTTTGGCATTCATTATCACTTGGAATTTTCTCCCTCTGCTTTCTACCTTTGTATATTTAACATTCTTCCTCTTTCTTTCTTCTTTAGGAATGGGTACCAAGAAAGGAAAAGAGAAGGCCATTAACAAGACACCAACAAGGAGAGGAACCAAGAGAGCCCCGGCTAAGGCGCTTCCATCTACAAGCATCAAGCCTCCAACAAAGCGGGTGAAGAGAATCATTAAAGTTGATGAAGCAGAGAAAGCCTTTCCCGCATGGGACTTCATACGGTTCACTAACCGTTACTGCGAGTAGATGTTCCCCATCCTAGCTGAGAGGAACTACAATAATGAGCATCTACTCATTGTCCCAACACATTTTGTTGATTTTGTGGAGCCCCGCATCGAGAGGAGATAATGGGAATTTTTGAGGAGGCAGCTGCGAGAGGCCAACCTATCATGGGTAGTTGAATTCTACTCCAACTTCTACTCGCCTACTCTGCAGACTGTCTATGTTCATCAGCAGCAAGTCCCTGTCTTCGAGAGTGCCATACAGAGAGCACTGGATCTTTCACATAGCCTAGAGGAATTGGATGCATATCAAGAGGCCTCTCTTACGCGCCAGATGTATCAGTTCGACTGGGATAGCATCCATGGAGTTATAGCCCAACCCGGCAGCACCTGGATCTATGGGCAGCATCGGTCAAAATCCAAGAGCATCTCAGCCCAGTCACTCACCTTGGAGGCTCATGTGTGGGAACAGATTATGTCCCACTACATCTTTTCGAGCACTCACGAGTTCACCTTCACAGCGGACATGGCTGTTCTCATCTGGTGCATCCTGACAGAGCAACCTCTCAACCTGCCCCGACTCATCCGGCAGGCAATGGGACACGTACAAATTGCGGGTAACCTACCTTTCCATGCATTGGTTTCAGATTTAGTCTCTGCAGCAGGTGTTTCCCGTCGGGCTGGAGACACAAAGGTTATGCTCCCTAAGGCCGATCAGTATGTCCCGAATGGAAAGTACATCAGACCCTCAGTTCCCTCTGCGAGCCGGCCTCCAGGCCCATTTTTAGACACTCCTCCTTCTTCTAATCCACCATCATCCACACCACAAGCACCATCCACCCATCAGATGTTCCTTCAGATCCTTCAGAGGTTCGACCGGCAAGACCGGCGGATGGAGCAATTGGAGCACCGCAACAAGCGCCGATACAACTATCTGAAGGAGCTCATTGTTGGTACTCACCCACCTCCAGAACAGAAGGACACCCCGGATTCTCCTTCACCCAGTAGCATCGGGAGCCATGGCGAACCGGACAGAGGAGGCAATGCTTCCAACCCTACCTTGCTCCTTACTGATGGCATGGAGGACTGTGCCAAACCTTAAGTGTGGGGAGGTGATGAGCGGATAATTTATACCCTTTTTTTGGCATTATTTTTACATTATTTTTAGTATATTTTAATTACTTTTTATTATATTTTTATTAGTTTTTATTCAAAAATCACATTTCTGGACTTTACTAGGAGTTTTTGTGTTTTTCTATGATTTCAGGTATTTTCTGGCTGAAATTGAGGGACCTGAGCAAAAATCTGATTTAGAGGCTGAAAAAGGATTGCAGATACTATTGGATTCTAACCCTGCTGCATTCGAAGTGGATTTTCTAGAGTTATAGAAGCCCAATTGGTGCGCTCTCAATTGCGTTAGAAATTCGACATCCTGGGCTTTCCAGAAATATATAATAGTCCATACTTTTCCTGAGATTTGATGGCCCAAACAGGCGTTCAAAGTCAGCCTAAAATATCTTGGCGTAAAACGCCCAAACTGGCACCAGAATTGGAGTTAAACGCCCAAACTGGCACCAAAGCTGGCGTTTAACTCCAGGAACAGCCTATGCACAAAAAAGCTTCAATGCTCAGCCCAAGCACATACCAAGTGGGCCCCAGAGGTGGATTTTTGCACTTAGTTACTCATTTTCTGTAAACGTAGGTTACTAGTTTAGTATAAAAACTACTTTTAGAGAGTTTTTTTTATCTCTGGACGTTTAGTCCTTAGACGTTGGGAGGCTGGCCATTCGGCCATGCCTAGACCTCTTTTCACTTATGTATTTTCTGCGGTGGAGTTTCTACACCTCATAGATTAAGGTGTGAAGCTCTGCTGTTTTTCATGAATTAATGCAAGTACTACTGTTTTCTATTCAATTCACGCCTACTTCTTCTCCAAGATATGCTCTCATTCTTAATTCAGTTAAGTCAGAATGAAGGGGTGACCCGTGACAATCATCCAATCTTCATTACTCGCTTAGCCAAGATCGCGTGCCTGACAACCACAAAGCGGTCTACATGATGTTCAACGTAGTCATTGGACGACAGCTGGAGTATACTCTCTTGGATATCTAATACATGGACTGAGTCCGTGAGATTAGTATCTTTGTGGTATAGGCTAGAACTATTGGAAGCATTCCTAAGATCTGAAAAGTCTAAACCTTGTCAGTGGTATTCCGAGTAGGATCTGGGAAGGGATGACTGTGACGAGCTTCAAACTTGCGAATGTTGGGCGCAGTGACAGTGTGCAAAATGACAATGGTCCTATTCCGACGCTAGCGGGAACCGACAGATGATTAGCTGTGCGGTGATAGCGCATATGGATTTGTTTTCATCCGAGAGGATCATACAGCTTACCATGGAAGGAGGTAACGCACGGTTGGAAGAAGGCAATAGGAAAGTAGAGGTTCAGAAGCAACAAAGCATCTCCATACGGTTATCTGAAATTCCCACCAGTGAATTACATAAGTAACTTTATCTTATTTTATATTTTATTTATATTTTAATTGTCAAAACCTCATAACCATTTGAATCCGCCTGACTGAGATTTACAAGGATGACCATAGCTTGCTTTAAGCCGACAATCTCCGTGGGATCGACCCTTACTCACGTAAGGTATTACTTGGACGACCCAGAGCACTTGCTGGTTAGTTGTGTGGAGTTGTGAAGAAGTGTTGAGATCACGATTTCGTTGCACCAAGTTTTTGGCACCGTTGGATGAAGACAGCAGGAAAGCAGAGGTTCAGAGGAACGAAAGCATCTCTATACACTTATCTGAAATTCTCACTAATGAATTACATAAGTATCTCTATCTTTATTTTCTGTTTAATTATTATTATTATTCGAAAACTCCATAACCTTTTAATATCCGCCTGAATGAGATTTACAAGGTGACCATAGCTTGCTTCATACCAACAATCTCCGTGGGATCGACCCTTACTCACGTGAGGTTTATTACTTGGACAACCCAGTGCACTTGCTGGTTAGTTGTACGAAGTTGTGAAATAGAATTAAGATCATGAACATGCGTATTGATTTTTTAGCGCCGTTACCAAAGAATCAATGATCACGATTTCGCACACCAAGGCTCAAGGATCTTCTTCTGTAACCATGGAGAGGAAGCATGAAAAGCTTCTCTCAATACAGAGTCAAACAGAGCCCCTATACTCAACTTCTAAGTTTGGTGTTGGGAGGCCAACATCAAGCTTTGAGTCTCTGTGAAGCTCCCTAAGAGCTCACTGTTAAGCTATTGACAATAAAGAAGCACTTGTTGGGAGGCAACTCAATGTTATTTAATTATATTTATTTTATTTTCCATTGTTACTTTATGTTTTCTATAGGTTGATGATCATGTGAAGTCACAAAAACAACTGAAAAGTCAAAAACAGAATGAAAAACAGCATTAAAAATAGCACACCCTGGAGGACAGGCTTACTGATGTTTAAACGCCAGTAAGGATAGCAGAATGGGCGTTTAACACCCAGCTTGGCAGCATTCTGGGCATTAAACGCCAGAATAGGCAGTACTCTGGGCGTTTAACGCCAGAAAGGGCTGTATAGCATCTGGCTCGTGTTAAACGCCAGAAATGGGCATCTGGCTGGCGTTTAACACCAGAATTGGGCATCTGGCTATTGTTTAACGCTAGAAATGGGCAGCAGAGTGGCGTTTAATGCTAGGAAAGGTAGTAAAGCTGGCGTTAAACGCCAGAATTGGCACAAAATGGGCGTTTGAATGCGAGAATGGTGCAGAGACTCAAATTCCTTGACACCTTAGGATCTGTGGACCCCACAGGATCTCCACCTACCCCACCTCTTTTTCTCTCCTCTTCACACCTTTCCATAACACACTTCCCCAAACACCCTTGACCAATCCCATCAAAACCTCTTCCCCAAACATCCCTCACCTATCAAATCTTACCCTCTTCCCCACAACATCTTCACCACTCACATCCATCCATCATTAAACCCCACGTACCTCACCATTCAAATTCAAACCATTTCCCTCCCAAACCCAACCCCTCATACACGACTACCCTCTCTCCCTTACCCTATAAATACCCCTCCTTACCACATTCATCTTCCTACAACATACACACTACCACCCCCTTGGCCAAACCCAAACCACTACTCCATCTCCTCTATTTCTTCTTCTTCTACTCCTCTCTTTCTTCTTTTGGTCGAGGACGAGCAACCATTCTAAGTTTGGTGTGGGAAAAGCTAAAGCTTTTTGTTTTCCATAACCACTAATGGCACCTAAGGCCGGAGAAACCTCTAGAAAGAGAAAAGGGAAGACAATTGCTTCCACCTCCGAGTCATGGGAGATGGAGAGATTCATCTCAAAGTTCCATCAAGACCACTTCTATGAAGTTCTGGCCAAGAAAAAGGTGATCTTCGAGGTCCCCTTCAAGCTCAAAAAGAGTGAATATCTGGAGATCCGACATTAGATTCGAAGAAGAGGTTGGGAAATTCTCACCAACCCCATTCAACAAGTCGGAATCTTAATGGTTCAAGAGTTCTATGCTAATGCATGGATTACTAAGAACCATGACCAAAGTGTGAACCCAAACCCAAAGAAATTGCTCACAATGGTTCGGGGGAATTACTTGGGTTTCAGTCCGGAAAATGTGGGGTTGGCATTCAACTTGCCTATGATGCAAGGAGATCCTCACCCTTTCACTAGAAGGGTCAACTTTGACCAAAGGTTGGACCAAGTCCTTAGGGACATTTGTGTTGAAGGCAGTCAATGGAAGAGAGATTCAAGAGGTAAGCCGATTCAACTAAGAAGGCTTGACCTCAAACCCGTGGCTAGGGGATGGTTGGAGTTCATCCAACGCTCTAGAATTCCTACTAGCAACCGGTCTGAAGTTACAATAGACCGGGCTATCATGATCCATAGCATCATAATTGGAGAGGAAGTAGAAGTTCATGAGATCATATCCCTAGAACTCTACAAGGTGGCAGACAAGCCCTCCACTTTGGCAAGGTTAGCCTTCCCTCGTCTCATTTGTCACCTATACAATTCAGCCAGAATTGCCATAGAGGGAAATATCCTCATTGAAGAGGACAAGTCCATCACTAAGAAAAGGATGAAGCAAACAAGAGAGCCCACTCCTCATCATGAAATCCCTGAGATGCCTCAAGGGATGCATTTTCCTCCACAAAACTATTGGGAGCAAATCAACACCTCCCTAGGAGAATTGAGTTCCGACATGGGACAACTAAGGATGGAGCACCAAGAACATTGCATCCTCCTCCATGAAATTAGAGAAGACCAAAGAGCCATGAGGGAGGAGCAACAAAGGCAAGGAAGAGAAATAGAGGAGCTCAAGCACTCCATAAGATCTTCAAGAGGTAGAACTAGCCGCCATCACTAAGGTGGACCCGTTCCTTAATTTCCTTATTCTTATTTTTTTCTGTTTTTCGAAAATTATGCTTTATGTTTTGTCTATGTTTGTGTCTTTATTACATGATCATTAGTGTCTAGTGTCTATGTCTTAAAGCTATAAATGTCCTATGAATCCTTCACCTTTCTTAAAATGAAAAATGTTTTTAATTGCAAAAGAATAAGAAGTACATGATTTCGAATTATATCTTGAAATTAGTTTAATTATTTTGATGTGGTGGCAATACTTTTTGTTTTTTAAATGAATGCTTGAACAGTGCATATTTTTGAATTTATTGTTTATGAATGTTAAAATTATTGGCTCTTGAAAGAATAATGAAAAAGGAAAAATGTCATTGATAATCTGAAAATTCATAAAATTGAGTCTTGAAGCAAGAAAAAGCAGTAAATAGACAAAGCTTGCGAAAAAAAGAAAGAAAAAGAAAAAGCTAGCAGAAAAAGCCAATAGCCCTTAAAACCAAAAGGCAAGGGTAAAGAGGATCCAAGGCTTTGAGCATCAGTGGATAGGAGGGCCCTAAAGGAATAAAATCCTGGCCTAAGCGGCTAAATCAAGCTGTCCCTAACCATGTGCTTGTGGCGTGAAGGTGTCAAGTGAAAAGCTTGAGACTGAGCGGTTAAAGTCGTGGTCTAAAGCAAAAAGTGTGTGCTTAAGAGCTCTGGGCACCTCTAACTGGGGACACTAGCAAAGCTGAATCACAATCTGAAAAGGTTCGCCCAGTTATGTGTCTGTGGCATTTATGTATCCGGTGGTAATATTGGAAAACAAAATGCTTAGGGTCACGGCCAAGACTCATAAAGTAGCTGTGTTCAAGAATCAACATACTGAACTAAGAGAATCAATAACACTGTATGAAATCTTAGTTCCTATAGAAGCCAATCATTTTGAACTTCAAAGGATAAAGTGAGATGCCAAAACTGTTCAGAAGCAAAAAGGCTACAAGTCCCGCTCATCTAATTGGAACTAAGTTCATTGATAATTTTGGAATTCATTGTATATTCTCTTCTTTTTATCCTATTTTGTTTTTAGTTGCTTGGAGACAAGCAACAATTTAAGTTTGGTGTTGTGATGAGTGGATAATTTATACCCTTTTTGGCATTGTTTTTACATAGTTTTTAGTATGTTTTAGTTATTTTTATTAGTTTTTATTCAAAAATCACATTTTTGAACTTTACTAGGAGTTTGTATGTTTTTCTGGGATTTCAGGTATTTTCTAGCTGAAATTGAGGGACCTGAGCAAAAATCTGATTCAGAGGCTGAAAAAGGACTGCAGATGCTGTTGGATTCTGACCCTGCTGCATTTAAAGTGGATTTTCTGGAGTTACAGAAGCTCAATTGGCGCGCTCTCAATTGTGTTGGAAAGTAGACATCCTGGTCTTTCCAGCAATATATGATAGTCCATACTTTTCTTGAGATTTGATGGCCCAAACTGGCGTTCAAAGTCAGCCTAAAACATCTTGGCGTAAAATGCCCAAACTGGCACCAGAATTGGAGTTAAACGCCCAAACTGGCACCAAAGCTGGCGTTTAACTCCAGGAACAGCCTATGCATGAAAAAGCTTCAATTCTCAACCTAAGCACACACCAAGTGGGTCCCGGAAGTGAATTTCTGCACTTAGTTACTCATTTTCTATAAACTAGGTTACTAGTTTAGTATAAAAACTACTTTTAGAGAGTTTTTTTATCTCTCGACGTTTAGTCCTTAGACGTTGGGGGGCTGGCCATTTGGCAATGCCTAGATCTCTTTTTACTTATGTATTTTCTACGGTGGAGTTTCTACACCTCATAGTTAAGGTGTGAAGCTCTGCTGTTCTTCATGAATTAATGCAAGTACTATTCTTTTCTATTCAATTCACGCCTACTTCTCCTCCAAGATATGCTCTCGTTCTTAATTCAGTTAAGTCAGAATGAAGGGGTGACCCGTGACAATCACCCAATCTTCGTTACTCACTTAGCCAAGATCGCGTGCCTGACAACCACAAAGCGGTCTACATAATGTTCAACGTAGTCATTGGACGACTGTGGTATTTCGAGTAGGATCTGGGAAGGGATGACTGTGACGAGTTTCAAACTTGCGAATGTTGGGTGCAGTGATAGTGTGCAAATGGACAATGGTCCTATTCCAATGCTAGCGAGAACCGACAGATGATTAGCCGTGCGGTGACAGCGCATATGGATTTGTTTTCATCCGAGAGGATCATATAGCTTGCCATGGAAGGAGGTAACGCACGGTTGGAAACAGGCAATAGGAAAGCAGAGGTTCAGAAGCAACAAAGCATCTCCAAACGGTTATCTGAAATTCCCACCAGTGAATTACATAAGTAACTTTATCTTATTTTATATTTTATTTATATTTTAATTGTCAAAACCTCATAACCATTTGAATCTACCTGACTGAGATTTACAAGGATGACCATAGCTTGCTTCAAGCCGACAATCTCCGTGGGATCGGCCCTTACTCACGTAAGGTATTACTTGGACGACGCAGTGCACTTGCTGGTTAGTTATGCGGAGTTGTGAAGAAGTGTTGAGATCACAATTTTGTCGCACCAGGAGGTCAGTCATTGACTCTCGGAGGTGATTTCTCTCTCTCAATAGCAACATTTGACTTTTTCTTTTGTTAGATAGGATATATTGCATGATAATAGTTGCTTGCATGTATGTTTTGCTTGGTTGAAGTAATAAATTTCTTTTCAAGACTCTATTTTATAGTATTTCACTAATTCAAATTCAAATTTGTGTTAAACTTGTTTGAAGATTTTAATTTGGAACATGGTTTATAGTTAAAAACACACAACCTGTGAGATTTTGAGCTTAATTATATGGTTACATTATTTAACCATGACTTTTATTCTTATGTGTTTTCTTCTCTATGATTGCAATCTATAGTTTGTTCCATTCTATATGTCCATTGTTTAGTTTATTTGCATGCATACATATGATTGAGGCCATCATTTGTTATTAGCTCACTTGTCCCAAATAGCCTACCACTTCAATTACCCTTGTTTGCCACTTTGAGCCTTTTAATCCCCATTTGTTCTATATTTTACCACATCACTAATCTTAAGCAAAAAAACAATTAATTACCCCATTTGAATCTTTGGTTAGCTTAAGATAGAGATTGTTTGTCAACTAAGTGTGGGGAATTGTGGGAACTTGGGATAATGAGAATGTGTTGTGTTTTATTGACGAAAATATTGGGAATTTGGGTGCTTACTCATGTAAAAAATTGAAAAACCATATGCATTGATATATTATGCTTCCATTTATATATATATATATATATATATATATATATATATATATATATATATATATAAACAAAAATACATATGAATAGGGGATAAAATTACCCCAATGCTAAGTTCAATAAAAGATCAATGCATATGTGGTGGAATTAAAAATTGATACATGAGTATGTGATGCAAAAGTAAGATTTTTGGGTAGCTATGCATGATTTTAGAATTACATAGAGTGTGTGTGTGTGTTAGGTGAGAGCTTAGGTTAGTCAAAGATTCATATTATAGCTCACTTGGTCATACATATATCCTCACCCTTACCTTAGCCCCATTACAACCTTGAAAAGACCTCATGATGTTTGCATTTGTACACTAAATATTTGTTGATTGGTTAGATGAAGAACAAAGTTTTAGAAAGCATGACTAGAGAATAGTAGAGTAGATCAACCCTAGACACTTGAGCAATTAGAGTGCATATACACTTCCAGTGAGGGTTCAAGCCTGATTCTATGTTTTCTGCTTTCATGAGCTATCTTCTCACAAGTTTACTTGTCTTTTATTGTGTGATTTGAATTAGTGGAATCTGATTTATGTTTGTCTTGGATGAGCTTGTTTACTTTTGACCAAGTAGGCAAAAACATCTTAACATATAGTTGCATTTATATGCATAGGTTGCATTGCATAAGTCTTACTTTCCCCCATTCATTCTTTTGGTCTCCTTGAGCTTAGCATGAGAACATGCTAATGTTTAAGTGTGGGAAGATTGATAAACTACTATTTTATGGTTTATCTTGTGTTAATTGAGTGTTTTTTATAAATTGTTTGCACACTTATTCATATAATTTGCATGGTTTTACAAATCCTTCTCAATTTTGTTCTATAATTAAAAACTTGCTTCCTAAGCCTTTAAAGTGTGTATTTTTTAATTCCTCTTTATACCATTCGATGTCGTGATCCGTGTGTTAAGTGTTTCTAGGCTATATAGGGAAGGAATGGCTTAAAAGATGGAGAGGAAGCTTGCAAAAATGGAAAGAACACAAGAAACAAAGGAGATGACCAGCGAGGATCGACGCGCAAGTATGGCTCACGCGTGTGATGCGTGAGCATCTTTCCTATCTTTTCCTAGTGAATTTGCATTCAATTTGTTGAGTTTAATCAAGAATTAATTATCTTTTAGCCACTATGGATGCTGCTTTGAGTCGTGTATAATTTTATTTTTTTTAGGTAGCATTCGACTGGATTTGATGGAGTTTCCGCAGAAAAAGAGAAGAAGGCGAATGATGCTGTCAATCCTAACCTCTCTGCACTCTAACCTGAATAACTTGAGCTACAGAGGTCCAATTGATGTGCTTTTAGTGACGTTGGAAAGCTAACTTCCAGAGCTTTCCAACGATATATAATAGTTCATACTTCTCTTCCAAGACACACGGCCAAGGCTGCGCCTAACTTGAGATTTCTCAAGTTAGGCGTAATACACAACAACAACACGCAACATTGGCATGAGCAACTCAAGTTAGGCACACACTACACTCAAGTAAGGCGCAACACCCAACACTCCATGCCTAGACATGCAGCCTCACTCCAAGTAAGGCGCAGGTCTTACTCATACACAACAAGTTAGGCGCCAGTGTTATCCTAAATCCAAGTAAGGCGTATGAGAACTTAAGTAAGACGCAGCTCCATCTTGAGTTAGGTGTGCACTCCTTCTTCGATCTAGTGGTCCCCCACTCCTCTCCAACAGGCTACGCGAGATCATTTAATTAATTATGATTTAAATTTAAATTTATTTTAAAATAGGAAAAGATATTATTTTAATTTTAGAAAATAGATTTGAATTTAATTAGGATTAGAGATAAAAAAAAGAAACTTTTCTTCTAGGGATTCCAACATTATTCCACTTTTCATTCCACCTCAGCCCAATTGACAGTACCAGAATCCTAGTTTTCACTCTTTTTCATGAGCAACTAAACCTCCACTGTTAAGGTTACGAGCTCTGTCTATTGTATGGATTGATATTATTATTTTTCTATTTTAATTCATGTATTTGGGTAATTAGGATTTCTGTGGCATATAAACTAGAATTGAACTTCACCCTCTAATTGGAATTAAGTGACCAAGGAATTGGCGGTTGATAAATTTTAGAGGAGACTAGAAATGTCTAAGGAATTAGGGTCTAGTCACATATAATTTGACATGAATTAAATCTTGCATGATTAAAATAGTTAGTAAGAAAAGTCAATCCGGAAAATAGATATCTCTGAAGCCTTAACTGTTTCTCCATACATATTTCACAACCTGTTTACTGTTTGCTTTATTAAATTTTTGAATTATTGTTTAATGCTTTTGAATACTAAAACACTCTTTTCTGTTTGTCTAACTAAGTAAATTAATCAACCATTGTTGCTTAGTCCATCAATCCTTGTGGGATCGACCCTCACTCACCTGAGGTATTACTTGGTACGACCTAGTGCACTTGCCGGTTAGTTTGTGGTTATAAAATCCGCACCAACATGCGCGTGAGTTGGAGCTTTTCACAGCGATGCATATGCGTACCTAACGCGTACGTGTGACAAACAAAGTTGCACATCAACATGTGCGCGTGAATGACGCATACGCATGACATGCGCAGAACACCATCGACGCGTACGCGTGACGTGCGCCACGTGCAGAAATTACAGAAGACGCTGGGGGCGATTTTGGGCTGCTTTTGGACCCAGTTTTCGGCCCAGAAACACAGACTAGAGCCAGGGGACAAGCAGAGACTCAACACACATTCACTTTTTACACAATTTTAGTTTTTAGCTTTGAATCTGAGAGAGAAAATCACTACTTCTTCTAGGGTTCTTCACATTCATAGTTTTCTAGTTTTATGCTTTTGCTTTGGATATTGAGAAGAGTTACTACCTCCGTTTGAAGTCTTTACTATTATAGTTTGCTTTCTTATTTCCTTGCTCTTTTACTTTTCATTCACTTTGTTCAGAGTTACATATGTATATCTTTGATTTTGAAAAGAATTAATGCAAAGAGTTATTTTTATCTTTAATTAATTTTCTGTTATTATTTTATTTGAATTTCCATGTCTTCTTGTGTTTATGAAAATGGCATTCATGTCAATGGAGTAAACTCTCAACTTGACTTGGGAGTTGATTAAAAGGAGACCCTTGAGTTGGAATACTCAAGTGTTAATTGGTAATTGGAAGTTGTTGGCTAGCTCTCTAGTCACTAACGCTAATCCTTCCATATGAGAGGATTAGGACTTGTGAATTGGAGCTAGTTCAGTTACTTGACTTTCCTTTATTCGGTAAAGGATAGAACTTGGGAAAATTCAACAAGGATAGAACTTCCAATTAATCTTCTCCCAGTCAAGGCTTTTTATTTCAAATATATAAAACCTCTTGTTAATTTTCATTGCTTTAATTTATAATCAATTATTTTTCTATTCTCCAACTCTAAAAATTTCTCAGAAAATTTCTGACCAATAAATTGCACTCTTTTGTCAACTCGTTGGGAGACGACCTGGGAATTTTACTCCCAGTATTTTATTCTTAAATTGTGACAACTCTTTCTAAATTGATAAGCAGAATTTTCATCGGTTAAGAAATGTACTTGCAACGTTATTTCTATTATAAATTCTTAATCGGCAATTTTTCGCCCATCAGAACTCCTCTACCTAAGTTGTCATCTAATCCTTCATTTGAGTAGGTAAAACTTCTAATTCTTATCTTTATTATCCCACTTGAATTTGGCTTGCTTGAAACGGATGGCCAATTTAGGACGCTTTGTGGAATTAAGCGTAAGAAGAGAATGTTTAGTGGTTGGCGGTGTAAGTCTAGGCTCATTATGGTTGAAGCTTCAAGGAGTGGATGCACAGATTGGTGTAGTGCTAAATTGGATGGGTCTAGGATGATAGTTTGGTGCCCTCATGAGAATTTGACCTACTTACCACTCAGAGGAAATCACCATGATCAACTTCAAAACGGGTGTGAAAATAAAGTATGGGATCCCGGATTACTAGAGGAGGATCAATTTTGGGAGCCCATGGTTTGTGGAGAACTCCATCAAAGCTTGGAGATATCAATTTTAAATGATGGAGCTTATTGAAAGTCCAAGCATTGGTGGATATTCAAGGATGGCTTCAAGCACAAGCCACCTTGATGAAGAGCTCCCCATAAGTCCAACTTAACGACAATAAACAAAAGTGCTAAGTGGGAGACACCCCACCATGGTAAACTCTTTTCATTTTTCCTTTTTGTAAATATTGGTAAAAATTAGTTTAATTTCATATTTTGTTTGGTTAGTTGAGTTTAATTGGGAGTCTAGTATGTTAAATAAGGTTTTATGGTGTTTTGGTAGCTGTTTGGAGGTTTGGAATGCTTGGTTTGGTGCAAGAACTTGAAAAAAAATTTTGAAAAACAGAGCACCATGCAACGCATACGCGTCTCGCACGCGTACGCATGACCCCAAGTTTTTCCCCTATCCAAGCATATGCCTCGCCCACGCATACGCCTGGATCCCAAATTTTTCACCCCCGTACAAATTCCAGAGAGTTGTGCGAATTTTGGGCTGGGATTATGCCTTTAGCACAAGCCAACCCACGCATACGCGTCACTCCATGCATACGCGTGGATTACCCTGCATCACCCATCTTCTTTTCTTCTCTTTTTTCCATTTCTTTCCTTCTTCTCTCTTCTCTTCTTTTCTTTCTACCCTTCAACCATTACCCAACACTACCAAGCACCATATAATACTATTTTTTTAGTTAGTTAGTTATTTAGTTAGTTTAATTTTTGTTTAATTTTTGTTTTCATCATATGTGTTGGATTACTAATCTTGTTTACTGTTTATTGCTGCTAATTACTGATAGGATGTTATCTTAACATCATTTTTGTTTATATTCCTTGTTGGATTCTTTGTTGAGGTTATATTTGGTTACTTGGTTTTGAACTTTCATGCTTAACATTTGTGAATACCTACTTGATATTGCCTTCAAACTTTCTAAATCTTTTCAATTGCATGTTTCGGCTACCATGCATTCATCATCCATTGTTAGGCAATTGTACATTATCAATTCATTTTTTTGTTAGGTGATGCTTGTTATGATTGACCTTTTTTATATCACCTATTTCATGCATTGAGATTTTTTTGAATTGTGGATTTGGATCGAAAGCTTACCTAGTGACATATTTTTGAGCTTTCTAAGCTTTGTGGACCATGCTTGCTATGTGATTGATTTTCACTCATATCTTCTCTTTCCTAAGTTCTATAGCACCCATATGTTCCACTTCTATGTCACTTAGGTGTTGCAAACAACTTCAATATGTGTCATTGAGTGTTGTGTAAGTTTCATATACCATTTTGTTCACTAAGTTTACTTATACATCAATCAATGTCCACTCATTATCCAATTCACAATTTCTTGATTATTCGCTTGAATGCTTTTATGCTTCTTAACTACTTGTTTATATCTTAACTTATAAGTCTTTTAAAGTATCTCAAGCACACTAGAATGAGTGAAGTGTATGCTTTCTTTTGTGTAATTAGGACATAACTTTCTATGCTAGTGTGTGTGTTCTAAACCGCATGCAACTTAGAACTCACACACCGATTTTTCATCAATTTCACACAAATTCACTCACTCCATTTTAGTGATTTACCTCATTCCAAAAATTTACGCTTCCTTGCTTTTGTATTCTCTCATCACGATGTTATTTTCTATTTTTCATGACTGATGCACCATAAGCAAAATCGGAAGTGAGAGAAATAACACGCAACAACCGGTTGATCCGCCAGCTGAAGGTGGCAACTCGGAAGGTCGCCGTACCCCTTGCTCACTGATGAGCGGATAATTTATACGCTTTTTGGCAGTGTTTTTACATAGTTTTTAGTATGATTTGATTAGTTTTTAATATATTTTTATTAGTTTTTAATTAAAAATCATATTTCTGGACTTTACTATGAGTTTGTGTGTTTTTCTGTGATTTCAGGTATTTTCTGGGTGAAATTGAGGGACTTGAGCAAAAATCAGATTCAGAGGTTGAAGAAGGACTGCAGATGTTGTTGGATTCTGACCTCTCTGCACTCAAAGTGGATTTTCTGGAGCTACAGCACTCCAAATGATGCGCTCTCAATTGTGTTGGAAAGTAGACATCCAGGGCTTTCCAGAAATATATAATAGCTCATACTTTGCCCGAGTTTAAACAACACAAACTGGCGTTCAACGCCAGCTCCCTACCCTATTCTGGAGTCAAACGCCAGAAACAGGTTGCAAAGTGGAGTTAAACGCCAGAAACAGGTTATAAACTAGCATTTAACTCCAAGAAAGACCTCTCCATGTGAAAGCTTCAATGCTCAGCCCAAGCACACACCAAGTGGGCCCCGAAAATGGATTTCTGCATCATTTACTTATCTTTGTAACCCTAGTAACTAGTTTAGCATAAATAGGACTTTTTACTATTGTATTTACATCTTTTGGAACATCTTTGCTCAGTTTTATGCTATCTTAGACCTTTATGCGGGCTGGCCATTCGGCCACGCCTGGACCATTATCACTTATGTATTTTCAACGGTAGAGTTTCTACACACCATAGATTAAGGTGTGGAGCTCTGCTGTTCCTCATGAATTAGTGCAAAGTACTATTGTTTTTATATTCAACGCAAGCCTATTTCTTATCTAAGATAAACACTTGTTCTTCAACCTGAGGAAGGTGATGATCCGTGACACTCATCATCATTCCTACCCATGAACGCGTGACTGACAACCACTTCCGTTCTACTTGCAATCGCTTAAGTGCATATCTCTTAGCCTTCTGGTTCATGACGCATGGTTGCCTCGCCTGACAACCGAGCCTTCCATTCCATGAGATCAGAGTCTTCGTGGTATAGGCTAGAATTATTGGCGGCCATTCTTGAGATCCATAAAGTCTAAACCTTGTTTGTGGTATTCCGAGTAGGATCTGGGAAGGGATGGCTGTGATGAGCTTCAAACTCATGAGTGCTGGGCGTAGTGATAGACGCAAAAGGATGACTGAATCCTATTCCAGTATGATCGAGAACCGACAGATGAATAGCCGTGCGGTGACAGCGCATTTTGGACCATTTTCACTGAGAGGACCGGATGTAGCCATTGACAACGGTGATGCCCTGCATAAGCTTGCCATGGAAGGGAGTACGAATGATTGGATGAAGACAGCAGGAAAGCAGAGGTTCAGGAGGAACGAAAGCATCTCTGTACGATTATCTGAAATTCTCACCAATGAATTACATAAGTATCTTTATCCTTGTTTATATTTTATTTATATTTTTTTATCAATTCACCATAACCATTTGAATCCGCCTGACTGAGATTTACAAGGTGACCATAGCTTGCTTCAAGCCGACAATCTCCGTGGGATCGACCCTTACTCACGTAAGGTTTATTACTTGGACGACCCAGTGCACTTGCTGGTTAGTTGTGCGAAGTTGTGACAAAGTGTGATTCACGTTTGAGAGCACCAAGTCTTTGGCGCCATTATTGATGATCGCAATTTCGTGCACCAAGTTTTTGGCGCCGTTGTCGGGGATTGTTCGAGTTTGGACAACTGACAGTTCATCTTGTTGCTCAGATTAGGTAATTTTATTTAATTTTATGCTTTTTATTTCTTATTTTCGAAAAATACAAAAAAATTTTCTTCTTTTTCGTCCTTCCCAAAATAGTTTTCGAAAAAAAAAATTTAATAAAACCAAAAATATTTTATGTTTCTTGTTTGAGTCTAGAGTCAAATTTTAAGTTTGGTGTCAATTGCATATTTTTTAATTTTTCCTTAAAAAATTTTCGAAAATTCATGCATGATGTTCTTCATGATCTTCAAGTTGTTCTTGATAAGTCTTCTTGTTTGATCTTTAAAATTTCTTGTTTTGTGTCTTTTCTTATTTTTCATATACATTCTTGAATTCTTAGTGTCTAAATATTAAAAATTTATAAGTTTGGTATCTTGCATGTTTTCTTTTATTGAAAATTTTTCTAAAAATACATACTTGATGTTCATCATGATCTTCAAAGTGTTCTTGGTATTCATCTTTGCATTCAAAGTGTTCTTGCATGTTTTCTTTCTTTGTTTTGCATGTTTACTTCATAATTTCCTATTCTTACTTCATATTTTCAAAAATCTCACTAACATTTAATTTTTAGATTCAAAAATTTCAAGTTGTTACTTGCCTATTAAGAAAGGTTCAATCTTTAAATTTTAAAATCATATCTTTTTATTTCTTATTAGTCAAGTAATCAACTTTAATTTTCAAAATCTTTTTAAAAATTAAATCTTTTTAATTTCTTCTTCAATCATATCTTTTTTTTAATAAATTGCAATCATATCTTCTCAATCAAACCTTTTTCAAAATAATTTCAATCATTTCAATCATATCTTTTTCAAAATCAATTTCAAAATCTTTTCTAACTTCTTATCTTTTCAAAATTGATTTTTAAATCTTTTTCAATTAACTACTTGACTTTTTGTTTGATTTTAAAAGTTTTCTATTTCAATCATATCTTTCTCAAAACTCCTAACTACTTTTCTCGCTCCAATTTTCGAAAATCACTAACTTTTTTTTTAAATTCTTTCTAATTAATTAATTTAATAAAAACAAAAATATTTTCCTTTTATTTTAATTTGAAATTAGAATTCTTCATCTTCTCTCTTCTCCATTCTACTCTCCTATTCTTCTCCTCTTCTACTCACATAAAGGAATCTCTATACTGTGACATAGAGGATTCCTCTTCTTGTTGTTCTCTTCTTTTTTATATGAGCAGGAACAGGGATAAAGACATTCTTATTGAAGTTGATCCTGAACCTGAGAGGACTCTAAAGAGGAAGCTAAGAGAAGCTAAAACATAACACTCTGAAGAGGACTTTACTGAAATTTTCGAAAAAGAAGGAGACATGGCCGAAAATAATAACAATGCAAGGAAGATGCTTGGTGACTTTACTGCACCAAATTCCAACTTACATGGAAGAAGCATCTCAATCCCTGCCATTGGAGCAAACAATTTTGAGCTAAAGCCTCAAGTAGTTTCTCTGATGCAACAGAATTGCAAGTTTCATGGACTTCCATCAGAAGATCCTTTTCAGTTCTTAACTGAGTTCTTGCAGATCTGTGATACTGTTAAGACCAATGGGGTTGATCTCAAGGTCTACAGGCTTATGCTTTTCCCGTTTGCTGTAAGAGACAGAGCTAGAATATGGTTAGACTCTCAACCTAAAGATAGTCTGAACTCTTGGGATAAGCTGGTCACAGCTTTCTTAGCCAAGTTCTTTCCTCCTCAAAAGCTTAGTAAGCTTAGAGTGGATGTTCAAACCTTGAGACAGAAAGAAAGTGAATCCCTCTATGAAGCTTGGGAGAGATACAAGCAACTGACCAAAAAGTGTCCTTCTGACATGCTTTTAGAATGGACCATCCTGTATATATTCTATGATGGTCTGTCTGAATTATCTAAGATGTCATTGGACCATTCTGTAGGTGGATCCATTCACCTAAAGAAAATTCCTGTAGAAGTTCAGGAACTCATTAACATGGTTGCAAATAACCAGTTCATGTACACTTCTGAAAGGAATCCTGTGAGTAATGGGACGCCTCTGAGGAAAAGAGTTCTTGAAATTGATACTCTGAATGCCATATTGGCTCAGAATAAAATATTGACTCAGCAAGTCAATATGATCTCTCAGAGTCTGAATGGATTGAAGGAATCATCCAATAGTACTATAGAGGCATCTTCTGAAGAAGAAGCTTATGATCCTGAGAACCCTGCAATAGCAGAGGTGAATTACATGGGTGAACCCTATGGAAACACCTATAATCCCTCACGGAGAAATCATCCAAATTTCTCATGGAAGGATCAACAAAAGCCTCAACAAGGCTTTAATAATGGTGGAAGAAACAGGTTAAGCAATAGCAAACCTTTTCCATCATCCACTCAGCAACAGACAGAGAATTATGAGCAGAATCCATCTAGCTTAGCAAATATAATCTCTGATCTATCTAAGGCCACTTTCAGTTTCATGAATGAAACAAGGTCCTCCATTAGAAATTTGGAGGCACAAGTGGGCCAGCTGAGTAAAAGGGTCACTGAAACTTTCCCTAGTACTCTCCCAAGCAATACAGAAGAAAATCCAAAGAGAGAGTGCAAGGCCATTGATTTGACCATCATGGTCGAACCTACAAGGGAGGAGAAGGACGTGAATCCTAGTGTGGAAGACCTTCTGGGACGCTCAGTGACCAATAAGGAGTTTTCCTTTGAGGAACCAAAAGAATCTGAGGCTCATCTAGAGACCATAGAGATTCTATTGAACCTCTTTCTGCCCTTCATGAGCTCTGATAAGTATTCTTCTTCTGAAGAGAATGAAGACGTTACTGAAGAGCAATTTGCTAAGTACCTTGGTGCAATCATGAAGCTGAATGCCAAATTATTTGGTAATGAGACTTGGGAAGATGAACCTCCCTTGCTCACCAATGAACTAAATGCATTGGATAGGCAGAAATTACCTCAAAGGAAATAGGATCCTGGTAAATTCTTAATTCCTTGTAACATAGGCACCATGACCTTTGAGAAGGCTCTGTGTGACCTGGGGTCAGGCATAAACTTAATGCCACTCTCTGTAATGGAGAAACTTGGGACCTTTGAGGTGCAAGCTGCCAAAGTCTCATTGGAGATGGCAGACAACTCAAGAAAATAGGCTTATGGACAAGTAGAGGACGTGTTAGTAAAGGCTGAAGGCCTTTACATCCCTGCTAATTTCATAATCCTAGACACTGGGAAGGATGAGGATGAATCCATCATCCTTGGAAGACCCTTCCTAGCCACAGCAAGAGATGTGATTGATGTGGACAGAGGAGAGTTGGTCCTTTAATTGAATGAGGACAACCTTGTGTTTAAGACTCAAGGATCTTCTTCTGTAACCATGGAGAGGAAGCATGAAAAGCTTCTCTTACTGCAGAGTCAACCAAGGCCCCCACAGTCAAACTCTAAGTTTGGTGTTGAGAGGCCACAACCAAACTCTAAGTTTGGTGTTGAACCCCCACATTCAAACTCTAAGTTTGGTGTTGGGAGGTTCCAACCTTGCTCTGATTATTTGTGAGGCTCCATGAGAGCTCACTGTCAAGCTATTGACATTAAAGAAGTGCTTATTGGGAGGCAACCCAATGTTATTTAATTATATTTAATTTTATTTTTATTTTTATTTTTATTTCGTGTTTTATTAGGTTGATGATCATGTGGAGTCACAAAAACTACTGAAAAATAAAAAATAGAATGAAAAACAGCATTAAAAATAGCACACCCTGGAGGAGGAGCATTCTGGCATTTAAACGCCAGAAACAAGCATCCGTCTGGTGTTTAACGCCAGAAACAAGCATCTACCTGGCATTAAACGCCAGAAATAGGCTACATTTGGGCGTTTAACGCCAGAAACAAGCAACAGTCTGGCGTTAAACACCAGGATTGCACAGCAAGGGCGTTTTACACACCTAATTGGAGCAGGGATGTTAAGTCCTTGACCCCATAGGATCCATGGACCCCACAGGATCCCCATAGGATCCATGGACCCCACAGGATCCCCACCACTTCCTCTCTCCTCTTCACACATTTTCATAACTCTCTTCCCCAAATACCCCTCTTCTTTTGCTCGAGGACGAGCAAACATTTTAAGTTTGGTGTGGTAAAAGATTGTTTTTTGTTTTTCCATAACCATTAATGGCACTGATAAACCCATATTTTATGATATATTTTCTGCTTAATTTGAGTGATTTATTCAATCCTTCACCCACTTATTCATATTAATTGCATGGTTTTACTTTCCCTTCCTTATTATGTGATGCATGTGAAAAACATGTTTCCTATGCTTTAAAATTAATTATTTTAATTACCTTTATTTCCATTCGATGCCGTGATTAGTGTGTTGAGTAGTTTCAGATCTTCTAAGGTGGGAATGACTTAAATGATGGAAAGGAAACATACAAAAATGGAAGGAAAGCACCAAACGGAGCTTCTGAAGAACTGGCATCCACGCAATCGCATGGATGATGCGATCGCGTGCCAAGCGCGAATCAGCAGCGACGCGGCCGCATGACTGACGCGACCGCGTGCCTTAAGTAGAACGCACATGACGCGGTCGCATGACTGATGTGACCGCGTGACCCACACGGACGCATGACAGAGGCCACGCACTAGAAATTACAGAAAATGCTCATAGCGAATTCTGAAGCCCTTTTTGGCCCAAATCCAAGTCCTGAAGGCAGAGACTAGAGGTTACAATGTGAGGGAATGCATCCATTCAGGGAGAGCTCGCCAATTTTCACTTTCCATGATTTAGATTTAGTCTGAGAGAGGTTCTCCCCTCTCTCTCTTAGGATTAGGATTAGGATTTAGGACTTCTCTTAGTTTGTAAGAGTGACTCTCGATCCAGGTTTAATATTTACTTTAATGCTTTTATGCGTACTTATAAATGTTGCCAACTTGACTTATGAACCCTTTCCATGTTATGATTTGAATTAATGATTATTTGAGGTATTTCAGTTATTGATTGCTTTCTCCTTAATTTGTGTTACCATTGCTTTCCATCTAAGGATATTTTATTCCAACAATTTTACTTTCTCCCTTTTGGTCTTGGTTAAGAAATCAGTAACTCAACATTATTAAACTCAGCATAATTCATAATAGTTATCTTGCTAATTGAACTGAACTTCAATAATTCCAACTTTTTCTTAGGAAATAAATAGGATTCGAAGGTTGTTGAAGGAAATAGAAGTTACAACAGGAATATGCATCAAGGTCAGACCAATCAAGGATGGATGGAGCCAAGAGGATTTAATCAACCCTTTAGGCAGCAACACCCTCCGAGATATCCTGGACAAAGACCATTCTACCGTACATACCCAGCTGAAAGATATGGTGGACAACCTTGTAACTACCAACAAGCCCCACCCCGTGCATATAAACCATCCTTTCAACATAACCTCGAACCACCACACTCACAAGCTTCTCTTCACCATTCGCCACCATGTGATCCTTCCTTACCCCAGTACCAATCCAATCACTCCCAACCACCACCACTTCTCTATGTATCATGCCCAAGTCCGGCAACCCGAGAAGCATAGGTTCGCCTAAAGAAAACAGTAAATAAATTTTAAACAACCATTCGACAACTGGAGCAAGTAGTAATTCAATGGGTTTCTAGGTGCTCAAATACACAAGGATTAGCCACAGCCCCATGTGAACAGTTTAACAAAGAGCGTAGCATGAAGGATATACTAGAGACTCCAGTGGACAAGACAGAGCATGAATTCATACTAGAACAAGTAGAAAAAGCTGTCATTGTTCAAGAAGAAGAGTTGGTTGAAGATCTAGGAGATGCTGAACCTCCATGGGAATGCAGAGCTGAAGAGAACTCCGTCAAGGACGTTACAGTTGATGCTAAGGAGGATAGTGCACAACCCCCAAGGCAAGTTGTTTATGAAGAATCAGACGGAATAATCCAAGAAGAAAATTCCCTTGATAGTGATAGTCACAAGTCTAGCTCTCTTAGTAACGAACTTGCATCCGCAAGTGAATTCTCTGAGATTGAAGGATCTTCCCCAGATGAATACAAAGATGATGCAGAGGTAGATTTCTCTCAACCTCCAATCTATGACTCGAGTGATGAGGAAGACATAGAAGACTTTGACCAGGGTGATACTACATTTGAAGACTCTTGCAAGGAAGTGGAGGAATTCACAGAAGAGCACAAGGGAGAGAACTTACAGAACCACCAGAAACACCTATCCCAAGGCCATTACCACGTAATACAAGCTTCAAGTGGGTACAATCCTTAACCTATAACTTTACTTATTCACTTGAATATGGTTTGCTTGAAACAGATGGTCAGCTTAGAGCTCTTTGCGGCTTTAAGAGTAAGAGGGAAATGGCTCGTACTCAGAGCTGGTGCACAAGGTTCAATAAGGTTCCACGCTTCACCTCGAAGTACACGGATTGGTATCATGCTCAATTGCATGGATCATGGAGAACGTTTGGTCACCATGGTGAGATTCTACTTTTTAAACCGCCTGGATGGAAACATATAGATCAAGACGGAGGCGAATTTAAAAGCAAGGCTTGGGACCCTGGAGTTTATTCTGATGTTTGTCACCCCGGGAGCCTAACAATCTGTTTGAAGCTGCTCAGAAGCTTTACATGCCTAGTTTGGGACCCCGGAGGCTATTGGCATTCCAAGCACTGGTGGAGATTTCTGGATGAATTTAAGCACAAGCCACCATAACAGGAAGCCCTTCTAATGTCCAACTTAAGGACTTTAACCAAAAGTGCTAGGTGGGAGACAACCCACCATGGTATGATCATTCCTTTTACACTTTTAATTTTATTTAGTTTTGTTTTTGAGTTTTATTTTATTTTATTAAACCTGGGATCATGCATAGCATTCACATTAATCATTGTATTCTGCATATTTCAGTTAAAAAAAAAAGGTGCGCGACGCGACCGCATCATCCATGCGATCGCGTCATATTGCGAAAATACTATTCCCGCGACCGCGTCATCTATGCGGCCGTGTGACCTGGAGATCGGCGTAAACATCCAACGTCCAGAAAGTTAGGCTGGAATCGTGCGGCCCTTGTGCGTTTTGCACAATTTGGCCCACGCGATCGCATGCCCCATGCGATCGTGTCACTTGCACAATACCAATCCCACGCGATCGCGTCGCATGGATTGCACATCACCCTAGAAGGAGACAGAGAGTTGTGTTGAAACGGTGCTGGAGTCGTGCGTTTAGCACAATTTCCAGCGACGCAATCGCGTGACCCACGCGATCGCGTCATCCCCTCTTCCACCCCTTTCATGCGATCGCGCGCCCCACGCGATTGCGTCACTCCCATTTTCACCTCAACCACGCGACCGCGTGCCCCACGTGGCCGCGTGGATTCGAAAATATAACCCCCCAGCCACGCGAAACCTATCAGTCGCGCAGCCCCCCAACCCTCTTCTCCCTCTCTTCTTCCTCTTCTCCCAACCACCACCCAGCCACCACCGAGCACCACCCAGCAACCACCGCGCCGGACGCCACCGCAGCCACCACCCAGCCGCTTTCTTACCCCATTCTACTCCTCACGCCTACCAGGTTCCACAACACGCAATCCTTTTTTTTCCGTTCGTAGTTTTTCTTATTTTTCCCATTTATGTTCGTGTTTAGGATAGCTAGAAATGCATGATGTAGTGGATTTTTAGGTTGTTAGGTATCTTAGGCTGTGGTTAGTGGATCTAGGTTTGTTTACTTGCACTGTTCATGCTTCTGTTTTATCAAAACTGCAATTCTGCTGTTCCTGTGACCTTGTTCATATCCTGTGATTTCCTACATTTGCTGCTTGTTACTCTGAATTTTCATGTTTCTATTAATTATAGGTAATTGCAGCAAGTTTTTTTTAATTCATATGAACTGCCTTGTTTGCTGTTTATTTTCCGGGACAATCCAACTTTAGCCGGAATGCTGCCCAAATTTTTTGAATTGTTTTCATTAATGTTTTGGTTTGGCAATTTGAACTCTGTTGTCCTCTGCTTTACCCAAACCATTTCATGAATGCTATGGAAGACTTTCTTATCCTCTTTGATTTCCTGGTTTATAAACTGCATCTGTGATATTCTGATTCCAATTCTTGCTTTCTTTCTATCTGTTTGAATCAACATCACCCTGTTTTCCTTGTTTGGTTATGAGTCATTATAGTTCCCACCTATGAATCCTTGTTACATGAAATATTTTCTTTATGCCACTTACTTTAACCAACACTTTACTGCTTTACTAATTTTAATTTACTAACCCCTCTTTCAACTTCTAACCATACTAACTTTTTTTTTTAAATCTCTTTTCTGATTTTTCACTGTCCTCTAACTTTCTAACCATGGCATACTGACAATTTTTCTATTTAACTTGAATTCTGATACATTTTGGATTGTAAATTCTTCCTTTCCAAATTTTAAACTGCTAAACAATCCTTCATGCACAATTACTTGACTCATTTACCTCATTCTAATTCTCCTTGCCGCTTTGAGTTTTCTTTGTTTAAATTGCCTATTTGCTTCCCTATTTTTATCCATATCCTGGTTTCCCATTTTTCAGGATGTCTGCCTCATAAAGGAAAGGAAAAGGCAAGGCTACTGGCAAGCGCAAGAGAGGAGATTCCTCCCAGTCCATCATTTTCCTCATGCATGATTCCTCATAGCGGGAGAAGAACTTTACACAGCAGGAAAAAGCTGACCAGCTACTCCCTACAAATGATTCAATAAAATTTGCAAACTGGTACTGTGAGATGAAGTATCCGGCATTTGCAAACTCCAAGAATCTATACCTGGAGAGAACTCTGAAGATTTCAGAAGCACTCCAGCAGTACACCACTGAGCAAATCAAGCAAAGAGGCTGGTTCTTTCTGGAGAGAACATTGACAGAGGTCAATGCATCTTGGGTCTGGGAATTCTACTACAACTACTACATCACCACCCTAGATGCAGTGAACCTGAGAGGAAAACAAATTCTAGTCACTGAGGAGGCCATAGAGGACATTCTCCAGCTCCCAGCCAAGTCCGATCAGCCTGATGGTTATTCAAAGGCTGAGGAGGACATGCGCCTGATGCAGTTTGATTGGGATGTTGTAAAGGCCCGGATAGCTCTCGACCCGACTGTTCCTTGGGAGATGGGTCAGGACACCACCATGCCTAGAGGGATCAAGAGGGCGTACTTAAATAATGAGGCTCGGTTATGGCACCAGATCTTGAGCAATTATGTGATGCTGAGTACTCATGAGACGGAGATCCCAGCTGCTATGATCACCCTCCTATGGTGTGTGCTGGAGGGTAAGGACCTTTACCTACCACGCTTTATCCAGCATTATATGGCCAGGGTCCACGTCCGAGGCACCCTCCCTTTCCCGTATCTAGTTACACAGCTAGGCCGTCGAGCTGACGTGCCTTGGGAAGATTCCGATGAGAGACCACCAGCGGCGGACTGCAGGAAGATCATTCCTCACAGCAGGAACTTCCTAGCTTTGGGGTACAGACCACCACCCTTCACTGCTACTGATGAGACAGCCCCACCGTCTGCTGGACCCTCTTCATCCACAGCTGCCACTGCTGCCCCTGCTGCTACCACTGCACCTCCAGCTGCCTCTGAGCCCGTATACCGCCTCGTGCATTGCCTATTCTGACAGCTTGATCAGATGGAGCGCCGTAACCGGCGACAGTATGAGAGATTGGAGCGTCGCAGCCAGCGACGCTATTCGCATCTGAAGTTGATGATCCGCCAGGGTGGTGGCATCCCCTCCGAGCCTGACACACCATCAGAGCCATCAGAGGAGGAGGAGGATGAGCTTGAGGAGGAGACTCACTACCAGGAGGAGACACATCAGCAGGCAGCCACAGAGCAGGCTGCCCCACATCTGGAGGTTACGCATCAGATAGAGGCTGCAGATCCGGAGATCCCGATTCAGTCAGCACCGCCTCTACAGCAGCCAGACCCTCAGCCCACCACCATCACAGAGCCTCCAGCTACCATCCCTACCAGTGATGACACCCCTTCACACCTAGCTTGAGTGAGCATCAGGGACGATGCTTCATTTTAAGTGTGGGGAGGTCGCCATCTCTGGTGTTTTATTTTGGTGAACTACTACATCTCTTTTTTCTTTTATTTTGGATATTTTTCTGTATTTTTTCTGAGTACTTATACATTGCTGCTTTTATGTATTTTTACTCTATTTTTTGTATTTTGCATTTTTAGTTCATATTTTTAGTTATTTAGTTTAGTTTGCAATTCTGACTTATTAGTGGATTAATTAGTATAGTTTACCCTTTTTAGCATAAGATAGCATAGTTAAATTGAAAAATATAAAAAGGAAGTAAGCTAGGAAATTGAACATAACAGATTTAAATCCATAAACCTTGTATATATAGCATTACATCATATAGTTAAGTTGACAATATTTCATCAAGGAGGAACATTAAAACTTTAAAGGCTACCCTAAATAATTTTTTTATGAGAATAGTGGGAATTTTTAACTAAACCTGCATAACATGTATGAATGATATATGATGCTTGAGTTAGAGAACACACAGCCTGTGAGTCTTGAGCTTAATTGTATGGTTGCATTCAAACCATAATTTCATTCCTGTGTGTTTCGCTTCTTCTTATTCTGATGTTCTTTACTTTGCTTTAATCTATATGTCCGATTATATAATATAGATACATGCCAAAAGAATGATTGAGGCCATCATTTGATTTTAGCTCACTTACCCCAAATAACCTACCTTTCACACCACCCTTGTTAGCCCCCTTGAGCCTTTAAAATCCCTTTTATTCTATTTAGCCACACTACTAGCCTTAAGCAGAAAAAAATAAAATAAAATCCCAAGTTGAATCCTTGGTTAGCTTAAGATAGAAAATTATAAATAGATTAAAATGTGGAAAACCTATTGGGAACATGGATGATAGAAACAAAAGGGTAGAAAAGTTAAAAGAAATAAAATAAAATTTGGGAAGCATGCTCATAAGAAATCAAAGTGATTCAATTACCATGTGCTTTCAAAAAAAAAAAAAAGAGTTATTTTTTAGCATTTAATAAAAGGGGATACAAAAGAATTCCCCAATGCAAAATAAAAGTAATGCACATGGGATAAAAATAAAAATTAAAACATGAGCATGTAACGAGTGGGATAATATGGGAAAATTAGTAAAGAAGCTTGTTCTACTAAACATATATGTTAGGTGAGATCTTAGTCTAATTAAGGATTCACTTATTAGCTCACTTAGCCTTATACATATATCCTTACCTTTACCTTGGCCCCATTACAACTTTAATTAAAGACCTCATGATTTTTGGTATGACTGTACTCTATAATTGTTGATTGGTTAGATGAAGAATAAAGTTATAAAAAGTAAGAATAAAAATAAAAATAGAGTGAATGAACCCAATAAACACTGAGTGACTAGAGGGTAAACACAAATTCCAGTGAGGGTTCAATAACTCATCAACATATATCTGTGCTTAATTTACTAATTGTTTTGCAAGTTTGTGCAATATTTTTATTCTCCATCTCATTTGCTAAAATGCTTTATTATTTAAGGGTTGGCTATATGTATATATGTATATGACTCCTTGAGAATGTGAATTAATTTAACTACATGTAAGCTTTATATATGAGTGGATAAATTGGAATTGCATGACTCATTTAGGTAGATGCATTTAGAATAGGTTGCATTGCATAACATTCCACCACTTTAACCTTACTTTTTACTTTGGATTTAGCATGAGGACATGCTATTGTTTAAGTGTGGGGAGGTTGATAAACCCATATTTTATGATAGATTTTATGCTTAATTTTAGTGATTTATTCAATCCATCACCCACTTATTCATATTAATTGCATGGTTTTACTTTCCCTTCCTTATTATGTGATGTATGTGAAAAACATGTTTCCTATGCTTTAAAATTAATTATTTTAATTACCTTTATTTCCATTCGATGCCGTGATTAGTGTGTTGAGTAGTTTCAGATCTTCTAAGGTAGGAATGACTTAAAGGATGGAAAGGAAACATACAAAAATGGAAGGAAAGTACCAAATGGAGCTTCTGAAGAACTGGCATCCACGCGATCGCATGGATGATGCGATCGCGTGCCAAGCGCGAATCAGCAGCGATGCGGCCGCATGACTGACGCGACCGCGCGCCTTAAGCAGAACGCACATGACGCGGTCGCATGACTGACGCGACCGCATGGCAAAGAAATGCTCTGAATGACGCGACCGCGTGACCCACGGGGACGCGGGACAGAGGCCACGCACCAGAAATTGCAGAAAACGCTCATAGCGAATTTTGAAGCCCTTTTTGGCCCAAATCCAAGTCCAGAAGGCAGAGACCAGAGGTTACAAAGTGAGGGAACGCATCCATAAAGGGAGAGCTCGCCAATTTTCACTTTCCATGATTTAGATTTAGTTTGAGAGAGGTTCTCCCCTCTCTCTCTCTTAGGATTAGGATTAGGATTTCGGACTTCTCTTAGTTTGTAAGAGTGACTCTCAATCCAGGTTTAATATTTACTTTAATGCTTTTAAGCGTACTTATAAATGTTGCCAACTTGACTTATGAACCCTTTCCATGTTATGATTTGAATTAATGATTATTTGAGGTATTTCAGTTATTGATTGCTTTCTCCTTAATTTATGTTACCATTGCTTTCCATCTAAGGATATTTTATTCCAACAATTTTACTTTCTCCCTTTTGATCTTGGTTAAGAAATCAGTAACTCAACATTATTAAACTCAGCATAATTGATAATCGTTATCTTGCTAATTGAACTGAACTTCAATAATCCCAACTTTTTCTTAGGAAATAAATAGGATTCGAAGGTCAAACTAATTAGTCCCTTGACTTTCCTTTACTTTAGTGAAGGTTAACTAAGTGGAATTTAGATTCAACTTTCATTGTTGTTGAGAGAGATAATTAAGTTGGACTTCCAATTTCTCTTACCTTGCCAAAAGTTGCTTTACAGTATTTATTTATTTTAATTGCCATTTACTTTGCTTGTCATCCAAATCACTTGCTTCTCACCTTCTAAACCCCGATTACAACCTTTATAGCCAATAGTAAGAACATACTTCCTTGCAGTTCCTTGAGGACGACCCGAGGTTTGAATACTCGGTTAACAATTTTTAAGGGGTTTGTTACTTGTGACACCCAAAACGTTTGTATGAAAGGACTTTTGAAGGTTTAGAAACTATACTTGCAACGAGGATTTATCCACAAATTTCTAGACCATGCAAAAGTTCTCTCATCAGGCACCTAAGGCCAGAGAAACCTCAAGAAAGAGGAAAGGAAAGGCAATTGCTTTCACCTCTTAGTCATGGGAGATGGAGAGATTCATCTCAAGGGTCCATAGCTCAGTAGTAGAGCATTTGACTGCACAACAAGAGCATGAGGAATTCCCTCACCAAGAAATCTCTGAGATGCCTCAAGAGATACATTTTCCTCCACACAACTATTAGGAGCAACTAAGGATAGGAGCATCAAAGAGCTACGAGGGAGGAGCAACAAAGACAAGGAAGAGACATAGAGGAGCTCAAGAGCACCATTGGTTCTTCAAGAAGAGGAAGACGCCACCCTTACTAAGGTGGACCCGTTCCTTAATCTCCTTGTTCTTATTTTCCTGTTTTTCGTTTACTATGCTTTATGTTTTATTTATGTTTATGTCTTATTACATGATCATTAGTATTTAAGTGTCTATGTCTTAAAGCTATGAATATCCTATGAATCCCTCACCTCTCTTAAATAAAAACTGTTCTAAAAACAAAAGAACAAGAAGTACATGGTTTCGAATTTATCCTTGAAATTAGTTTAAATATTTTGATGTGGTGACAATACTTTTTGTTTTCTGAATGAATGCTTGAACAGTACATGTGTCTTTTGATATTGTGGTTTATGAATGTTAAATATGTTGGCTCTTGAAAGAATGATGAAAAGGAGAAATGTTATTAATAATCTGAAAAATCATAAAAATTGATTCTTGAAGCAAGAAAAAGCAGTGAATAGAGAAGAGCTTGCGAAAAAAAAAATTGGCAGAAAAAACGATGCCAAAACTATTCAAGAGGCAAAAAGCTACTAGTCCCGCTCATCTGATTGGAGCTAAGTTTCATTGATATTTTGGGATTATTAGTATATTCTCTTCTTTTTATCCTATTTGATTTTCAGTTTCTTGGGGACAAGCAACAATTTAAGTTTGGTGTTGTGATGAGCGGATAATTTATACGCTTTTTGGCAGTGTTTTTACATAGTTTTTAGTATGATTTGATTAGTTTTTAATATATTTTTATCAGTTTTTAATTAAAAATCACATTTCTAGACTTTACTATGTGTTTGTGTGTTTTTCTGTGATTTCAGGTATTTTCTGGCTGAAATTGAGGGACTTGAGCAAAAATCAGATTCAGAGGTTGAAGAAGGACTGCAGATGCTGTTGGATTCTGACCTCCCTGCACTCAAACTGGGTTTTCTGGAGCTACAGAACTCCAAATAATGTGCTCTCAATTGCGTTGGAAATTAGACATCCATGGCTTTCCATCAGTATATAATAATTCATACTTTGCCCGAGTTTAAATGACACAAACTGGCGTTCAACGCCAGCTCCCTACCTTATTCTGGAGTCAAACACCAGAAATAGGTTGCAAAGTGGAGTTAAACGCCAGAAACACGTTATAAACTAGCATTTAACTCCAAGAAAGACCTCTCCACATGAAAGCTTCAATGCTCAGCCCAAGCACACACCAAGTGGGCCCCGAAAGTGGATTTCTGCATCATTTACTTATCTCTGTAACCCTAGTAACTAGTTTAGCATAAATAGGACTTTTTACTATTGTATTTACATCTTTTGGAACATCTTTGATCAATTTTATGCTATCTTAGACCTTTATGGGGGTTGGCCATTCGGCCATGCCTGGACCATTATCACTTATGTATTTTCAACGGTAGAGTTTCTACACACCATAGATTAAGGTGTGGAGCTCTGCTGTTCCTCATGAATTAATGCAAAGTACTATTGTTTTTCTATTCAACTCAAGCCTATTTCTTATCTAAGATATACACTTGTTCTTCAACCTGAGGAAGGTGATGATCCGTGATACTCATCATCATTCCCACCCATGAACGCGTTCCTGACAACCACCTCCGTTCTACTTGCAATCGCTTAAGTGCATATCTCTTAGCCTTCTGGTTCATGACACATGGTTGCCTCGCCTGACAACCGAGCCTTCCATTCCATGAGATCAAAGTCTTCGTGGTATAGGCTAGAATTATTGGCGGCCATTCTTGAGATCCGGAAAGTCTAAACCTTGTCTGTGGTATTCCGAGTAGGATCTGGGAAGGGATGGCTGTGACGAGCTTCAAACTCACGAGTGCTGGGTGTAGTGACAGACGCAAAAGGATGACTAAATCCTATTCCAGTATGATCGAGAACCGACAGATGAATAGCCGTGCGGTGACAGCGCATTTTGGACCATTTTCACTAAGAGGACGGGATGTAGCCATTGACAATGGTGATGCCCTGCATAAGCTTCCCATGGAAGGGAGTAGGAATGATTGGATGAAGACAGCAGGAAAGTAGAGGTTCAGGTGGAACGAAAGCATCTCTATACGCTTATCTGAGATTCTCACCAATGAATTACATAAGTATCTCTATCCTAGTTTATATTTTATTTATATTTTCTTTATCAATTCACCATAACCATTTGAATCCGCCTGACTGAGATTTACAAGGTGACCATAGCTTGCTTCAAGCCGACAATCTCCGTGGGATCGACCCTTACTCACGTAAGGTTTATTACTTGGACGACCCAGTACACTTGCTGGTTAGTTGTGCGAAGTTGTGACAAAAAAGTGTGATTCACGTTTGAGAGCACCAAGTCTTTGGCGCCATTGTTGATGATCGTAATTTCGTGCACCACTCATCTTTGAGTGCACTGAGGACGGTGCAAACTTTTAAGTGTGGGGAGGTCGTCCGACCAGTCGGCATTTTTGGGTGACAAATTTCTAATCCCAACACTTTTGCATTTCATTCTTAGGTATTTTTAGGATTTTTAGTTGCATTCTCTTGTTTTGCATCTATATATAATAAGCTTAGCCAAAATAATGAAGTTTTCCAAGAAATTTATCTATAGGGCACCCCAATTGATTGAAAAAAAAAATTTAGAACTTGCTTGAACTATACATTGTGGATCATGATTTTTGAGCTAAGAACACAAGCATGTGAGATTTGAGCCTAATTGTATGGTTACATCATATGATCACTTATTTTCATTCTTGTATGCATTATTCTCTTTCTATGATTGTAATCTTTGATTTGTTTGATTCTTTGTGTCCATTATTTTGTGTATGAATGTACTTATATGATTGAGGTCATTGTTTCAATTAGCTCACTTACCCAAATGGCCTTACCTTTTATCTTCCATTGTTAGCCAACTTTGAGCCTACGCTAAACCCATTTGTTCTTAATTTCAGCACATTACAAGCCTAAGTGAAAAACAATAAATGTCCCTTGTTTGGATCTTTGATTAGCTTAGGCTAGTGAGAGTGTTTATCATTTGATTTTTGGAGAGTTGGGATTATTGGGTAGAGATAAAAGTGTATTTTGTGGTTTTATTGAAAATCATGGGAATTGGGTACATATTCATGTTTTAATTATGTTTAAACCATACGCATTGATGCTTTTATGAATATTTTAGTTTGAAAAAAAATGAGAAAAATAAAAATAAAAAATATATAAAAAAATATAGAAATAGAAAAAGAAAGAAAAAGAAAATCAATAAAAAGGGGACAAAATGCCCCAAAGTAAAGTTCAATAAAAAGCAATGCATATGTGTGGTGATCAAAAAGAGAATGCATGAGTGTGTGAAAAAGTTAAGAATGGGTAGTTAGGTTAGCATTTAAATTGTATAGGTTGTCATAGGTTAAGTGGGAAGCTTAGTTTAATCAAAGATTCAAATTTCAAGTCCACTTGACCATATGCATCCTTACCTTGACCCTAGCCCCATTACAACCTATGGGAAAGTCCTCATGATATTTGTATGCACGCATGAAATAATTGTTGATTGTTAGATGTAAAAAAAATCTTGGAAAGCATGATTAGGGGGGAATTGAGTGAATTAACCCCATACACTTGAGTGACTAGATCGAATACACATCTGGTGAGGGTTCGATCGCTCAATTAGATGCTTCCACCCATGATCATCTTTTCTTGGAAATAATTGTGGGTTTGCTTCGATTGCTATTGCTTTAGCCCTTGTACTTATATATACTTTCTTGGGAATTGATTTATTTTGACTAAGTAGATGCATTCATTTAGATTGATTGCCTTTAGATAGGTATAGATAGTTTGCATTGAATAAATGTTGATACCATTTGTTTCTTTCTTGATTTTAGCATAAGGACATGCTTGGTTTAAGTGTGGGGAGATTTGATAAACTCCAATTTTGTGGTTTATCTTGTGCTTAATTTGAGGGATTTTATCACCTTTTCTCACATTTATCCAATGAAATAGCATGGTTTTGTAATTCTCCCTTAATTTGTGTATAAGTGTAAAAACATACTTTTTAGGCCCTTAAATTAGTAATTTTAATTCACCTTAATTCCATTCGATGTCTTGATGTTTTTGTTGAGTGATTTCAGATTCATAAGGCAAGTATTGGATGGAAAAAGTGAAGAGAAAAGCATGCAAAGTGGAGAATTCATGAAGAAATAAGCATTTGGAGAATTGAGGGCCACGCGCACGCATCATTTACGCGTACGCATGAGTTGAAGATTTGCAAGCCACGCGCATGTGTCACCCACGCGTACGCGTGAGGAGGAAATTAGCCAGCGACGCGCACGTGTCGTCGACGCACACACGTGACGTTAGGCACGTGACCTCATTAAAGTGAATTCGTTGGGGGCGATTTATGAGCTGCCCAGGCCCAAATCCAACTCATTCTTAAGGCTATTTCATGCAGAATTCAATCTTAGGCAAAGGGGGGCAATTAGTTGTAGATTAGGAAGCATGTAGTTAGTTTCTAGAGAGAGAAGCTCCCTCTTCTCTCTAGAATTAGGTTATGATTAGGTCAAATTCTCTTAGATCTAGGTTTAGTTTCCTGTTTTCATCTTGTTTCCATTTCAATTTCTTGTTGTTACATCAATGATCTCTTAGTTTTCTTGTTAATTTTCCCTTTGATGTATCTTTTATGTTGTTGCACTATTGTTGGATTTGTATTTTCCTTTAATGCAATTTATGTTTCATGTTCCTTTATTGTTAATTGAGTTGTTGTTATTTTTTCCTTGCAATTGATAGTTGTTAGATTTTATTCTTGTTGTCATTTTATCTTGCTTTCCTTTTATGCCTTCCAAGTGTGTGGCAAAATGCTTGGAAGGATTCTAGAGTAGAGTTTTTGAGAATTCTTGGTTTGAAAAGAGAAATTGGGTAATCTTGAGTCATGAATACCCAATTCAAGTTGGTGATCTAGAGTTGTTAGCTAATATTGTTTCCATTAACGCTAATCTTTTGCTAATTCAATTAGTAAGTTGATTAGGACTTTTGGAGTGAGATTAGCTAGTCTTATTTGACTTTCTCTCGTGTGAAGACAACATTGTACTTTCTTCCATTGTTAGAGATGACAAAATAGGATAAATTCTTACTAATTATTGTTATTAGTGACTAGGATAGAAAGCCTATATTCTCAATCCTTGCCATGAATGTCTCTCTTTTATTAATTTTCTTTAATTGTTTTCTTTACTCTTCCTGTCAATTATTTTCTCGCCTCTTCTATAAATCAAACCCCTCCCATGTTCCTTCATAGCCATTAATCATTCACTTCATTGCAATTCCTTGTGAGACGACCCGAGGTTTAAATACTTTGGTTAATTTTCAATGGGATTTGTACTTTGTGACAACCAAAACTTTTAAATTTGATTGAGAATTCTTAGTTGGTTTGGAACTATGCTTACAACGAATTTCCTTTTCCATTAAGAGAAATTCTAGAACGACAATAATTTTCGTATCAATATGTTTGATTCAATTCTAAGGTGTGTTTTCGTCCTATAAATACCACCTTTCTTCATTTTTCTTCTTTCTCCATCCCAAAAGCCGAAGCCTATACCCCATCTCTTCTATCTCCTTCTTCTGTTTTCTTGTCTTTTTCTTTTCCTATATTTCTATTTACTCGGGGATGAGCAAAGATTTTAAGTTTGGTATTGGGCGTTTCGCTTTTTGCTTCTTATATCCTACCTCCATGGCACCAAAGACCGGAAATTCCTCAAGAAAAAGAAAGGAGAAAACGCCCACTTCTGAGCCATGGGATTTCACAAGATTCTTCTCCAAGGCCCATCAAGACCATTTTTATGACGTGGTGAGGAAGAAGAAGGTGATTTCTGAGGTCCCCTGCTAAAGGATAATGAGTACTCGGAGATCCTATACCATATTCTGAGATGGGGTTGGGAAATTCTAGCCTACCCTATGGCCAAGGTGGAGTATTGATGGTGCAGGAGTTCTATGCCAATGCCTGGCTCACAAAGAAGCATGTTATAAGCGTGAACCTAGAGCCAAAGAATTGGTGCACCATGGTCAGAGGGCACATCATGGATTTTTTCCTGAGAGTGTGAGGGTGGCGTTATAGTTGCCAAGGCCACGAGATTACCCTAACTCATACACTCGAAGGGTCAACACTGACCAAAGGCTGGATCAAATCCTTGCTAACATCTGCGTACCTGGAGTTCAATGGAGGAGGGATGCTCAAGGTCAGCCTTACCAACTGGGTAGGCTTGACCTTTGGCCAGTAGTTAGAAGATGGTTGGAGTTCATCCAACGTTCAATCATCCCTACGAGTAACAGCTTTGAGGTTACGGTCGAGCGAGCAGTGATGATTCATTGCGTTATACTCGGCAATGAGGTGGAGGTACATGAGGTGATCACTCAAGTGTTTTAAAGAATAGTTGACAAGCCCTCCACCTGTGCGAGGCTGGCATTCCCTCATCTCATTCACCTATTATGTGCAACAGCTGGAGCTCACATAAAGGGAAATACCTTATCAAGAAGGAGAGACCAATCACAAGGAAGGGTATGGAGCACGCTAGGGAGCTCGTGCAAGGACCGCAGCAAGATCCAGTTCCACAACCTCTACAGGATATTCCAAAGATGTCTCAAGGGATGTACTTTCCTCTCTGTGACTACTGGGATCAGTTGGCCACATCCTTAGGGGAGCTGACATCATTAGTTGATCAGCTGAGGCTGGAGCATCAAGACCAGTCTGCTATTCTCCATCAGATGATGGAAGATTAAAGGGGAATGATGGAGGAGCAGAGGAGGCAGGGGTGTGACATTGAGGAGCTTAAATGCTCTGGAGGATTTCCCAGAGGGAGCAGTAGCCGCCATCACTGAGGTGGTCTAGTTTCACTCTCCCTATTTCTATTTCATCTTTATTTTCTAGTGTTTTATTGTATTGCCTATTTTCTATTCTAGTTGTATGATCACTCTTAGGATTTTTTGCTTTCTAGTTTAGTAGTTTATTTTTGAAAACTTTTCAAAGATGTCTTATGTATTTGCTCATCAAGCTTAAAAAGAAAAATCTATTGAAAAATAAGTAGTAAGATGCATAAGATCTTGAGTTATTCTGATTACTTTGACATGGTGGCCTTATCTCTATTTTCTGAATGTATGAATTAATTGTGCATATTTGATACTAGAGTTGAGTATATTGGTTCTTGAAGATCAGGAACCTACAGAAATATTATTGATTCTTTGGAAAAAAAAAGAAAAAAAAAATTATTCTTGAAGCAAAAGAAATAGCAAAAAGAATTGAAAGAAAAGAAAAATAAAAAAAAAGGTCCAAGGCTTTAAGCATCAATGTTTAGGAGGGTCAAAAGTGATCTAAAAGCTCAAAAGAGTGGTTTTCCCTAACCGTATGCTTGTGGTGTGAAAGTATCAAGTAACCCTTGAGACTGAACACTTAAAGTCGTGACCAATTGTTGTTACAGGTTTTCCCTAACCATATGCTTGTGGTGTGAAAGTGTCAAGTAACCCTTGAGACTGAGTACTTAAAGTCGTGACCCAATGTTGTTATAAAAGTATGCCTAAGGCTCTGAGTACAACTGTTTGGGAAATAAGAAAAGAAAAATTCGAACCCAAAAGGTTCCCTAGTTAAGTGCTTGTGGTGTTTGTGTATCAAGTTAAGCTTGAAAATAAAACACTTAGAGTCACGGCTAGGCTTAAAGGTGGAAAGCACCAAAGAAAATAAAAGCTGTGTTCAAGAATCAATTAGAACCTAAAGAAGAGAATCCATAATATCATCCAAGTTCTAGTTCTAAAGGATACCAATATTTCTGAACTTCAAAGGATAGTGAGATGCCAAAGCTATTTAGAAATAGAGTATTATTAGCCCCATTCAGTAATTAGACCTGAGCTTGAATGATAACTCTAATCTTGTGTTTTTGCTCTTCTTTGGTCCTAAATTATTTTGGTTGCTTGGGGACAAGCAACAGTTTAAGTTTGTTGTTGTGATGAGTGAGCATTTTATACTATTTTTCTAGTCATTTTATATTATTTTTAATTAGATTTTATTTACTTTTAGTTGATTTTAATGAAAAATTCACCTTTGGATGCTACTGAGTTTTTCTTGTGTTTTTATGGTTTTAGGTGAAATTCGGAGCAGTTTGGAGAAGCCTGGAGCAAGAAAGGAAAATGTTGGTAGCATCTTCCCTGGGCGTTGAACACTAACCTGGCGTTCAACGCCAGCAGGGGACAAAGACTAGAAGCGAGCTCCCTCTTTTGGGCATTTAATGCCCAATCCTGGCGCTGAACACCAGCAAGCAGTCCGAGTTATACACTATTGGGCGTCCAAGTGGATTTAGCACTTATTAGTTTTATCTTATTTTATCTTTGTAATATTTATTTTTAAATAATATCTTTTAGGGTTAGCATTTATTATTAGGTTAGTATTTAAAGGAAAAGATCACTTAGGTTTAGGATCTTCTTCCTTCCGTATCTTTCAGAACCCTGTTTTCTTTGTAAGTTATGAGCAACTAAACCTCCTGGTTAAGGTTAGGAGCTCTGTTTATTTCTATGAATTAAGATTATTGCTTTTCTATTTTAATATATGCTTGATTCAATTCTAAGGTGTGTTTTCGTTCTTAATCTAATGAAACCAGGTGGAATGGGAGTATGACCCTTTTTCTACATGGGTTCTTGTGATTCTCGCGAGAGGTCGGTTGAACCACAGCTTGAGAACACACCTCCTAGACGGCTAATCCACAACCTGTTGGGGACAAGCAACATCTGTTCAGCCGAGATATGGGGTGATTAGGGTCTTTGTAGTATAAACTAGTTTTCTGAACTTCACCCTCCAATTTGAATTAAATGACCACGGGAGTTGCGTTTGATGAGGATCAGAGGAGATTAAATCACTAAGAAATTAGGGTTTAATCACTTACAGCATGCCTTAGAATGAATCATTCATTATTAAAATAGTTAGTAAGATGTTTTAATCCGGAAAGATAAACACCTCCGAGACCTTAACTATTTTCTTATATTGATATTACACCAATTTCTCGTTGCTTTCTTTATTATCTTGTTTTATGCATTTTCAATAACAACTCCTTTTACTATTTGCCTGACTAAGTCCAACAGGATAACTATTGCTTGCTCAGTTCGACAATCCTCATGAGATCGATCCTCACTCACCTGAGGTATTACTTGAATGACCCGGTGCACTTCCCGGTTAAGTTGTGCAAGTTCTAATTTTGCGCATCAGAGCCACAAAATTTTATGTATCAAGTTATGGGTTGATTATATGTCACTTATCAATATCAAACCCAAATTCATAACCATTGTGAGAAAGAACTTCTAGATGATTCTTGTAGCTTGGATTTGTTGGTAATTATGTGGGCTTGCTTGCATGAATTGAGAGTGGACCTTGAGGGAGATAAATGGACTAAATTGAAGTTTCAAAGGTGGCTTGGGCGTACTTGAAGTAATGCTTCTTATTCTGGGCATTAACAACACTTTACAAATTGAGGATGAAAAGTTCATGTCATGCGTACGCATGCCTCGTGTGTATGTTTGAATTCCATTTTTGCGCAGTTGTACGTACGCATGAGGCATGCATATGCACAATTGCATGAGTTTCCTTCATTCAGAATGCATCGCAGGCATTGTTTGAGAGACGCCACTTAGAGTGGGCATTGGAGACGCCAGCCTTGGGGAAAGAAAATGGAGCTCCTGAAAGGTGACACTCAATTGGCGTTGGAGACGCCAAGAATTGGGCGTTGGAGATGCGGGCAGCACTGGGCGTTGGAGACGCTTCAATGAAGAGCAAAAGTGGCATTTGAGGCGTGACATGAAGGGCATTGGAGACGCCTTCGATCCACCTTGGAGACGCTAATGCTTGCTTCATTGATTCTTTCCATTGATTATTAATTGGCTTCATTGCATGCTTCGGTTGGCGTGCTTCAGTCATTTGTTTCATGCATCATTTAAAAAGCTTTATACATTAATTGCATGCTTCATACTTCTTTAACTAACACATGCTTGATTTAATGCATGCAATACTTTATTAGAGTAAACACCCAACTCGATCTCTATCCGTTTTTCAGAAGGACAAAGTGATCCCTGTCCAAAAAAAAGGTACGTCCCCGCCCCTGTCTTTGTATTCTGTAAGACATGGCGGCCCTTCTGTGCCTTCTAGCGTTAAAAACAAATAGAATAAGTATACATGTCACTTAACGGTGGTGAGTTGCCTATCAGGTGTCCATTAAGTGCCAACCTGTCAAGTGAAAAATGGACAAGAGTCGATCTGTCCCTGCCTCCCAAACAAAAACGTTGTAGTTTTAAGTGGGATGGGAGCTGAGGTTCAAATGCTGTGCTGTTTCACTATATACTCTGAATATGTATCACTGTGTTCAACTGTAAACCCTAGGACGGCATGGTTGATAGTGAAGAATGTGGGTCGACATCAAATCGGCAAAGTGGGAAGTTGAAAACGAATCAGGTTGGAGTTTGAAAGTTACTCGGAGTGTGGGATCAAGGAGGAAGAAGAAGAAGTGGGTTGCCCTAGAGTGTAATTGTGGAATTTATGCAATTGTCGACATCACTTTGTTTTTCATTGATGCTCATATTTCAAGGTAGTTTTATCAAGAATTAAAATTATGTTCACTTTGTTTTCCCTTAGATTTATAATAAAGAATATTATTTTGTAGACTCCAACACCTCATTGCAAATACTTTTGTTGGCTTGATGATTACGTTGCATCATTCAATGAAGATGCTGTGAAGACTCTTTTGTTCGGAGGTTTGAAGCTGAATTAGAATCATAAAGAAGGTCATTCTTCTGCAGATGATAATAAAGTTAGGGAGCTAGAGAAAAGATTGGTTGGCTTAGAAATTCATTTGAAGAAAGCTAGATTGAATTTTAGTCAAATTAGGTTCACTAGTATTGGGTGTGTTATGTTGGCATTTGTTGCTAGAATTGTAGTTGGAAACCTGTTTAGTGGTGTAGTTTAGAGAGATCAAATGTTACTTCTAGAGTATTGTGAAACATGGTGATCATAGTTGTTAAGTTGTTTAGACTATGGCATTTGTTGCTATTGATCACTTTTGATGCATGAATATAAATATAATTAAGCTGTTTTTGTTTTTATATGTTCATTGATTCAATTTTAAAGAATGCAGTAGTATACATGATTTTGTAATAAAATAAGGCATTATGAATTTGGGGAACAAAATAAGAAGTCATCTGTTGAAAGTTGAAACTTAACACATGATACCATAATAATAGAATAAGGGAATCATCATAACAGCCCTTACTAATATAGTTACCCAAAAGAGTATTCAACCAATTATATCACTGGTTGCATGTCTTAGCATCTAATTATATGATAACAAAAGCAAGGGCAACACAAGGTCCCTAATCAACATAGTTGTCGTAGCAAGTAATTTAATAACCAAAATAGACACAGTGTTAACAAGTTATTGTCCAAATTATCTATTAGAATATGTTTTCTTCTGGTGCCCTTATACTTCTTAGAAGGCCTTTTTTGGACAGACTTTTTCTTAGCTGTGTCCATACTATCCTTTTCACCTGAACCAGCCCCAACCTCCACCTTTGGGCCAGTGCCATTTTCCATATTTCGGCTAGTTCTAACTTCCACATTTGTGCTAGCCCTATCTTGAACTTTTGGGCCATGACTAGCTTTCTTTTTAGGTGAAACTCTCTTCTAGCTACAAGAAAAAATAATATTTGTAACAAAAAGAATTGTTAAAAAAAATCGAAATTTTGAAACAAAAAGAATTTGTAACAAAAAAAGGTCCATTGCAGTATGTCCCGTTACAACAAGCTTTTGTAACAAAAAATGAAACTGTTACAATACAAAGTAATATTTTGTAACAAATATTTTTGATACAAAAACTAAAATTTGTTACAAAAGTGATAACAAATTTAACAAATAAACTCTTTTTTTGTAACAATTTAGATTTGTGTTATAATATTTTGTTACAAAATACTACTTACTTTTGTAACATTTTTTATTCTTAGTTACAAAAATAGATTCATTTTGCAATATTTATTTAAATAATTGATATATCAATTAATTTTCTAAACACGCTAACTCAACATTTATATAAAATATAATCATATAGATAATTAAAATATCTTACATATAATTAAGATTCTTTTACAATAAAATAAGTTCTATAAATTCACCTAAATACAACTTTTTTCCTAACATAAAATTTATATCATGTAGAATTTATAATCCTTGACTCTTTTAGCATGTTTCAGTCAATATAAAGCCTAACATGTTGCCATCAATTTTGTACCCCTGCAAACATAAACAATGAAAACCAAAATTAGAAATAACACATAACACTATCTTCATCCAAGTGAAGATTATGATAAAAGTTAAAATTAACTAATTCTTTGAGAACCCATTCTCAAAGTTTAAAACCAACTAACCAAGGATACAAATTATCAAGAATTGACATTTCAATACATAAAACTTGGGCTAATTAATCATCGTTCAATCACAAATATACTTGACCTATTTTTCTTGCTTTTTCACTCACAAAGTTCCATACAAGGAAAGTGAGATTCATGTCAAAACATAAGAACAAGAACATGCAAAACAACCAAAAGAAACCAAATTTAAATTACTTCCTTTGAACCAAAAGAGAAATAGCTCACTTCCTACGCGGACAGATGCACTAGGTCATATCAGATCAAGCTTAGGTCCTTGCAGTTTTATATAAGCTAAAACAAGGAATCTCTAGCAAAGTATCCCAACAAGCATAGAAGAAAATACAATTAGGTGAACTGCCAGTTATACATACACATATGAAGTCAAAACCAACAGTAATAAAGAAGAGACATTAATGAACTAAAGCGTATGCTCTAAGATCAACATGCTACTAGTACTTTACATAGGCAGTTCAGAGAGCATCAATTGGAAAAGCATTTAACTCGATATAAATCCAAATCTTACTTAGAGTTCAAATGATAGGCAACGGAAAAACCAATTAAGTTCATGTGATGATTTGGTTTCAGAGTCAAAAGTTGTTGTCTCGTCTCAACAAAGCCACTTAAAATTCCGCATTTGAGCCTGCAAGCGAGAATAGAAAAAGCAACATGAGAAAATAAATTACATCATAGAAGAATTCTCCACCTATATACATACTACGTGAAAAAATATGCATACAACAGTACAACATAGCAGAACTTTATGCGCTCCAGTTCATGTCTTCAAACTGAGGGCAAGATCATTTTCTACGAAAATTAACTACAATAATTATAATTGTGAAGGTTATTCATAGTATATTACACTAGTAAATGACATTACAAGTTGGCTTTTAAACACAAAACTAAATAAACACAACAAGAACAGTTCCATAATTAAATAAAAAAAAACAACATCTAAAAAACAAGAACAGTTCCATAATTACTATACAACAAAAGAATCTAAATTACTCATAATATAAAAACCTAAGAAAATCATTACTCATAACAATAACAGTTCAATAATCTTCAATAATGTTCACTACTCATCATCAGTAATAAACTCATTCTTCAGAATAGCATGAATTAGAGCTTGCAGCCAAAAAGTTCAGTAGAATTCATAGGCCTTCGAATCACAAAAGAAATTTTGTCCCCAAAAGTTGAAAACAATGAGAAACTTGACAATTATAACCGGCTAATAATCAGAATTTTCAGCATTCCTAAACTTTTAAGAAATCAAACACATATTCATCAAATTCAGTCACAAATACAACTCAAACTCATCATTTAGTCATTCCAAACAATCATAAATCATTTGCAAATACCCACTAGACTTCCATGGCATTCATAAATTAAAACAGATAATTTCAAAATAAAATTCCCTACCTCAGTTAGCCGAAACTCAGTAATTAAACGCAACAAACCCTTCGTTTGTTTTTAATTCGTAGTAGCAACAACTTTTCTCTTAGAGCAGTAGTAACAATGATCTCAGAACCAACCATAATTGTTCAGGAGATGAATTGGCAACACTAGAATAAATAAGCTAATATAATTAGGACAGAAATATGACAGAGGAAAAAAATGGTAACAAAGCAAGGAAGAAAATGTTACAGGTCTCATAAACGAAGGAATTGGAACCAGATCGGGAACAGTGCTACTAGAAACAACGGCAGTGACATCCCCTTTCAAGTTTCACGATGACAGAACGCTCCGCAACGGCTAGCTCCAGTGGCAACGACAGCTTTCATCCCTCAATCGCATCTTTCACTCTCTCTGCTTCGTGCGATGGGGGAAGCTTCAGACTCGACGGCGGCGCGCGATGACGGTGATGCAACATCCGCGGCAAGCTGGATGCGAATGGCCTCCCTCCATCGACGGCGACAAGATGTGGGCAGCCTCCCTCTTCTCACTGACTCTCTCTTTTCATGTCTTGACAGCCCTCTCATCGCAGTTCCGTTTCTGATGGCGATTCAGCAGCAGTGACTAGCAGTAAAGCGCGACGGAGGTGGCGCGACGATCGCCGGCGGCGGCGCAGTCTCCCCCCTTTCCTTCCCTTCTTCTTCCCCGCGATTCCCTCACTTCCTCGGATCTCTCTCTCTCTCTCTATGGCTGTGTCTGTGTATACGCTTGTGTGTTTGGTGTAAAAAATTCGAAGTCTTACATTTAATATGTTTAAACAAAATTTTTTATTAGTTACAAAAAATCTTTGAATTTTGTGACAAATAAATAACTTGTTACAAAAATATTGTATTTTGTGACAAATTAATTTTTTGTTATAAAATATTTAGAGCTTTTGAAACAAATAGATATTTTGTTACAAAATATTTTGAATTTTTGCAACAATATAATCTTTTGTTACAAAATATTATAACATTTTGCAACAAAACAACAATTCGATACGAAAGCCAACATAACTTGTAACAAAAAAAATCAAGTTGTTACAAAATATTCTTATTTTGTAACAATAACTAATTATTGTTACGAAAAAACTATAATTTGTAACAATTTTATATTTGATACAAATTTTTTGTTACAAATATTCCATTTTCTTGTAGTGTCTTCTTCTCCTGAATATTTTTTTTCTTTTCCAAACTCTCATCACTGCTGTCTGTATCCTCAAAACCAGAAGGAGGAGACTTATAAGACTCATCTTCTGTGGTCTAGTATCCATCATCTGAAGATGATGATGAATCACTCAGCACAACAGTATCACGCTCCACACCATCATTAATAACTTCAGGGACATCTATCGGGTGATCAAAGTAAAGATAAAATTCATTGTTGCCCTTATTTCTCTTCTGAGCATCCCTCAGTTCGTTTATCTCAGCATCACCTTTAATAACATGTAGCACAGCTTCCATGTCATCAGCAATGTTGTCAAACCAATACATCTCTTTATATGTTGTATACCCTAACTCCTTAAATAAAGTTTCTAGATAAAAAAAGTTAATAAAGTCTAAATCCATGGGTGGATACTTATGCACTTTTCCATTAAGATAACATAATATCTCCCTTGAATTTCTCTTAAAAACTTCCTCCATGATGAAATACAGGAACAACCATAAAATCATCCATCTGAGATAAACAAAGTAAATGATATTTTATTTTACAACCTCTACATAAATAATTTTGATTTTAATAGAGTACATATAGTTAAAGTATGTATATATTTTAATAGAGTACATGTAGTCAAAGTAGGTATATATTCTAATGAAGTATTATATATATGGAGACACAAGAAAAAAAATCCAAACTCACTACTATGCATGATGTAATATAGTAAAAGTAGGTAGGTATATATTTACTGGTTTCTTTTTTGACGGAAAAATCAAATTTAAATAGAGTACATAAACATTTGCTAATGTATATATTTGCCTTAAACTTTAATAGAAATTTGTTGTGAACTCTTGTATAAACACTAATCATAGCAATGTTTTTATATATATATATTATATTGAAATTTGAATAAAGATAACTATATCTGTAAGATTTGTTGTTATATATAGAGTTTGTGATTTTAATACAAGCAAATGGATGTATTTCAACCCACTTGCAAACTATATATGAATTCCATTGAACCCTATTTTCTATATATGAATTCCATTGCAGGAAGGAAAAACATCTTTATCTTTTGGTGGCAAAATGTCCCAAAATTAGCAACATTGAGCCCTAACTAAACTCTTTCTTTGTAATGCGGCACTAAGCCAAAAAAAAAATGCAAACACTCACTACCCAAAACTAATTAAACAATATACAATGTCACTAATATTTTAGTTGAATAATCTGTTACTTACCTCGAAGACTTGCACAAGAAAATTCTGTCAACGTTATCAGGTAGTCCGTTAGTGGTGTCGTCTAAAGCTTCACTTGGAGAGTTATCAGTAACACTATCAGCGTCTTACTCAGCTCCATAGCCAGGTAGAGCGTTGTTGTTTTGTCGTCTTCAGAGAGAACATGAAAAGATTTTGGGTATTCTGTAATTAGGAGAAAGGGAAGAAGGGTTAAATGGAAACCCAAAGTATGTACTATGCGCACCATTTCAATCCCCCACTTAAAATGACAGCATTTTTGTTTGGGAGGCAGGGACAGATCGACCTCTGCCCATTTTTTACTTGACATCTTGGCACTTAATGGACACCTGACAGCCAGCTCATCACCGTTAAGTGACACATATACTTATTCCGTTTGTTTTTAACGCCGGAAGGCACAAAAGGGTTCACCATGTCTCACGGAAAACAAAGACAAGGGCTGTGACATACCTTTTTTTGGACAAGGATCGCTTTGTCTTTTTGGAAAATGGACAGGGACCGGATTGGGTGTTTACTCTACTTTATTATATGCTTGATTAATTCATGCCACTGCATGCTTGCATGATTTGTTACCAGCACCACTTGGAAGGCTTTTTGGCTTGGAAGGCACGCTTCATGAGCCACACTTTCTTCAAGGGTCATGCTTTCAAAAGCATAGCCTAAGATTTCAAAGCGTGTCCTAAGCTTCAAAGTGTGCCAAGATTTTCTCTTTTCTTCTTTTGAGCTTGTTTTGTGCTTTTTGCTTCTTTTTCTATTATTTTCTACAAAATTTATCAAATCAAATAAATCAAAGCAATATATAACTTAAGCACCAAAACACTTCGTAATAAACATTATGAATTAATTTCTTATATAAAAAATCATAGAAAAACACAACATGATGCGCACGCATCACAACACCAAACTTAAACTTTGTTAGTCCTCAAGCAAATAAAGAATCATGCAATGCAATTTGATAATCCAAGGTGAGAAGAATAGCAATTTTTAATATTCATGGTTGGCTAGTTTACTATGCATGCAACAATCACACAAGAATTCCAAATGATTGATGTTTCTATCTAGCTCACTTTATGAAATCTTTTCTAATATTCCTTTCTTGAAGCAAGCTTGTTATCTTTTCTTTTCTTTCTTGGCTTCTTGGGTGCTTTACACCATTTGTTTTTAGCTTCGACTCTAAATATTTTGTTTTCAAGTATTACTACTTGATACATAAGCACAACAAGTATGTAACTAAAGAACTCTTTAAGCTTTGTATTTGTTTTTTTTTTTCTTTACTCTCTAATTATTGATCCTCAGAGCCTTGAGCTTTGATGGAGTGCTTTGCACTTGAGCCTATCCTTGACTCTAAGTGTTATTTTCAAGCTTTTTGCTTGATACATAAACACCACAAGTACTTGACTAATAATTTGTCATTGGTACTCAGAGCCTTCAACTTTCTCATTCTTTTCCTTTTTCTTACGAAGTGCATCCTCTCTGAAGATTCAGCAGCAACGTTAAGTAGTTTTCCTCCCGATGTCCATGAGGCATATGTGAGAGACGACGGATGACATGACCTTGTTTTCACAATCTCTGTAACGACCTAACTCCTAGCATGTCTAGATCATACTAGAAGCTGAATATTACCAACTTGTTTTTCCTTTATGTAATATTAATTAACAAATATAAGCATGTTCACTGTTAACACCTTGCGAATTTTACGAGTAATTTTTTTCAAACACAAAAACAGATTCAAGTCACATACATTCATTATATCAAAGAGTAACAAACATTTGCATATATAGAATAGTAGAAAGCAGTATATGAAATAGCACACTATAATTTACATCATGATACAGAAGTAGCTCAGTTTGACAAGTACAGAACTATGATACAACACTCCTCAGTTAGTGAGTCATATAATATATACATATATGTACAAAAGATGTCCCAGGGCCTAGCCTATCCAAAAAGCCCCTAAGCTGGCAACCAGGCTACCCTAACTCTATGATATGCCTATTCCCTCTAAGCATGCTAGCAAAAGTGAGGGAAACACTCTAATGTACCGGAGTTAGACTGGACATCTCAAAAAGTCTCCCCAACCCTGATCCAAAAACACCTAACGGAAGACCACCGAGTGAGTGGTGATGCCTGCCTACTGGCGCCTCACTTGGCTCATCACTGTTGGAAGAGATAACTATGATGTCGGGATCTTCTTCAAGATCTTCTTCTTCGTCCTCTTCAACTCCCGGGGTGGTAGTGAAGGAACTGCTGCTGGCCACAGGGATTATGAAAGGGTGGCTACCAAACAAAATGCAGTCAAGAGAAGGGGGTGGCACCTCCATAATCTGATCATACTCATGTTCCCGCTGCTCATCAAAAGCGGGTGGCTCGACCGGCTCAGGTAAGGGATCAAGCTCGGGTGGCAACATAGGAACACCCCACTCATCAAGGAAAAAAGGTGCAGAAGGTGCCTCGTGAATAGGCTGTGCAGGTATAGGCCCATCAGGCAAAGGGGGTTCAGGTGGAGGAGGATAGTCAGGTGGAGGTGGCCTTTGCTCCTTAGAATGAGATATCCTAGGTCTGCTAGGATGTAACCAAGAAAGAGGGAAATCGTAGGGTGCATCTGCATCAAAGTAAGGTGTACTAATAGGGTGCTAAAAAGTTCTACCACGTACTACATAATTACGGATACAAGGTACTGCACAATGATGTAATATTCGCCACGTATTGGGTCCTTGTGAACATACGATGATCAATCTCATAAAATATGACTCTCGTGTCCATCTGTAGAGGTGTAAGGGGTACGAATTAGGGAGTTTTTATTAAGGTTGGGATTTACAGTTAAATTCATTTATAACGTCTGTGATCACATAATCATAATTAAGTTCAGACAAATATGTACATAACAACAATATAAGCCAATACACAAATAGCAGAGGAAACAAGAAATAGATGCACAATCACATTCAATATGAATTCACATAGTTATGCATAAACAAGTATGATGCATGTCTGGTCCTACTGCAGGTAATGAGCTCATTTGTCAGTTTCGACCCGCACCCGATGTAATCCGACCCTCTAAGTTAGATAAGGCTTTCCTAGAACTTAATCCAAGATTAAGTACTGTATACCCTCTACCAAGTACTCTCAACTTGCAGGGCTGGTATTTGCTCAGATCTCAATATACCGCAGGTATGTGAGTCATGCCTCTACCAAGCATTCAGCTTGTTGGTCTGGTACTCTCTCTACCGCAGCCTGTCTAGGAAGCAACAGCACAATATGGGTGTCCCCGCATAATATTCACAAGCATCACCCGAAGGCTCATAACTCACATATAGCCATACTTTCCATCACTTAGAAATCATCTTTATCATCTCTCTACTATCATAAATCAAGCATCACAACATCACAATGATCTCATTTCACAATTCTCTGTTTACTCTGTAAGGTTAAGCACACTGCTATATAGCTTGTAACTCCTTTTCTTTCTAACATGGTTATGAATTTCTAAATCTTATTTCATTACCTTACATACCTCTATACTTTCTCTTATACCTTTCCTTAGGGGTTTAGTAAAGAGAAATATTGCCTTTTTATCAATATTTTATTATTAATAATAAAATAATATTATAATAATAATACTTTATTCAACTTTCAAAAATTATATTTTGACCCCCGAACTTTTTGAAAATTGTATTTTGATCCTCTTAACTTTTAATATTTGCACTTTGGCCCCTCAACTGTTTCTTAATTAACATTCAACCCCAAACTTTTTAATAATTATGATTTGACTCGAAATTCATCAAAACCAAACGTTTTTTTTGTCTTTCAACAACCAAAATCATTTTTTTCAAAAGTTCATCAGATTTTCACTTGATTTTCAGCTAGTTTTTCAATCTTTTCAGTAACCAATTTTTACCCAATTTTCACCAAACTAAAGAGCAATGTTTCAGCCATCAAATACACATCAAACACACATCAAATCTCTTAAATATCATGATTGGAAAGCCACATTTTCCAATAGCAAAAGCAACAACTTCACAACCTTTAATAACTTGATTTTCAAGCATTAAAATAATAATATCTCATGATCAAATCATCTCATAAACATTCAAAATCAAGCCTCAAGCAACAATATCTGATTTCACACTTTAAGAACACAACCAATCATTGATTAATTTACCAAACATTTTCTCCTTTGCAGCTGCCAAAAGTTGAACCAAGAACAAGCTTCTAAAAGCACTTTTAAGCCTATTTTAACATCAAAAACAAATTTAGAACCATAAGGCTGAAGCTTCATGATGATGAAAATAAGTTTTTCCCCACCTCAAGGCAGCTAGAAATCACATTTTCTTAGAGCTTATGATGAGCGAACAAGAGATCCTAAGAGAAAACATGAAATCATTAGCTTGATTTTCCACCATGGCCGAAACTTCAAGGAGGAGGAGCAGCCATCATACCTTGATTTACTCCATGAAAATTGACATAGAAATGAAAAGGAGGAAGAGGTGAACACTTTGGTCGGATTAGATTTTTGAAAGGTGTTTTAATTTGAGAAAGAACGGAGGTTGAAGCTTGAAGCTTTCATGGAAGTTCTTCCATTTTCTCTCATGAATTCTAACTTGTCTTGGAAGCAAGAATGATGGTAATGATGAGCTTAGGGAGCCGTGGGATTTGGATAGGGTTTATCCTAGATTTTTGTGCAAAAATATCTTAAGAAAGGATAATTACTGAAGCTAGATGTATTAGAACTTAAGTAATTACACTACTAACGGATAAACATGAGTTACTTAGTGTAAATGACACTAGTAACTGGATAATCATAAGAATAAAAGATCTATGATGATACATTAGCAAAGCTAAGTTCATCTAAGAATGCCGATATTATCCATTACCGGTATTTCTAGCTCAGTTATTATATTACTAACCATATATCAATATTTATCACCGCAAAGGAAATATTAATATAATATTCTGAATAAAATAATAATATATAAATATTATATTAACATAATTTTTTTCGAAATTCGGGACCGTCTCGTCACAATGAGACTAACCATGGTAATCAGAATTTTGAAATTCGGGTCCAAAGTGGCTCAAAAACGTAACTTTTCACGACATGCTTGCTTAGATCAGGAGAGTTGTCTGGTGCAGTCATCCTGCTAACTTAGCAGCTTGATGACACACAGCACCTGTGTAGTGGAGGTGCTTATATGCCTTGAAATTCCTAAAAATTTCATAAAAATTTTGTTTGATCCCGAAAAAGTGTCATTTCTTCGAGGCTAGGTTGTTACAATCTCCATCGACAACTTTATTTATCCCAAGCAAAATAAGGCAAGAATTCAGCATACATAAGAATCCACGCAAACTCAGAATCCTTATTTGTAGCCATCCAGCCCATAAACATACTTTCTTTTTCCATCGCATTCCCTACAACCTTGTCAAGAGTATCGTTGTCTTCATAAAGCACTGACTGCTCACTAGGAAGATGAAATGGAAGCCTAATGACGCTTGCTCCTTACACTGAATCTTGAAACCAAACAATCTCCAAGCAGCCTCGAATGCAAAAATGTACCTACAATCATAATAATTATGTATCTCATCTACCTGGACAATTGAACCATGTCCATCGTCGACCTTAAAGAATGATGCTGTAACACGATCATTGCCTTTATGAATGTACTTGAATAGATACTTGATGGTAATAAACTGGTAAGTGTACTCTACATTCATATGACAACCATATTTCAAAAGCAAGATTGAATTGTAAGGCACAATATATCTATTGTCGAGACATACATTCTGTAAAATCCTATAAATTAATAAATAATTAACTAATAAATTAAAAATGAGCCAAAAATAATTAAAATATAAAATTTTACAATTTAGTGAAGCAAAAATATTTAAAATATGAACTAAAACACTAATTTAAAGATTTTGGCCCAAAGTTGGGTCTACAGACTAAACCGGTTGAACTGGGCCCATATTGGGTCCAAGCTTAACCTTATATAAGCCTTTGTGACTTATGGTTCAGCTCATTCTTTAATAAAGAAAGAGAGAGAGAGAGAAAGAGAGAGAGAGAGAGAGAGAGAGAGAGAGA
>NC_029785.2:55046303-55126264 GCF_000816755.2 Arachis ipaensis
GATAGAAGATGAGAAGAAGGGGGGGTTTGACACTATTCACCACCACCGTAAATCGCTCGTAACTTTCAATCCGGAGCTTCGATCGCTACACCATTTGTGGCCACGCGTTCACTTTGCCGAGCTCTTCAAATCTATCTGAATAAAGTGGTAAGGCACTTCGAATTTCTTGCCCAGTTCCTTCTTCCATTCTGATTTTGCGTTTTTGTTATGTGTATTGAGAGATTTTCATGATTTTGATGGTTTAGGTATAATCTAGCATTGGGTAATTGTCAGATTGTGCCCCAAGCATCCATGGGTAAGGTAAAAAATCGCTAAATCCTTGTGAATTGATGAATTAGTAGAACCTGATGACATGTCATCATGTCATGTTTTTCTATGCCTTTTCATACAAGAAATTGATTATTAGTGCTTAAATAGTGAATGCTTTTGTGCCTAAATGGTATATTTCTTTGATCTTTTGATTTTATAAACTTTGTAGGAAATAATATAAGAAGAATCAATAAAAGCACTAAAAAGAAGGATCATACTCCCATGGTGGCAAAAGAGTTGGAAACAAACTCAAAGAGGCTTATGAGTTAAGCAAAAAGGATTTGCAACCCTGACCTCTTTACACTCCAATAAGAATAACTCAAGATACAAAACTCCAAATGAGGTGATTCTAGTGGCATTGGAAAGTAGACATCTAGAGCTTTCCAAGAATATATGGCATTGCATGGTGGACACTAAATCTGAGGGAGAAAACTTCCCCAAAAGTGCATAGATGAACATGGTATCAACCTGCAGTAAGGCCAGCTGACCTCTTCACCTTCCAAGGAGGATAAATTGAGCTGAAAAGCTTTGAATGATGTGCTCTCAATTGCACTGGAAAGTAGACATCCAGAGCTTTTCAACGATATATAATAGTATGGGGTGAACCTCAAAGATGGGCCTCAGAAGCTGGCGCTAAGTTTGGCCTCCAACCAGCGCCCATAGCGCTACGTTTTGTTAGTGAATGCAACGCTCCTTTTATAAGCGCTACGTTTTCTTAACGAACGCTACGCTTTGAGCGCCACCAAACAGTACGACCATGCCTTCTTCAAAAGACCATAACTTGAGCTACAAATGTCCGATTGATGCGCTTCTTGTTGCGTTGGAAATCTGACATTCACGACTTTCCAACGATATATAGCAATTCATATTTGGCATGAAGTTGAAGCACAAATGAAAGGCATCTTTAAGGACCAAAAATCAATCACAAAATGAAGCCAGCAAGGTTCAAAGAGGGGAACCAAGCAAGGCCAGCGCTCAAATACTTCAGCGCTCCGTTAAAACATTTCACTTTCTCATGACTTTAAGCAAGGCTAAGCAAGAAAGCAAGGGTGCTACGTTGAATGTTTCAACTGAGCGCTACAAGGAAATTGTTAGCAAAAGCAGCGCTCACCAAGGCTCGAAGATGGAAACCAACACACAAGGCAAGGAGCACTACGTTGCAACTCCAAACTGAGCGCTACACCAAGGAGCTTGGCACAAGGGAAGCACACAAGGCAAGTGAGTGCAATGCTCCCTAACTCAACGGAGCGCTCCCCTGGGAGCTGCCCCATGCCTCCAACCAACTTGAACCAAAGCCAACCGGACCCATCCTTCTTCAAATCCATTTTTTATTCAAGGCCAAATAAAAATCACCCCATTTCATTAAAATCCAAAGCAAGCAAAGCCCAATTGACATCAATCAAAGGCACACAGAGAAGCTAGATTAGGAATTTCATTTTAATTGTAATTTGTTTTAAATTTCAATTTCATTTTGAATTTTGTAAAAAGCCTATATAAGGCATCATTTTCATTTTTTGTAAGGAGGCTGGCTCTGCTAGAGCAATAGGAGTAGGGTAGAATAGAGAATTCTCTTTGAAACACTTTTACTTTTTCTGCAATTGTGAATTTGGATTTATGAAATTTCAGTTTCTACAACCTTTTGCTACAATTTCTTCATCTGCAATTTCCTTTTTGTTTTGATAGAGAGAGCAATTGAGCTCTTGGCTTTCTTTCCTTTTTGCTATTTCATTGAAATTGTTAATTTCTCTTTGAGATTTTAGATCTAAGTCTTCTTGAGCTTGATTTACTCTTCTGCACATTTACATTCTGCAACTTTTCAATTGAGCTTGATGCAAATCTGAATTTAATTTCCTGCAATTTAATCTTTCTGAGTTCTGATATATTGCTTTCTTTAATTTCCAACACCCAGCCCCCTTTACTTTTCATGAAATTCGCCTTTCTTGTCATTTAAGATTTTGCCAATTTACTTTTCTTGCTCTTTAAGCTTCTGCCAATTTAAGCTTCTGTCCACTTTACTTTCTGCAACTTTAAATTCACTGTAATTTACATTCTGTTGCTTCAATTTTATCCAATTAACCAATGTTAGCTTGACTAGACTAATCACTCACTAAAGTTGCTTGATCCATCAATCCCTGTGGGATCGACCTCACTCTAAGTGAGTTATTACTACTTGATGCGACCCGGTACACTTGTCGGTGAGTTTTGGTGTGGAATCTGATTTCTACCCATCAAGTTTTTGGCGCCATTACCGGGGATTGATTTAGATCAACAATGATTAAGTGGGTGAGAAGTCTAGATTAAGCATTCTCTTTGTTTTGTTCTCTGTTTTAAGTTGAAACCAAGGTGTTTGTATTTTTGCCTCACTAAGAAATTCTCATCTCTGATATGGGCAATTTCAGTTTTCACTGGTTATGTGTTTTACAAAACTCAAATGGAGTTCAACTCATCTTATGATCAAACAAATTTTATGGGATATTACCCACCATCACCAATCTCTAATGGTGGCTGGAAATATCACCAAGAAAATATAAATTCTGAGCACTCAAATCCATGGAGATTTACTTCAGAGACACAAGATGAGCAAGAAAATCATATGGGATACCAACCACCACCACAAAATGATTCATATCATTATCATCATGGTGGTTGGAAGTATCACCAAGAATTGAAAGAGTATGAACATCTCCCAGAGCCACAAAGTGACTCATACTGTGATGACAGTTACACAAACCGTGGCTGGGAAGGGAATGTCAACAGTTCATACTCCATTCATCAAGAGACATCTTCCCTAGAGTATACTCTCAATAAAGTCATGCAGAATTGTTCACCCTCACTTTCCAGTTTCCAATTTGAAAGTTCTTCATCACTTGATTATGCCTCAACACAAAATTTCCTCCAAGATCCATACAACTTATCTCACCAACCACAAAATTGACTCCATAACCCTCAAAACAACTTTACTACAATACGTTCATATCCACAAAATTTCTCTCAACCTTTAGAGGATCTCCTTCAAAAGTCCAGAGAATTTTTTGAAAGACAAGAACAATCCTGGAAAAGGCAAGAAAATCTCTACAATAAGATGAATGGATATTTGGTGCAAGCAAGAAGAAATAGAGAATTGCTAAGCAAGGAAGGTGAAGATCAATTGGTGGATAAAAAGGAGGAAGTGGAAGAACAAGAAAGTGAGGAAGTCAGTCAAGAAAATTCACACTCAAGTGAGGCAGAGAAGTACATGAAGGAAGAGCTCATTCAGCCACCAATTCGAAAAGCTCTAGATGAAGATAAAATTCCAATAAATACACAGCAACCAAGTCTTGAATTCAAAGGAGTGAAGGCAACTAACAAGAGCACCAATCATACCCCTGATCCAGCAAGCAAGCTCAATCAAGCCATGTACAAAAGGAAGCTTGCTGAGAGGAGACCAAGAAAGGGGACAATAGCTGAATCTTCTCCCCCTTGAGGTCATTCCTCTTAACAAACTGGAAGAAGAGGAAGCAAGTAAAAAACATGTCAACCGTAGGTAACATTTCTTTGCTTTGTTTACTTTCTTTGTCTGCTTTGTTTAATTTCAATAAATTGGCATATGATTACATTCTAAGTTTGGTGTTGCCATGCAACAATTTATTTTCAATCCCTCTGGATGATTGCATCAATTCTAATTGAGAGTGTCACACTAAGATTCTAAGTTTGGTGTGCCACTTATTTTCTATGCAATTCATTCAGCAACACCACTTGTCTGCATAATCATAATGCCCTTTGCAGTGTTATTTTTCTTCTTAGTTGGATAATTTTAGTTTTCTCTTTGTTTTAGTCATTTACTTATTTTTAATACTTTCTTTTATCAACTGTTTTTGTTAATACATCACCAAGAACTACAAGAAACAAGGGGTTTAGCCACAAAAAAAATCGTGGCTAAACTTCAAAGTAACTGTAGCAACCATACATTGACCACGAAAGAATATTCGTGGCTAATCAGGGGGTTGCATTTATGATTTGTCACAGTTTTTTAGCTTTTAGCCACGATTTTAAGAACCATGGAGACCTTAATTTAGCCACAACATAACAAAATTTAGCCACAATTTTTTCCGTGGCTAAATCCCATGAATAAAACAAAAAAAAAATTACAGACCACAGCAAATTTGTCATGGTTTTAACCGTGCCTAACTATGAAAATTCCCAAAAAAATTATATTCTACATTTTATTGTCATTACAACAAATTTGATGATAAAAAAATATTTTCTTTTATATAACAAAATAAATTCAACATCCATACATATAGGATAGAGCAAAAGAATTCAACAACGCAAATAACAAAATATACAAAAGATAATATAGGTTCAAATACTTAGAATTAACACTTCATTTTGTACTCAATCAAAGGATTGGCTACGCTATTAGTAGCTTTCAACTTCCTATGCAACTTCACTAGCTAGAGCTAAACATTGTAAGTGAAGACTTTCAGTATCTCTTGGAAGGCTGGAATCATACACTAATGAATATGAGCTCAATCATTAAAGATCTGTGCACTGCCATGCAAAAAAAAATTATACAAAGGAGGAAAAAAAATATAGTGAAAAAAAGCAACAAGAAGAAATAAACTTTGAACTTTATATCTCATACCAATAAAGAACTTAGAATAATTCAAAACAAAAAGTGAGACCCAACTTCAATGAATCAATAAATGTCATGATTTGTATTATTTGTGCTTTCCCTTGATCTGCCCTCCCTTACATATCCTCCATCATAATCCAAAATTCATCAAATATTAATTTTATTTCATAGTATATTAAGTAATTAAGCATGTGCACCTGCAATCTACATACCAAATAATCAAGAAATAGTTTGTTTGATTTCATATCAGCAGGAGACAATCCAAAGAAAATTACAGTTTATCTACCTCTGTGAGTCTTCCATTGAAGGTGGTGTAAACAACAGCTTTCTAGGTGGAAATTGAGATTATACTCTTTTCTCCAACCGCTGATGAGCATCCTACACAAGTAGATCATGAGCATGTAATATCCTAGAGAATTCTAAGACATAATAACAGCTATGACATTAAATTACCTACTTAACAATTAGTGTCAACAACTTTATAAAGAGAAGAGAATACAAATATATACTTCTTGTTCTAAATGAAAAAATGGTGCCATGTGAACATCTGATTCACTTTAATTAGTATCCTCTTATTTGTATTATTTTACTTGTTGCAAGTTCATTCTTTGCTCTGATTGTTTATTTTTTTTACCCTTATGTCTTTACACTATCATACCTCCAAATTATCATACTAAATGGGTTTAAATAACAAGAATAAGAAATAAACTTTGAATTTTATATTACATAACAATAAGAAATTAAGAATATTCAAGCAATAAGATGACATCCAGTTATTATACATGAACGATAGGTAGAATCACATAATACATTAAGTAATTAAGCATGGCAAAAAAAATCACATACAGGATAGGTGGAATCATGTACCTATAGAAGAGGTTCTTTCATATACAAGCAGCTGCTAAAGTTTTTCATCGCATAATATCACCATCACCATTCTTACCTGCAAACAATTGTAGATAAAACAATCAGCTACCTTCTTAATTAAAATATGATAAAAACTTTTCTCTATACTAGATCCAAAATTGCTAAGGTGTATATATGTTAGTAGACAAAATAAACTAGGAGCACATAATTGGAAAGGAAAAAATATAAAAGATACAACAAAAACAGGATAGCTACATAAGGCATATAAAACAACTAATGTTTATAACCCTTAATCAAATATTACACAATATCCTACACTAAAATATCTTCAACTTGTAAAAGGTAAACTTGCTTCAAGTAACATGTGAGAGATTAAAAATCAACTTACCTTGCTAGTATTATATAAGAACTCATGAACATCACTCTTTGTTGCCCTTAAAGGCATCTGAAATTATAAGCTGATAATCATTAAGAAAAAAAATACTGTGATACATAAGGTCGTATAATGGTCAGATGGACACTTAGAACACTACAAAGAATATATGACATATGAAATTGCAAAGTTATAATGCAATCACAATTCAGATTCTCCAATTGATAAAATAATCACAATACAATACACATACAAAAAAAAACTGAAAATAAAAGAGAAAAAGAAATAACTCACACGAAGCGATTGAACTAGCACCTGGTAGTAGTGACTCAGTTATCAGCAAACCAACACTACCTGTTGCCGTCATGCTCATTTGGTGATTGTACTTAACACATAACAGTTTCATTTGCTTAGTTTTAATTCAAATAAATTGACATATGATTGCATTCTAAGTTTGGTGTTGCTATGCAACAAAATTTGGTTACAATCCTTACTAGACACTTGCATCAATTCCAAGTGAAAGTGTCACACTAAGTTTGGTGTGCCACTTATCTTTTATGCCATGTATCATGCACACCCTCTTATGTTTGCAATCACAATGTCTCTGTCTCTTGTGCCTTGATTGTTATCTTTAATTTTGCGTACTTAGAACACATGTACTGCTAACATTTCATTGTGTAAGACATTCATGATCCATCTTAGCCCCATGGCCATTGTTCTAATTGTTGCTTAAGGATGAGCAAGCATTCTAAGTTTGGCAAGGGAAAGGGAAAAGAATGGGAGGAAAATGACAACAATAGAGAAGAGGAATTACAAGGTTGTAAAGTTCCTTTTTCTCTCATTTGTTTCCAGCACTTTAAATTGCATGATTGTCTTTATCTTCTCTGTTTACATGTGTGTATGAATAAGTATAGCCTGAATTCTTATTTGTAACATGTTGCTATGCCATTATAACTACCAACTTGAGTTTTATAAAGTTCAAAGCAGTAAAGTATCATGATCATAAACAAACAAGGAATTAAAGAAGAACTTAGCATGTGCATACAAGTATTAGAAAGCTAGTATGGTTAATTTTTGCTCAATTATATTAGATTTAATTTAATTGAAGTTTTCATCTAGGACATTTTGTGAAATCTTTGGAAATCATGAAAACCTTGAAAGAAGAAAATGCAAATAAGGCAAGAAAAGAAAAAGGAAAAGAATGAGAAAGCTGAAGGCTCTGAGTACCAATGGCAATTGTCAAGTACTTGTGGTGTTTATGTATCAAGCAAAAAGCTTGAAAACAAAACATTTAAAGTCAAGGTTAGGCTCAAGTGCAAAAGCACTCCCTCAAAGCTCAAAGATCTGAGCATCAATGATTAGAGAGTAAAGAAAATAAACAAATGAGCTTGAAGAGGCCCTCTAATTAAATGCTTGTGGTGCTTATGTATCAAGTGGTAATACTTGAAAACAAAGCATTTAGAGTTGTAGCTTTGTTATCAACTCATGGGGCAAAGCACCTAAAAGGAGAAGCTAATAAGAAAATCAAAAGCTTGTTTTAAGGAAGAAATATAAGGAAAAGATTTCATAAAATGAGCTAGATAGAAGCATCAATCATTTACATTTCTTTTGTGATTGTAGCATGCCTAGAAAACTAGCTTACCATAAACATTAACCTGCTATTCTTCTCACCGTGTATTGTCAATCTTTATTGCATGATTCTTTTCTTGCTTGGGGACAAGCAAGGTTTAAGTTTGGTGTTGTGATGACATGTGATCATGTCATATTTTTCTATGCCTTTTCATACAAGAAATTGATGATTAGTGCTTAAACAGTGAATGCTTTTGTGCCTAAATGGTATATTTCTTTGATCTTTTGATTTTATAAACTTTGTAGAAAATAATATAAGAAGAAGCAATAAAATCACTAAAAAGAAGGATCATACTCCCATGGTGGCAAAAGAGTTGGAAACAAACTCAAAGAGGCTTATGAGTTAAAGCAAAGAGGAATTGCAACCCTAACCTCTTTACACTCCAACAAGAATAACTCGAGCTACAAACCTCCAAATGAGGTGATTCTAGTGGCATTGGAAATTAGACATCTAGAGCTTTCCAATCATATATGGCAGTGCATGGTGGACACTAAATCTGAGGGAGAAAACTATCCCGAAAGTGCATAGATGAACATGGTATCAACCTGCAGTAAGGCCAGCTGACCTCTTCACCTTCCAAGGAAGATAACTTGAGCTGAAGAGATTGGAATGATGCGCTCTCAATTGAATTGGAAAGTAGACATCCAGAGCCTTCCAACGATATATAATAGTATGGGGTGAACTTCAAGGATGGGCCTCAGAAGCTGGCGCTAAGTTTGGCCTCCAACCAGCACCCATAGCGCTACGTTTTGTTAGTGAACGCAGTGCTCCTTCTATAAGCGCTACGTTTTCTTAATGAACGCTACGCTTTGAGCGCTACGCTTTGAGCGCCACCAAACAGCACGACCATGCCTTCTTCAAAGGACCATAACTTGAGCTACAGATATCCGATTGATGCGCTTCTTGTTGCATTGGAAAGCTGACATTCAGGGCTTTCCAACGACATATAGAAATCCATATTTGGCATGAAGTTAAAGCACAAATGAAAGGCATCTTTAAGACCTAAAAATCAATCACAAAATGAATCCAGCAAGGTTCGAAGAGGGGAACCAAGCAAGGCCAGCGCTCAAATACTTCAGCGCCTCGTTAAAACATTTCACTTTCTCGTGACTTTAAGCAAGGCTAAGCAAGGAAGAAAGGGCGCTACGTTGAATGTTTCAACTGAGCGCTACAAGGAAATTGTTAGCAAAAGCAGCGCTCACCAAGGCTCGAAGATGGAAACCAACACACAAGGCAAGGAGCGCTACGTTGCAACTCCAAACTAAGTGCTACACCAAGGAGCTTGGCACAAGGGAAGCACACAAGGCAAGTGAGTGCAACGCTCACTAACTCAACGGAGTGCTCCCCTGGGAGCTGCCCCATGCCTCCAACCAACTTGAACCAAAGCCAACCGGACCCATCCTTTTTCAAATCCATTTTTTATTCAAGGCCAAATAAAAATCACCCCATTTCATTGAAATCCAAAGCAAGCAAAGCCCAATTGACATCAATCAAAGGCACACAGAGAAGCTAGATTAGGAATTTCATTTTAATTGTAATTTGTTTTAAATTTCAATTTCATTTTGAATTTTGTAAAAAGCCTATATAAGGCATCATTTTCATTTTTTGTAAGGAGGCTGGCTCTGCTAGAGCAATAGGAGTAAGGTAGAATAGAGAATTTTCTTTGAAACACTTTTTACTTTTTCTGCAATTTTCAATTTGGATTTATGAAATTTCAGTTTCTACAACCTTTTGCTACAATTTCTTCATCTGCAATTTCCTTTCTGTTTTGATCGAGAGAGCAATTGAGCTCTTGGCTTTCTATCCTTTTTGCTATTTCATTGAAATTTTTTATTTCTCTTTGAGATTTCAGATCTAAGTTTTCTTGAGCTTGATTTACTCTTCTGCACATTTACATTCTGCAACTTTTCAATTGAGCTTGCTGTAAATCTGATTTTACTTTCCTGCAATTTAATCTTTCTGAGTTCTGACCTATTACTTTTTTTAATTTCCAGCACCCAGCCCCCTTTACTTTTCATGCAATTTACCTTTCTTGTCATTTAAGATTTTGCCAATTTACTTTTCTTGCTCTTTAAGCTTCTGCCAATTTAAGCTTCTGTCCACTTTACTTTCTGCAACTTTAAATTCACTACAATTTACATTCTGTTGCTTCAATTTCATCTGATTAACCAATGTTAGCTTGACTAGACTAATCACTCACTAAAGTTGCTTGATCCATCAATCCCTGTGGGATCGACCTCACTCTAAGTGAGTTATTACTACTTGATGCGATCCGGTACACTTGCCGGTGAGTTTTGGTGTGGAATCTGATTTCCACCCATCAGAACCCTAGTATGATTTTCGTGAATTGTGTGAAATTTAGGTTGAATACATGTGAATTGGAGTTAAATTGGTGAACTTGAGTGCTTGAATTGAAGCCTTGGTGGTTGGGACTAGCTAAATTTGCAAATTGGAAACTTGGAGGCTTGTGGAAAAGAGATTTTCAATGGTGTTTTAAGCTTGGGAAGAAATTGACCAAAGTATGATTTCGGTTTCTTATAGTTAATATATAATATTGCATGTAAACTTAGGCTAGTTGCCTTAGGATCGGTTTGAATGATGTAAATTAGTTGATTGATGTAGTTAGTAAGTGAATATATGCATATGAATGTATGATTTAAGTGGTGGTAGAATTGTAAAATTGAGTTGATAAAATATTGGATATTGAATATTAAATATGTATGAATGTGATGTGGAATTGTGTGAATCATTGACTTCATGGAGAAATGAGAGTGTATGTTGATTAAGGGTGAAATTGATGCGTCTGCATCTTTAGTGTTTTTCTCTTAGAATTTTATTCAATAAACTAAGAATTATTGGAAGATAAGCAGCGATTTTATGATTAATTGAGCAATACTTTGAGTAGTGTACATTCATTGATTACAGGAGAATTTAAAAGAGAATTAGCAAAGATTAAAGAAGAAGAAAGCCAAGAATTACTTTGAACAAGAATTGCAAGAATGGAGAAGCAACTCAGAGAGCTCTCTAGACCAAATAGAGAGTTACCTGGACACAAAATGTTGAAGATGTGCAACGTGGGAGAGCAAGCATGCTACGCCAACCAATTATGCCCTCCCAGGGGCACTAGGTCCTTCAACGCGCAACGTGGGAGCATAGGCATCCCACGCCAAAACGAAAGTCGTGCGTACGCATCACCCATGCATACACACAAGTTGCAAAATATGCTCAATCATGCGTACACATGACCCCCACTTCAACATGGGACGTGCGATCATAGTCGTGGCACGTGAAGGCATCAACATGGGACGTAGGCATGTCATGCATACACATCTAGCCTGCGTACGTACAACGAGAGTGAAAAGGGGATATCATGCGTACGCATGTAGCATACGTACGCACAACAAGAAATTTAAAAAGGAATCATGCGTACGCATCTGGCATGCATACGCACAACACCTGGTTCATGTCCCACATGAGATTTTTGATGTGCAACTTCTAGAGCAAAACAGAGGCCAAAATTGAAGGAAATCAATGCCACGTTCTACGTGGGACACTCCATATCCAATGTGAGCGATCCAAGGAGTAAATTAAATGAAGAATGGGCTTCACGTGCCACGTGAGACTCTAAACACCTCCTAAGGGCCTAATTTCACTCACCAAGTCCTCCAATTCTTCAATACTCTAGTGATCAAATCAAGGCTCAACTCAGGCCCATAAACCATAGCATTTATTGAGGATTACAAGGAAAAAATATTGGGAGCTTTGCTGGAGGAAAATAGTTATGAAGAAGATTTGATTTTATTTTAATTTTTATTCTGTTTTAAATTTTGAATAAAATTGGTTTAGGGTTAGTATTTAAGGAGAAGTCACTGATGGCTTTTGGGGATTCTTCTTCTTTTTTGGTAGTTTTTACTTTTCAGAATTTGATGTTTTCTTTAAAGACATGAGCAACTAATCTCATTGGTTAAGGTTAGGAGCTCTGTTGATTTCTATGGACTAATATTCTAGATTTTCTACCTTTGATTAATGCATTGATATCTTCTTATGAGAAAGTTTTCGTTCTTCATCCAATAGATTTGAATGTGTTGGGAAACAATTCTCTTTTGACTTGAATTCTTTTAACCTCTTGGAAAAGTTGATTAATTAATTAAGTTTGAAAACTTATTCTCACCTTTCTTAGATTTTGAAACTAGACTTGATAAGTGACATCGAATCAACTAGGGGAGATTCTTATGAATTGTGTGGTGTATAAATTAGTGAACATGCTTAACTTTTTTCTTAAATAATTGGCTAAGGGATTAGCAATTAATTAGGTTAAATAGAAATCGAAATACCAAAGAATTGGGATTTAATTATTTATGATTTGCCAAGGATGTATCCTTGCATGATCAAGGAGGATAGTGAAAAGTATTGATCCGAAAATCTCAACATCTCCAAAACCTTAACTCCTTAATCATATTATCTTTCAACACTCACTGTTTACTTTTGTCTACTTCACCGTTTATGTTAAAGCTTTCTAGAAACCTAATTTTGATTGTCTGGCTAGAATAATCGATTGACTGTTGCTTGCTTAATCCGTTAATCCTCGTGGGATCGACACTCACTCACCGTGAGTTTATTACTTGGTACGACCCATTGCACTTGCCAGTAGTCTATGGTTTTAAATTTCGCATTAAGTTTTTGGCGCTGTTGCTCGAGATTAATCGTGGTTAATAAACTACCAATCAGTTGATTACTGGTGCACGAAATTGTGATGTCCAGGCTCAAACTATTCCTGGCACGTGAGCAACTTGGTACGTGTAATCGTGATTACACATTCATAATTTGTCACAACTTCGATACAACTGACCAGCAAGTGCACTGGGTCGTCCAAGTAATACCTTACGTGAGTAAGGGTCGAATCCCACGGAGATTGTTGGTATGAAGCAAGCTATGGTCACCTTGTAAATCTCAGTCAGGCGGATATAAAATGATTATGGAGTTTTTGAATAATAATTAATAGAATAGGGATAGAGATACTTATGTAAATCATTGGTAGGAATTTCAGATAAGCGAATGGAGATGCTTTTCGTTCCTCTGAACCTCTGCTTTCCTGCTATCTTCATCCAATCAGTCTTACTCCTTTCCATGGCTGGCTTTATGTGATACATCACCATTGTCAATGGCTACTTTCGGTCATCTCTCGGGAAAATGATCCAATGCCCTGTCACAGCACGGCTAATCGTCTGGAGGCATCACCCTTGCCAATGGCTTCATCTTATCCTCTCAATGAATAATATGCTCACGCACCTTGTCACGGCACGGCTATTCATCTGTCGGTTCTCGATCATGCTGGAATAGGATTTACTATCCTTTTGCGTCTGTCACTAACGCCCTGCAATCGCGAGTTAGGAGCTCGTCACAGTCATCCGATCATTGAATCCTACTCGGAATACCACAGACAAGGTTTAGACCTTCCGGATTCTCTTGAATGCCGCCATCATTCTACCTTACGCCACGAAGATTCTGGTTAGGAGAACTGAGAGATATTCATTCTAGCTTATTCCAAGTAGAACAGAAGTGTTTGTCAGGCACGCGTTCATAGGGGAGAAGGATGATGAGCGTCACACATAATCATCACCTTCATCACGTTCTTGGGTGCGAATGGATATCTTAGAAGAGAAATAAGAAGAATTAAATAGAAAACGGTAGTACTTTGCATTAATCTTTGAGGAACAGCAGAGCTCCACACCTTAATCTATGGAGTGTAGAAACTCTACCGTATGAAAATACATAAGTAAAGGTTCAGGCATGGCCGAGATGGCCAGCCCCCTAAAACGTGATCAATAGTCTCCTAAGATGAACAATGGATTAAAACTGAGACCAAAGATTCCTAATACAATAGTAAAAGGTCCTATTTATAATAAACTAGCTACTAGGGTTTACATGAGTAGGTAATTGATGCATAAATCCACTTCCTGGGCCCACTTGGTGTGTGTTTGGGCTGAGCCTGAGTGTTGCACGTGTAGAGGTACTTCTTGGAGTTGAACGCCAGTTTTTGTGCTAGTTTGGGCGTTCAACTCTGGTTTTGGCTCCTTTTCTGGCGTTGGACGCCAGATTTGGGTAGAAAGGTGGCGTTGAACGCCAGTTTACGTTGTTTATTCTTGCCCAAAGTATGGACTATTATATATTTCTAGAAAGCCCTGGATTTCTACTTTCCAACGCAATTGGAAGCGCGCCATTTCGAGTTCTGTAGCTCCAGAAAATCCACTTTGAGTGCAGGGAGGTCAGAATCCAACAGCATCAGCAGTCCTTCTTCAACCTCTGAATCTGATTTCTGCTCAAGTCCCTCAATTTCAGCCAGAAAATACCTGAAATCACAGAAAAACACACAAACTCATAGTAAAGTCCAGAAATGTGAATTTAACATAAAAACTAATGAAAACATCCCTAAAAGTAACTAGATCCTACTAAAAACATACTAAAAACAATGTCAAAAAGCGTCTAAATTATCCGCTCATCACAACACCAAACTTAAATTGTTGCTTGTCCCCAAGTAACTGAAAATCAAATAGGATAAAAAGAAGAGAATATACTACAAATTCCAAACTATCAATGAAACAGAGCTTCAATCATATGAGCGGGACTTATAGCTTTTTGCCTCTTGAATAGTTTTGGCATCTCACTTTATCCATTGAGGTTCAGAATGATTGGCATCTATAGGAACTTCAGATTTCGAATAGTGTTATTGACTCTCCTAGTTCAGTATGATGATTCTTGAACACAGTTTCTTTATGAGTCTTCACCGTGGCCCTAAGTACTTTGTTTTCCAGTATTACCACCGGATACATAAATGCCACAGACACATAATTGGGTGAACCTTTTCAGATCGTGACTCAGCTTTGCTAAAGTCCCCAATTAGAGGTGTCAAGGGTTCTTAAGCACACTCCTTTTTTTGCTTTGGACCTTGACTTTAACCGCTCAGTCTCAAGTTTTCACTTGACACCTACACGCCACAAGCACATGGATAGGGACTGCTCTTGATGTTCCACTCTTAGTTGTCCCATATTGGAACTCATTTCTCCTAGGGAGGTGTTGATTTGCTCCCGATAGTTTTGTGGAGGAAAATGCATTTGAGGCATCTCCGGGATTTCATGGAAATGAGCTTCTTGCGCCTCTTGAGCTCCATGAATGGGCTCTCTTGCTTGCTCCATCTTTTTCTTAGTGATGGGCTTCTCTTCCTTAATAGGAATGTCTCCTTCTATGAAAGCTCCCGCTGAGTAACATAGATGGCAAATGAGGTGAGGGAAGGCTAACCTTGCCATAGTGGAGGACTTGTCAGCCACCTTATAGAGTTCTTGAGGTATAATCTCATGAACTTCCACCTCTTCTCCAATCATGATGCTATGGATCATGATGGCCCGGTCTATAGTAACTTCAGACCGGTTGCTAGTGGGAATGATTGAGCATTGAATGAACTCCAACCATCCTCTAGCTACAGGCTTTAGGTCCAATCTTCTTAGTTGAACCGGCTTGCCTTTGGAGTCAATCTTCCATTGAGCTCCTTCTACACATATGTCCATAAGGACTTGGTCCAACCTTTGATCAAAGTTGACTCTCCTTGTGTAGGGGCGTTCATCTCCTTGCATCATGGGCAAGTTAAACCCCAACCTCACATTCTCCGGACTAAAATCTAAGTATTTCCCCCGAACCATTGTAATATAGTTCTTTGGATCCGGGTTCTTACTTTGATCATGGTTCTTGGTGATCCATGCATTGGCATAGCACTCTTGAACCATTAGGATGCCGACTTGTTGGATGGGATTTGTTAGAACTTCCCAACCTCTTCTTTGAATTTCATGTCGGATCTCCGGATACTCATTTCTTTTGAGTTTAAAAGGGACCTCAGGGATCACCTTCTTCTTGGCCACAACATCATAGAAGTGGTCTTGATGGGCTTTGGAGATGAACCTTTCCATCTCCCATGACTCGGAAGTGGAAGCTTTTATCTTCCCCTTCCCTCTTCTAGAGGATTCTCCGGTCTTAGATGCCATCAATGGTAATGGAAAAACAAAAAAGCTATGCTTTTACCACACCAAACTTAGAATATTGCTCGCCCTCAAGCAATAAACAAAAGAATAGAAGAAAAAGAAGAAGAGAAATACTCATCAGAGCTCATGAATGGCATAAGGAGGTTCAATGGAATCTCTATGGTCTCTAGATGAGTCTCAGATTCCTTTGGTTCCTCAGAGGGAAGCTCCTTATTGATCACTGGACGTCCCAGGAGGTCTTCCTCCTTGGGATTCACGTCCCCTCCTCTCCTCACAGGTTCGGCCATGGTGCTTATGTCAATGGCCTTGCACTCTCCTTTTGGGTTCTCTTCTGTATGGCTTGGGAGAGTACTGGGAGGGATTTCAGTGATCCTTTTACTCAGCTGGCCCACTTGTGCTTCCGAATTTCTAATGGAAGACCTGTGAAAAGGATCTTCAGATGGAAGTCCATGAAACTTGCAGTTCTGCTGCATCAGAGAAACTAATTGAGGTTTCAGCTCAAAGTTGTTTGCTCCAATGGCAGGAATGGAGATGCTTCTTCCATGTAAATTGGAATTTGGTGCAGTAAAGTCACCAAGCAACTTCCTTGCATTGTTGTTGGGTTCGGCTGCCATCTCCTTTACTTGTTCGAAATTTTCAATTAAGTTGTCTCTAGGTTGTTGTAATTTAGCTTCTCTTAATTTTCTCTTCAGAGTCCTTTCAGGTTCTGGATCAGCTTCAACAAGAATGCCTTTTTCTCTGTCCCTGCTCATAAGAAAGAGGAGAGAAAAAGAAAAGAAGAGGAATCCTCTATGTCACAGTAAAGAGGTTCCTTATTGTTAGTAGAAGAAAAGAAGAGGAAATTCGAACACAGATAGAAGAGGGGGTTCAAATTTGGTGATGATGTGAGGAAGAGATGTTAGTAGATGAATAAATAAATAGAATAAGATGAGAGAGAAGGAGGGAATTTTCGAAAATTATTTTTGAAAAGGAGTTAGTGATTTTTGAAAATGGTTTTTGAAAAATGTTAGTATTTTTTTTTTGAAAATTAAGATTTAAAAATTAAAATAATTAATAAATTAAAAAGAGATTTTGAAAAAAGGGGGAAGATATTTTCGAAAAATGAGAGAAAGAGAGTTAGTTAGGTGGTTTTGAAAAAGTTAAGAAACAAACAAAAAGTTAGTTAGTTAGTTGAAACAAATTTTGAAAAGATAAGAAGTTAGGAGGTTAGGAAAGATATTTTGAAAAGATATTTTTGAAAAAGATAAGATGAGAAGATATTTTTGAAAAGATATGATAGAAATTAGTTTTTGAAAAAGATTTGATTTTTAAAATCACAATTAATGACTTGATTCATAAGAAATCACAAGATATGATTCTAGAACTTAAAGTTTGAATCTTTCTTAACAAGCAAGTAACAAACTTCAAATTTTTGAATCAAAACATTAATTGATTATGTTATTTTCGAAAATTTGGTATAAAAATAAGAAAAAGATTTTTGAAAAATATTTTTGGAATTTTCGAAAATAACTAAGAATTTTGAAAAAGATTTGATTTTTGAAAAAGATTTTGAAAAAGATAAGATTTTCAAATTGAAAATTTGATTTGACTCATGAGAAATAATTTGATTTTAAAAATTTTTGAAAAATTCAATCCAAATTTTCGAATTTGATGGGAGAAAAAGGGAAAGATAATTTTTTGATTTTTGAATTTTTATGATGCAAGGGAAAAACAAGAAAAATGATGCAATGCATGAAATCTTTAGATCAAAACAATGAATGCATGCAAGAATGCTATGAATGTCAAGATGAACACCAAGAACACTATGAATGTCATGATGAACATCAAGAACATATTTTTGAAAATTTTTAATGCAAAGAAAACATGCAAGACACCAAACTTAGAATTCTTTAATGCTTAGACACTAAGAATTCCAGAATGCATATGATAAACATGAAAAGACACAAAACAAAAAATCATCAAGATCAAACAAGAAGACTTACCAAGAACAACTTGAAGATCATGAAGAACACTATGAATGCATGAAATTTTCGAAAAATGCAATATGCATATGCAAGTGACACCAAACTTATGATATGACTCAAGACCCAAACAAGAACACAAAAATATTTTTGATTTTTATGCTTTTCTAATTTTTTTTTTGGATTTTTTTCGAAAATTATATGAAAAAGAAAAAATAAGGATTCCAAAATTTTTAATATGAATTCCAGGAATCTTGCATTCTTAGTCTAAAGCTTCAGTCCAGGAATTAGACATGGCTCACTAGCCAGCCAAGCTTTCAATGAAAGCTCCGGTCCAAAACACTAGACATGGCCAATGGCCAGCCAAGCTTCAGCATGTAATTCAGATATGACATGCCTGACATACCCTACAGTCGTATAAGAGCTGATGGTTGGAAGCCTCAGTCCAAAAGAATTTAGACATGGCTTTACAGCCAGCCAGGCTTCACATGCTTCATGAAACACTAGAATTCATTCCTTTAAAAATTTTGAATAAATTTTTGAAAACATTTTTATTTTTTTTTCTTCGAAAACAGATGAGAAAATTTTGAAAAATTTTTGAAAAATTTTTGAAAACAAAACAAAAAGAAAATTACCTAATCTGAGCAACAAGATGAACCGTCAGTTGTCCAAACTCGAACAATCCCCGGCAACGGCGCCATTTCAGATAAGTGAATGGAGATGCTTTTCGTTCCTCTGAACCTCTGCTTTCCTGCTATCTTCATCCAATCAGTCTTACTCCTTTCCATGGCTGGCTTCATGTGATACATCACCATTGTCAATGGCTACTTTCGGTCATCTCTCGGGAAAATGATCCAATGCCCTGTCACGGCACGGCTAATCGTCTGGAGGCATCACCCTTGCCAATGGCTTCATCTTATCCTCTCAGTGAATAATATGCTCACGCACCCTGTCATGGCACGGCTATTCATCTGTCGGTTCTCGATCATGCTGGAATAGGATTTACTATCCTTTTGCGTCTATCACTAATGCCCTGCAATCGCGAGTTAGGAGCTCGTCAAAGTCATCCAATCATTAAATCCTACTCGGAATACCACAGACAAGGTTTAGACCTTCCAGATTCTCTTGAATGCCGCCATCATTCTAGCTTACGCCACGAAGATTCTGGTTAGGAGATCTGAGAGATATTCATTCTAGCTTATTTCAAGTAGAACAGATGTGTTTGTCAGGCACGCGTTCATAGGGGAGAAGGATGATGAGCGTCACACATAATCATCACCTTCATCACGTTCTTGGGTGCGAATGGATATCTTAGAAGAGAAATAAGAAGAATTGAATAGAAAACGGTAGTACTTTGCATTAATCTTTGAGGAACAGCAGAGCTCCACACCTTAATCTATGGAGTGTAGAAACTCTACCGTATGAAAATACATAAGTAAAGGTTCAGGCATGGCCGAGATGGCCAGCCCCCTAAAACGTGATCAATAGTCTCCTAAGATGAACAATGGATTAAAACTAAGACCAAAGATTCCTAATACAATAGTAAAAGGTCCTATTTATAATAAACTAGCTACTAGGGTTTACATGAGTAGGTAATTGATGCATAAATCCACTTCCTGGGCCCACTTGGTGTGTGTTTGGGCTGAGCCTGAGTGTTGCACATGTAGAGGTCCTTCTTGGAGTTGAACGCCAGTTTTTGTGCCAGTTTGGGCGTTCAACTCTGGTTTTGTCTCCTTTTCTGGCGCTGGACGCCAGATTTGGGTAGAAAGCTGGCGTTGAATGCCAGTTTACATCGTCTATTCTTGGCCAAAGTATGAACTATTATATATTTCTGGAAAGCCCTGGATGTCTACTTTCCAACGCAATTGGAAGCGCGCCATTTCGAGTTCTGTAGCTCCAGAAAATCCACTTTGAGTGCAGGGAGGTCAGAATCCAACAGCATCAGCAGTCCTTCTTCAACCTCTGAATCTGATTTCTGCTCAAGTCCCTCAATTTCAGCCAGAAAATACCTGAAATCATAGAAAAACACACAAACTCATAGTAAAGTCCAGAAATGTGAATTTAACATAAAAACTAATGAAAACATCCCTAAAAGTAACTATATCCTACTAAAAACATACTAAAAACAATGTCAAAAAGCGTATAAATTATCCGCTCATCAATTACCTAGATTAGACCTTTTTGTTTTTAGTCATTTACTGTTTTTGTTTATTCCCCCCTGAAAGTTCCCTTCATTACTATGTAGGAGGGAATTTGAATTTGATATTCTTGTGGTTTTTGTCTATGCAAAATAATATGGATAAAGAACCTCTTCACTACAATCTTAAGATTGAAAGAACTCTTTGGCAACAAAGGAAACAAGTTAGAGATCAAAGAGTTGCAGGAGAGACTGAAGAGATAGTTGAAGAAGAGTTTGAATTCAACATGGCAGAGAATGAAAATAACAATGCTAATGCTCCTCAACCTAGAAGGACCCTAGATCTTTCACTATACCCAATCTAGGGAGATGTGGAAGTAGCATTGTAACACTTATTGTTAATGCCAACAACTCTGAACTGAAGCCCCATCTTGTCACATTGGTGCTACAAAACTGTCAATTTAGTGGGAGCCTGCAAGAAGATCCTAACCTATTTATCTCTAACTTCCTGTAAATCTGTAACAAAGTGAAGACTAATGGCATCTCAGCTAAAGTTTATCAGTTGTTGCTATTCCTTTTTGCTGTAAGGGATCGGGCTAAGCAGTGGCTGGACAATCAGCACAAGGAGAGTAAAGCCACATGGGAGGACTTGGTTACTAAGTTCCTAAAGAGGTCCTTCCTGCCTCAGAGGTTAACAAAGCTTAGAACATATGTTCATACCTTCAGAAAGCACGAAGGAAAGTCCCACCATGAAGTTTGGGAAAGGTAGAAGGAGATGCTCCGAAAGTCCCCTCTAGATATGTTTGTGGACTAGGTCCAACTCCAGATTTTTTATGACGGGATCACCCTTGCCTCATGGGTTTCATTGGATAATTCGGCTGGAAGATCTCTGCATATGAAGAAGACCACTGATGAAACATTGAAGTTGATTGAAATGGTAGCCAACAATCAATACCTTTATTTCTCCAAAAGATCAATGAGGAAAGATGTTATGGAATTTAGATGCTTTGGACACTATTTTGGCTCAGAATAAAGTTATATCACAACAAATCAATGCAATTACTCAACATCTAAGAGGAATACAAATTTCAATAGTGAGTGCTTAAGGGAATTCCTACAGTATGAGTAGTGGACTACCTCAAAGTGAAGATATGGAGTATGGACAATCTTTCTTGGAGCAAGTGAATTTCATGGGTAATCCTTCAAGCCCACTTAAAAATGATCCCTTCTTAAAAACCTATAACTCTGGATGGAGACATCACCCAAAATTTGGATGAAAAAATCAAAGTTAGAGACCCAATAACTTCAACAACAACCATCAACAGAACCACTTCAACCCCGAACATAATATCTTCAACCCTCATCAACACGACAACAACCCTCTCAACTTTTAGAAAAATTCTCACCAACAACCACCACTCCCCACCCAACCATCTTAAAACTCTCAAAGGCTTACTAATCTTGAATTTGCCGTGGAAAAACTCTCCCAAGCCACACTTACATTCATGGAGGAGACAAGGGCCAACTTTCAGAATCAAGGTGCTTCAATTAGAAATTTGGAGCTGCAAGTAGGCCAAATTGCTCAACAATTAACCAAACCTACTAAAACATTCCCCAGTGACACAATTCCAAACCCTAAAGAAGAGTGCAAGGCTATTTATTTGAGAAGTAGAAATGTGGTGGGAGAAGAAGCCTAAGAAGAAGCCAATCCTCAAGAGGAGCACGGGATCACAACCTCTCAAGAACAATCAATTCATGTTTCAAAAGATCCACCAAAAGAGAGAATTCAAGTGCCTGGATACAAGCCAAAAATTCTATATCCTCAAAAGCTCCAGGAGGAGAACAAGGAGAAGAAATACTCCAAATTCTTGGAGATATTCAAGACATTGCACATACATCAACATTCCATTCATAGAAGCACTTGAACAAATGCCCATGTATGCTAATTCATGAAGGAATTGTTGTCCAAGAAAAAATCCTTGAAGGGAGGCCAAACAGTGTTAATGACCAAGGAGTGTAGTGCAATTATTCAAAGGAACTTGCCAACAAAGAAGAAAGATCCAGGAAGTTTTCAATTTCTCTACATTATTGGCAACACCACCTTTGAAAGAGCATTATGTGATTTGGGAGCAAGTATCAATTTGATGCCCTTATCTGTGGTGAAGATGCTACAAATTCAAGAGTTAAAGCCCACAAAAATAACTCTACAAATGGTAGACAAAACAATAAAGCATTGATGCAGATTTTACAATCCACAAAACACCGGCAAGTGCATGCGGTCGTATCAAGTAATAACTCACGATGAGTGAGTGTCGATCCTACGAGGATTAACAGATAAAGTAAGCAAAATCAACCAATTAATCTAGTCAGATGATCAAATTAGGGTTTTGAACACTTTGAAACATAAACAGCAATGAAATAAATTAAGGCAGTGAGTAACGTAAAGATAATATGATTAAGAAATTAAAGTTAAGGCTTCGGAGATATTAAAACTTCCAGATTAATATTTTACACTTTTCACCTTAATCATGCAAAGATACTTTTATGGCTAACCATTAGTAATCAAACCTCAATCCCTTAGTGATTTAATTTCTTTTTAACCTAATTAATCACTAATCTCTTAGTCAACTATTTAAGAAAAGAGTTGAAAAATGTCCACTAATTTATAAAACCACTCAATTCATAAGAGTCTTTCCTAATTGATTTTATGTCACTTATCAATCCAATTTAAAAACTTAAGAATCATGAGAATCGGTTTTCAAGCTTAATTCAATTAATCAATTTTTTCAAGAAGTTAAAAGAATTCAAATTAGAGAATCCTTAAGAAAACCTTTAAGATGAAGAACGAAAACCTTTTCTTAAGAAGTAATCAATTGCATAAATTAAAGGTAGAAAAGCGGGAATTAGAAACTCATGTTCTTAAGAGAATCCTTAAGAAAATTAAAACTACCTAAGAATAAGAGAGCGAGATCCTTCAGAAAGAGTCCCTCTCTACCTTAAATACTAACCGTAATTTAAATTTAAATTCAAATTAAAACAGAATCAAAATCAAAATAGAATCCAATCTATCTAAATTAATGATTGCCTCTAGCATAACTTCCAATCTTTATCTCCTTTCAGTTCTCAATTAATACTGTGATTAGTGGACTTTGAGTTGAGCCTTGAATTGATGAAGAATTGGGCAATTGGGTGGCTTGAATTTAGGCCCTGAGAGTATTAATTAACCTCATGTGGTACGTGAGATCTTTAACATTGAACATGATGCCCAAATTCCTCAATTGTGGCAATACTCCCCACGTTGTACGTGGTAAATCCCATGTTATACATGAAATTTCAGTCGTGCGTACGCACGACTTGCATGCGTACGCATGCTTGCCAAAACCTCCTGTCGTGTGTACGCACGACTGGCATGCGTATGCATGATGAGTGAAATGCTCCTACGTTGTACGTGATGCCTCTCACATTGTACGTCCTTTGCTTCCCTTTCCAAAGAGCTTTCTGTTCATTACAGAAAGCTTTCTGCTTGTCATAGTGAGTTGCTTGTTTATCATAGAGAGCTCTCTGTTTGTTGCTCTCCATCCTCTTCTCTGTTCTGTTTCTTTCTATTTCCCTTCTAAAGCTTCCTGTAATCAATGAAATTCAACTAATCAAAGTAATATTCATTCTAACCTCAAATTGATTGCTTATTCAATAGGAAATCTTAATAAATCAATTAAAATTAAGGAGGAAAAACACTAAAGATGCAGACACATCAAGCATGCACATGGAATAGTTGAGAATGTCTTTATTAAAGTGGAAAAATTTTTCTTCCAGTAGATTTTGTTAGTGTTGACATGGAGGACGATGAGAATGTCTCCATCATTCTAAGGAGACCCTTCCAAGCCACTAGGAGAGCCTTATTGATGTTGAAAAGGGCAAATTAATGTTATGGGTGCATGATGAACATTTAATTTTCTATATTTTCAAGACCATGTGTATCATTCAAGTGATCAAGAGGAGTGCAAGAAGGTTCAAGCTAGGGATCCAAACATGAAGGAAGCACCTAATAAAGCTGACGAACAGATTTCTGCCAGTAAAAAATTTTATAAAAATAATCGCATTGTAAGTATAGTTTCTAAACCAAGAGAGAATCCTTTCGTACAAAAATTTGGTTGTCACAAGTAACAAAACCCAATAAAATTTATAACCGAAGTATTTAAACCTCGGGTCGTCTTCTCAAGGAATTGCAGGGAAGTATGATTTATTATTGGTTATGGAAAAAGGTATGTTTTTGGATTTTTGAAATAGAGAACAAATAATGTAAATGGCAAGAAAAATAAATTAATAATTAGAAAAACACTTGGCAAGGTATGAAAACTGGAAATCCCATCCTAATTATCCTTATCAGGTGTGATGAGAATTATTATTGCTCCCATTTAGTTAACCCTTACTAAATAAAGGAAAGTAAAGTATACTAATTAACTGGATTCCTCAAGTCCTAGTCAACTCCTATGGAAAGACTAGCTTTAGAGGGATCCAAATCAATCAGGAATCCCAATTTCCAATCAACTGCTGAGTTTGATAACTAAAGTGTCATCAATTACTCAACCAAAGCCAAAAGGGAAGAAAATCTACTCGAATGAAAATAATTTGGATTACATAGAAGCATCAATAACATAAATTAAAGAAAGCAATCATAAATCTGAAATACCTCAATATGTATTAATTAAGAAAATCAATCCTAACATGGAGTTCATAAACCAAGTTGAAAAGATAAATAACAATTAAAGTAATAGAATAAATAAAAGTAGAAAATAAATTAAGGGAACATTGAACCTGTGATTGAAGAGAAGTAGCCTAATCATAATAGAAATCCTAAATCCTAATCCTAATCCTAAATCCTAAGATAGAGGAGAGAGCCTTTCTCTCTAAAAACTGCATCTAAAACCTAAAATTATGAATATGAATGTTGTATATGTTCTCTTACTGAATGGATGCATTCCCCCACTTTATAGCCTCTAATCTGTATTTTTTGGGCTGAAAACTGGGTCAAAAATAGTCCAGAAATCAACCCAGCAATTTTTGGTACGTACAGGTCACTGCAAAGTCACGCGGAAGCGTCGTCCATGCGTTCGCGTTGCCTGACTTCAGGGAAGCTATGAGAAATTATATATTGTTGCGAAGCCCGGGATGTTAGCTTTCCAACGCAACTAAAACCACCTCATTTGGACCTCTGTAGCTCAAGTTATGGTCGATTTAGTATCAGAAGGTCAGGCTGGACAGCTTTAGCAGTTCCTTCAGCTTCTTGTATTCCTTCCAGTTTTGCATGCTTCCTTTCCATCCTCTAAGCCATTCATGCCCTGTAATCTCTAAAAACACTTAACACACATATCACGGCATCGAATGGTAATAAGAGGGGATTAAAATTAGCAAAATTAAGACCAAAGAAACATGTTTTCAATCATAGCACAAAATCAGGAAGGAAAATATACAACATGCGATTTCTATGAAAAAGTGTGAGAATAGTGGATAAAATCCACCCAATTAAGTACAAGATGTACCACGAATTGTGGTGCATCAAATCTCCCCACACTTAAACATTAGCATGTCCTCATGCTAAGCTCAAGAGAAGCTATAAGAGTGAAGAGGGATGGTAAAACTTATGAAATGCAACCTATCTATATGAATGCAACTAAATACAAAATGTTTCTACCTACTTGGTTAAAAGTAAACAAGTTCTCCAAGACAAACATAAATCAGATTCCACTAATTTAGATTACCCAATAAAAACAAGTAAACTTGTAAGAAGATAGCTCATGAAAGCAGGGAACATAGCATTAAGCGTTGAACTCTCACTGGAAGTGTATATGCACTCTAATCGCTCAAGTGTCATGCTTTCTAAACTTTGTTCTTCATCTAACCAATCAACAAAAATTTAGTAAACCAATGCAAACATCATGAGGTCTTTTCAAGGTTGTAATGGGGCTAAGGTAAGGGTGAGGATATATGTATGGTCAAGTGAGCTATAATATGAATCTTTGACTAGCTTAAGTTCTCACCTAACATACACACACTCTATGTAATTCTAAATTCATGCCTAGTTACCCAAAATTCCCATTTTTTCATCTCATACTCATGCATCAACCTTTCTTTTAATTTTTATCACATATGCATTGATCTTTTCCTTAACCTAACTTAGCATTGGGGTAATTTTGTCCCCTTATTTATTTACTTATTTATTGAATATTTTTGGATTTTTTTTTAATTTTTGAAACATAAATACAATATATCAATGCACATGGTATTTTAATTATTTTGGTTTCACATGAGCATGCTCCCAAATTTCAAATGATTTATAGAGTTAATACCTTCCTATCATCCCAAGTTCCCATAATTTTCCCACACTTAGTTTATACACAATTTCTATCTTAAGCTAACCAAAGATTCAATTTGGGATTTTTAATTTGTTTTTTTGCTTAAGGCTAGTGATGTGGTTATAGAATAGAAGGGGATTAAAAGGCTCAAGGGGGCTAACAAGGGTGACATAAAAAGATAGGCTTATTTGGGATAAGTGAGTAAAAACAAATGATGGCCTCAATCATATGCAAGCATGTAAATACACTAAATAGTGGACATATAGAATGAAACAAAGTAAAGATTGCAATCATAGGGAAGAAAACACACAAGAATAAAAATTTATGGTTAAATAATGTAACCATATAAATAAGCTCAAAATCTCACAGGTTATGTATTCTTAGTTATAAACTATATTCCAATTTACAATCTTCAAACAAGTTTTAACACAAAAATTTTAATTTAAATTAGTGAAATTTTATAAAATAAGGTCTTGAAAAGAAACTCATTACTTTAACCAAGCAGTGGTAAAATATGCACAAAATCAAGAAAAATATGCAATCAAACATGTAAATGCAACAATGAACTAATAAAGAAAATAAGACATTGGTGTTGGGAAGAAAATAACTAACCCATGGAGATCGGTATCGACCTCCCCACACTTAAAGATTGCACCGTCCTCGGTGCATGCTAAGATGTGCAAGTGGACGGGTTGCTCCAACTAATGCTTTTCTTCCAGAGAATGTGCAGATGGACTTGTTTGTCTCCCCATTTAGAAGCTTTCCCTTTCCCTTCTTTGGTGGCCATCCTGAAAGAAGAGGAAAAGAAGAAAAGTAACCCAGAAATAAAGATAAGAAAATAAATACAGTATGGGTGGATTAATGCCAAATAATGGGGGTCTCAATTACATGGTAGCTACAACATGCAAGTGAGAAAATAATAGAAGTACATGGCATACCAGTGGTGCAAAATTTGCAACAATGGGGGAGAGAGTGTGGGTAATGCAAGATAGTGTAAGTTCATGTCAATGCAAGATAATATAAGTATCATGAAAGAATAACATTGACTTATGAATAATAATACCCAATCAGAATAAAACAAGTCATGAAGCACAAAAATAATACCAGAAAAGATGCAACAGTTGAATAAGGAAATTTAACACCAATGGAAAAAATAAAAATTTAGAAAAGAAAATAAAAATATGCACAAAATTAAAATACAATAAATGAAAGTATGCAAATAGATTAAGTAAAATAGAATGGAAGTAAAGAAGGATGAGAAGTTTAAGAGATGAAGTAAGAAAGAAAGAAGAAAGAAGAAAAGATAGAAAAAATTAGGATTAGAAAAGAAAAGATAAGATAATTGGCGCTGATCTGGATAAGTTGTGCGACGTAGGCGACGCGGACGCGTGGGTGATGCGGTCACGTGGCGTGTGACATTTATCAGGTGACGCGGACGCGTGGGTCACGCGGTCGCATGGTCTAATTTGTGCTATTGGCGCGAGTGCAGCCTCGCGTTCGCGCAACCCTCTGTTTCATACTCTCATTGCCAAAATTTAGGGTGACGCGATCGCGTGAATGGCATATTTTGAAAAACGACGCGGACGCGTGGGGAACGCGTTCGCGTGATAGGGCTTGTGCTTCTAGCATTATTCCAGCCCAGCTCCATCATAACTCTCTGCCATACACCTCTTTACGTCGATTTTACAGGGCCACGCGTACGCGTGGGTGACGCGGATGCGTGAGGAGGCTATTTTGCAAACGACACGAACGCGTCAACGATACGGTCGCGTGGGCATATTTGTGCCTAAGGCACACCTCCAGCCATGCTTTCACGTGACTTTCTATTCAATTATCTTTTCTTTCGAATGCACCTATGACGCGGACGCGTCAGCGACGCTTACGCGTCGCGTGCGTTTTTTTTTTTATGCAAAACAAAAAATGTAGAATGCAAATGACTATGCAGAAATTATGAATGAACATGAATAAAATAAAATAAAATAAAACTAAGAACAAAAAGGAAAGAAGATACCATGGTAGGTTGTCTCCCACCTAGCACTTTTAGTTAAAGTCCTTAAGTTGGACATTTGGTGAGCTCCTTGTCATGGTGGCTTGTGCTTGAACTCATCCAGGAATCTCCACCAATGTTTGTAATTCCAATGGCCTCCGAGATCCCAAACTAGGCACATACAGCCGTCAAACAATCTAAAGTAAGTGACAAGGCCCCAAGAGTATTGATTGTTAGACTGAATTCCGGGGTCCCAAACCTTGCTTTTGCACCCGTCTTCTTGTTGATCATTAGTGTTCCAACCGGGTGGCAGGCAATCTGAATTCTCACTAAAGTGGCCAAACAACTTCCTAGACCTATTCAGTTGAGCTTTACACCAACCTTTGCATTTAAACTTTGAGCTTTCCACCATATTGAATCTTGTATGACGACTCCTACCACTAACCATCTCCCTCTTACTCTTAAAGCCACAAAGAGCTCTGAGTTGCCCATCTGTCTCAAGCAAAGAATATTCAAGTGGACTAATTAAGCTTAGAGATGAAAGATTTACCCACTTGAATGAAGGAATGGATGGTGATGGCTTTGGGAGAGAGGTCTCCAACAGCTTTGGCAAGGTGATTTCCAGCTCCATTCCCTTAGGCTCTTTTTTGACAACTTCCACCTTTTTGCGAGCTTCTTCAATATCAACCTCTTCCTCTTGGTAGCTTTCTTCTAATTCGATCTCTGCTTCATTGTTCACCAAGGGCATGGGAGGCTGTGCTTCTTCTTCTTTAATCTCCATGTCAAATCCAATGGGAGAGGATTCAATTGTAGATAGGAATTCATCAATAATTGAATCCATCTCTTGATTAACCTCTTCAAAGTCTTCAACCATGATATGCCTTGGAGGTTGTACACCCTCCTCAACATCAAATTCAAACTCCTTAGAAGGGGGTTCTATGACTTGAGGTTCCCATGGACGTTCTGCATCTCCTAAGTCCTCGACCACTTCTTCCTCTTCAACGATTACTGCTTCCTCTAATTGTTCCAGTACAAAGTCATGTTGTTTACTATCCACTGGAGCTTCTAGCTTCTCCTTCATGATGCGTTCTTCAGTAGATTCTCCACATGAAGCCATGGGGGTTCCTTGAGTGTCTGAACATCGGGAGGGTAATCGATTTATTGCTTGCTCCAGTTGGTGAAGGGTTGCATGAAATCGATCTACTGTTTCCTTGAGGCGAGCTTGTGATTCTTGGGTTGGTGGATATGGACATGGTGCATATGGAAGTGGTGGTCCTTGGGGGTAATTGGGTTGGAATTGGGGTGGATAGGGGTTGGGGTCATATAGAGGTGAATGGTGTAAAAGGGCTTGTGAGTATGGTGGTTCAAAGCTATGTTGAGGAGGTGGTTCATTGGCATATGATGGAGCTTGTTGGTAACTACAAGGGGGTCCACCATATCTATCATCTTGGTACGCACCTCGGAATGGTTCTTGACCATAGTAATTTGATGGAGGTGGTTTGTCACGAAGGGGTCCACCATAACTATCGTCTTGGCATGCATTGTAGAATGGTCGTTGTCTATGGTATCTCAGAAGGTGTTGTTGCCTAAAGGGTTGATCAGATCCTCGTGGCTCCTTCCATCTGTGATTGTTTTGACCTTGATGCATGTTCCTGTTATAGCTTCCATTCCTTACAACATTAGAACCAAACTTGAAACCAGAGGGGTGAGAATTCATAGCAGCTAATAAAAATTAAAAACAATAAACAAATAAACAAGCAAAAGAAAATAAGATAAAATAAAATAAATAAGAGACAAGATTTGAAAAAGATTTGATTTTAAGATTAGAAAAGATAAGATAAGTTAGGTAAGAGAAGATAAGTTTTTAAATTAAAAGGTTTTGAAATTTAAATTTTGAATTTGAAAATTAAATTTTGGAATTTTAAATTTTGAAATTTTAAATTTTGAATTTTTGAATTTTGAAAAAGTCAACAATATAAAATAAAGATTTGAAAAAGATTTAAATTTTGAAAAGGGTTGATTTTTAAAATTTTAAATTTAAATTTTGAATTTTGAGTTTTGAATTTTGGAATTTAATTGAAATTTGAAAATTGAATTTGAAATAAGATAAGAAAAGATTTTGAAAAAGATATGATTTTTTGAAAAAAAGATTTGAATTTTGAAATTTAAAACTAAGATAAGATAAGATAAAAATTTTAAAATAAAAATCTGAATTTTTTTTTGTAATTTTCGAAAAAATAAATTAAAATAAAGAGAAAATATTTACAATAACCAATAATAAGGCACACGTTTGCAATTCCCCGGCAACGGCACCATTTTGATGAACGGATTTCTGCCAATAAAAAATTTTATAAAAATAATCGCGTTGTAAGTATAGTTTCTAAACCAAGAGAGAATCCTTTCGTACAAAAATTTGGTTGTCACAAGTAACAAAACCCAATAAAATTTATAACCGAAGTATTTAAACCTCGGGTCGTCTTCTCAAGGAATTGCAGGGAAGTATGATTTATTATTGGTTATGGAAAAATGTATGTTTTTGGGATTTTGAAATAGAGAACAAATAATGTAAATGGCAAAAAAAATAAATTAATAATTAGAAAAACACTTGGCAAGGTATGAGAACTGGAAATCCCATCCTAATTATCCTTATCAGGTGTGATGAGAATTATTATTGCTCCCACTTAGTTAACCCTTACTAATAAAGGAAAGTAAAGTAGAATAATTAACTTGATTCCTCAAGTCCTGGTCAACTCCTATGGAAAGACTAGCTTTAGAGGGATCCAAATCAATCAGCAATCCCAATTTCCAATCAACTGCTGAGTTTGATAACTCAAGTGTCATCAATTACTCAACCAAAGCCAAAAGGGAAGAAAATATACTCGAATGAAAATAATTTGGATTAATTAGAAGTATTAATAACATAAATTAAAGAAAGCAATCATAAATCTGAAATACTTCAATATGTATTAATTAAGAAAATCAATCCTAACACGGAGTTCATAAACCAAATTGAAAAGATAAATAACAATTAAAGTAATAGAATAAATAAAAGTAGAAAATAAATTAAAGGAACATTGAACCTGTGATTGAAGAGAAGTAGCCTAATCATAATAGAAATCCTAAATCCTAATCCAAATCCTAAATCCTAAGAGAGAGGAGAGAGCCTCTCTCTCTAAAAACTACATCTAAAACCTAAAATTATGAATATGAACGTTGTATATGTTCTCTCTTGTTGAATGGATGCATTCCCCCACTTTATAGCCTCTAATATGTGTTTTTTGGGCTGAAAAATGGGTCAAAAACAGCCCAAAAATCGCCCCCAGTGATTTCTGGTACGTACAGGTCGCTGCAAAGTCACACGGAAGCGTCGTCCACGCGTTAGCGTGGATTGCATTTTTGCCAGGTCACGCGTCCGCGTGATCCACGCGTTCTCCTTGTTTGACTTCAGAGCAGCTATGGCAAATTATATATCGCTGCGAAGCCCCGAATGTTAGCTTTTCAACGCAACTAGAACCATCTCATTTGGACCTCTGTAGCTCAAGTTATGGTCGATTTAGTACCAAAAGGTCAGGTTGGACAGCTTTAGCAGTTCCTTCAGCTTCTTGTATTCCTTCTACTTTTGCATGCTTTCTTTCCATCCTCTAAGTCATTCCTGCCCTGTAATCTCTAAAAACACTTAACACACATATCACGGCATCGAATGGTAATAAGAGGGGATTAAAATTAGCTAAATTAAGACCAAAGAAACATGTTTTCAATCATAGCACAAAATCAGGAAGAAAAATGTACAACATGCGATTTCTATGAATAAGTATGAGAATAGTGGATAAAATCCACCCAATTAAGTACAAGATGTACCACGAAATAGTGGTGCATCAAAAGCACCTCCAGAAATTCCGCCTCCATGCTTGGGAAGAAAAGAAGAGAAAGAGAAGGTGAAGCAAGCTGAAAACACAAATGAGGCATACAAGAGTTTGCAACCAAAGCCTCCTTGTGTAATCAACAAAGAACCCCTGACATTAAACCTAAGTTTGGTGTTGGGTGTACGTCATCAAATAAGGAAGAGGCTCCCAAGAAGAAAGTGCCTAGAGGGTGAAAAAAATAAGAAAATCATTACTGAAGACTTCTCATGAGGGGAGAAAGGGGTGTTGTCTCACTATCCATTTGTGCCATATACAGTGAATCAAATCTTATTTCTTGAGTATATTGAGCTAATACATAAAGACACAGGGAGAAGATTCACAGTGAGAAGGGAGGAGTTGAAGCATTATGATCAACCTCTACCTTAACAAGGAACAACCGTCAAGCTAGTGACGTTAAATAAGTACTTGTTGGGAGGCAACCCAACATTCGGTATTTTCTTTTCATATTTCCTTTTGCTTTGTTCAAGGTTGTGTATGTGTTTCATGGATTAAGTTTGGTGTGCTACCCCAATAGGATTCTTGCATCTCACTGGCTACTTGGCCTAGTTTCACATTGATTGTGTCACACTAAGTTTGGTGATCTCACACCAAGTTTGGTATTGCCACACTTCACCATGCAAGGTCCACCCCCCATGCAAACACATTAGCAACCCATTTATTTTGCATTGTTTTATCTTTCATTTGGTTTTGTTTTAATTTGGCTTGTTTTATTTGAATAATCCTATGCATTACTTGATTGCTTTCAATTGATAATCCTGTTTACTTTTATTTGTATCACCACTATTTCTTTTTCTTTTGTTGCTTGAGGACAAGCAACCATTCTAAGTTTGGTGTTGGAGGCTATGCTCTACATAGCCTTAGAGAGGATGGAGGCAACAATGATGATTAAGGTGGTCTTGCTCCCTTTAACCTCCCAGCTTTCAATTCTTTTATGTGTTTCCTATGTTGTTTTTCTATTTTTATGCTTTCTTACACCATGTCTTGTCTGCTGAACTTACTGCTTGTCCTCTTAATCACTCTAATCACATGAAAAAGAGTTGTTTGGATAGAGGAAAGTTGAATTTGACTTATAAAGTCCTTTGATGATAAGTGGTGGTGCATTAAGTGTGATGATCACAGATTGAGTTAAAAGGGTTGACGATCTTGTGTGAAAAGAAAGGATGATCCCTTATGAGCATGAGGCTTAGAGAAGTATTATGAGATTTCTGACCAAAAGACAAGATCCTTGAACTTGAATTGAAAAAGAAAAGAAAAAGAAAGAGAGAAAAGAAACAGCAAAGAAACAAAATAAAGAAAGAAATCCAAGATAAAGATCAAAGGTTGCAAAGCTCTGAGTATCAATGGTTAAAGAGCCTAGTTATGTGTCTGTGGTGTGGTTGTCCAAGGGTAAGGCACAGGCAATTAGATCTGAGGGGTGCTTCATCACCCAGTAACTTGGACCAACTGGTCCGGGATTACCGATTGAAAATCCACCATCAAGAGTTCCCTTGAGACAAAACATTTAGAAGTCCAAAGAGGCTCTGGACATCAATCGATGGGAATTTAAAATCTTTAACTATATGCTTGTGGTGTGAACATATCAAGGAGTGGCTTGGGTAATTAGATTCGAGAGGTGTCTTATCACCTGGTAACTTGGGCCAACTGGCCCGAGATTATCGATCGAACACCCACAATCAAGAGTGGCCTTGAACACGGAGTACTTAAAGTTGTCAACCCGAAAAGCTCTCTGTTACAAAATAATGATTCAAGGATCAATAAAAAAAACTTGCAAGAAGGGTCTCATAATATCATCCGAGCCTTAACGCTTAGGGATACTTCATTCTTATGAACTCAAGATTTATTAAGAAGGAAGAGAATCAGCTGTCAATCAACATTCTAACAACATACTCTACCAGGAGAAACAAAATCTTGACCTACATTTTCAATCCAGTCAATACACAACATTCAGATCTCAAAAGGAAAATACTTATCAAATCACAAAATATAATGTATATCATAAACAGTCACAAAGCCACTGTACTTGGCCAACATCAATATTTTTAAACACCATCAAAGCTGGTGAAAAATAGAGTTCAGAAAAACAAAAGATCAAATCACAAACACCATAATCATTGACCCAGATTATCATCTCCATCTTCAACAGCTTCTTCATCGTTAACTAAAGCTCTTTCATGTACAATCTTCGCTGGCTCCATCAAAGAGAAATCTTGATCTGGGGCCAAAAATTTAGCTTAAGTGGCAGCACGCTCAAAACCCTCCACAAAAGCATCCAGTATATCTGCTTGCTTTGTTTTTCTCAAAATCTTTCAACTTAATGGTAACATTAATTACCTGATCCTTCATACTTGCCAAGTCTTCTTCTTTTTTCTTTAACAGCTCAGCTTTTTTCTCTTATTTCTCTCCCATCAGCTTCACTTCTTCCTCTTTCTTCAGCAACTTACACTCCAAATCCGAGATTACAGTTTTCTTCAAAGCAAGTTCTTCACTCAACTTGCTCGGTTCTTCAGCTTCCCTTAGCACTCTCTTACGCTTAATTTCTTGACTCCGGCCTAGACTTGCAAATCGCAAACCAACCACCTAAAAAAAAACACAAACATTCATTACTATCATCAAAACCCTATATCCATATACAAAACACAATATAAGTCATTGATGAACGGATATTTTATATGCTTTTTGGCATTGTTTCAATATAATTTTTAGTATGTTTTGTTTAAGTTTTATTGTATTTTCATAGGTTTTAGTGTTAAATTCACATTTTTGGATTCTACTTTGTGTTTGTGTATTTTTGTGCAATTTTAGATATTCTCTGGCTGAAATTGAGGAGCTGGAGCAAAAGTCTGTTTCAGAGGTAGAGAAAGGGCTGCAGATGCTGTCTAGATCTGACCTCCTTGCACGCACTCGATAGAGCTTTTCTGGAGCTACAGAAATCCAAATGAAGCGTTCTCAACTGCTATGGAAATCTAGCATCCAGGGCTTTCCAGAAATATATAATAGTCTATACTTTGCTTCAAAATAGAGGGCCCAAAACTGGCATTCAACGTCAGCCATTTGCCCCAGTCCAGGCGTCCAGCGCCCACCAAGGGGAGACCAGCATCCAAACGCCTAAGAAGGACCCCCTAGCAGGCGTTCAATGCCCAAGTAGCCTCCTAGCACATGGATCTCATCAAAGCTCAGCCCAAACACTCACCAAGTGGACCCTGAAAGTGGCTTTTAGCACTAAAACATTGTTTTACCTTTCCTATGTAATCCTTAGTCAATAGTCTAGATTATTTGGGACTTTACACCATGTTTTCGTTTATCATATTGTATTTTCTATCAGTATGAGTTTCTAAACCTCCTAGGTTGAGGGGAGGAGCCCTATTGAGTTTTATGGATCAATAAAAGTATTACTATTTCTCTTCAATCCGTGTTTGATTCAATTCTAAGATGTATCTTCGTTCTTCAACCTGATGAATGGGATGACCCGTGACAATCATCTTTGTTCTTCAATATTAGAACCGCATGCCTGACAACCATCCGTGTTCTACTTGGGTTTAGAGTGCATCTTTTTTGGACAATGATGAACCACCATCTTGATTATACATCTCTTAGACGGCTAATCCATGACTTCGTTGGGGACTTCTCGAGACACCAGTTCAACCGAGGTATGGGGAGATTAGGGTCTCTGTGGTAGAGGCTAGAATCCAAAGGTGCAACATTCTCTGATTCGGAAGATTTGACCTTCTCTGTGATGTTTTGAGTAGGATCATGAAGGAGAATGAACTGCAGGAGCTTCACCCTCAATTAGAATGGATCCACACTAACGCTGGGGTTCAGATTTAGAGAAGTATTGGCGGCTGCTCAAACCAGCGTCAATCATATACAGCCTGCCATATAAGAAATCATCATTCACAATTGAAGAAGATAGTAAGACCAGAGTTAATCCAGAAGGATAAAGCATCTCCAAACCTTAACCATCTTCTTATCATTGCAAACAGGTCAACCTAGTTTAGATCTCTTTATTTTCCTTTTATGCATTTAAATAAATCCAACAACTCTTCTATCTTCCTGACTAAGATCTACAAGATAACCATAGCTTGCTTCAAACCATAATCCTCGTGGGATCGACCCTGACTCGCTCAGGTATTACTAGGACGATCCAGTGCACTTGCTGGTTAAGTTGTACCAAGTGTGGGAATTCGTGCACCAAGTTTTTGGCGCCGTTGCCGGGGATTGTTCGAGTTTGGACAACTGAAGGATTATCTTGTTGCTTAGATTAGGTATCGTTTTTAATTTTATTTTTTTTATTTTCTTCTTCTTTTTTCGAAAAAATTCAAAAAAATTTTCAAAGACCTTTTCTTTTCTTTATTTAATCTTTGTTTTTCGTTTGAGTTTTTTGTTTTTGTTCTTGTTGAATTTTCGAATTCTTTGAGTCATTTTTCTAAAAATTTTCAAAATTAGTGTTTTTTGTTTGCGACTTGTGTCAATCTTTAAGTTTGGTGTCTTCTTCTGTCTTTTCTTTTAAAATTTTTAAAAATTTGTGTCTTTAGTTTTCAAAAATTTTAAGTTTGGTGTCTTTTCCAAGTTCTTGTTTTCTTTGAATTCTTCGAGTTTTGTTCTTGGTGTTCTTCTTGATCTTCAAAGTGTTCTTGTTCTTCTTCTTGTTTTGATCTTAAAATTTTTAAGTTTGGTGTCTCTTTGTGATTTTCTTTGCAATTTTCGAATTCTAGGTGTCTTAGATCTAAAAATTTTAAATTTGGTGTCTTTTTATTGTTTTTCTCTCTCTTCATTAATTCAAAAAATCAAAAAAGTAAAATATCTTTTCTATCTTTTTACTTCAATTTTCGAAATTCTTAACAAAAATTTCAAATTTTAATTTCAAAATCGTTATCTTATCTTATCTTTGTTTTAAATTTCAAAATTCAATTCTTTTCAAATTCAAACTTTTTCAAAAATCATATCTTTTTCAAATTACTATCTTATCTTTTTATCTTTCTTCAAAATTCAAAAATCTTATCTTATCTTATTTCAAATTCAAATTTTAAATTCAATTTCAAAATTTAAAATTTAAAATTCAAATTTCAAAATCAAATCTTTTTCAAAATTCAAATTTGAAAATAAAATCTTTTTCAAAAATCAAATTTCAAATCTTATCTTTTTCAAATCTTTTCAAATTCTTATCTTATCTTTTCTAATTTCAAATTTTAAATTCAAATCTTCTCTAATCTTCTATCTTATCTTAAATTCAAATCTTTTTTAATTATTTAGTTGTTTTCTCTTTCTTCTTTTTCAAAACTTTCTAACTAATTCTTCTCTCTTCTAATTTTCGAAAATTCTTCTTCTATTTCTCTCTTCTTTTTCAAAATTTATTAATTAATTTTCAATTATTTTTAATTAATTAACCTTAATTTTTGAATTTTATTAATAAATAAAATAAAAACAAAAATATTTTAGTTCTTGTTTATCTCTTTACTTTTAATATTCGAATCCTTCTTCTCCTTCTTCTAGCTTCATCCTTCCTTCTCTTCTTCTTCACATCTCACAAGGAGTCCTCTATTCTTGAACATAGAGCTCCCATTCTCTTCTTTCCTTGGTTTCTTCTTTTCTTGTTTATGACCAAGAACAAGGATAAAGAGCCTCTCTTTAATCTTGATCCTGAACTTGAGAGGACTTTAAGGAGGAGCTTACAATAAGTTAAAGCACAACACTCTAGAAGAAACCTCTCAGAAATTTTTGAACAAGAAGTTGAAGACATGGCCGAGCCTAATCATGAAGGAGAGGCAAGAAAGGTTCTTGGTGCTTACACCAAGCCTACCTCTGACTTCTATGGCAGAAGTATCTCTATACCTGCCATTGGAGTTACCAACTTTGAGTTGAAACCTCAACTAGTGACCTTTGTTCAACAAAACTGTCAGTACCATGGACTTCCACAAGAAGATCCAAATAAATTCTTATCTAACTTCTTGCAGATATGTGACACAGTCAAGACCAATGGAGTGAGTCATGACGTTTATAAACTTATGCTCTTTCCTTTTGCTGTAAGAGACAGAGCTAGATTGTGGTTAGATTCTCAACCTAAAGAGAGTCTTAACACATGGGAGAAGGTGGTCAATGCATTCTTGACCAAGTTCTTCCCACCTTAAAAGTTGATCAGACTTAGGGTGGAAGTTCAAACCTTCAGACAAAAAGAGGGTGAATCCCTCTATGAAGATTAAGAGAGATACAAGCAACTTATTAGAAGATCTCCTTCCAACATGATCTCAGACTAGACCACATTAGACATCTTCTATGATAGACTTTCTGAGATATCCAAGATGTTATCGGATAACTCTGTTGGTGGATCACTCCACTGGAAGAAAATGCCTGAAGAGGCAAGAGAACTCATAGACATGGTTGCAAACAACCAGTTTATGTACACTTCTGAAAGAAACCTATAAGTAATGGGGTACTTCAGAAGAAAGGAGTTCTTGAAGTTGACACCCTGAATGCCATATTGGCTCAGAAGAAGATCTAGACCCAGCAGATCAATATGATTTCTCAGCATTTGACTGGAACAAGCTATAGCTAGCAGCACTCAAGAAGCTTCTTCTAAAGTAGAAGCTTATGATCTTGACCAACCCACCATGGAAGAGGTGAATTACATGGGAGAACCCTATGGAAACACCTACAACTCCTCATGGAGGAATAATCCAAACTTTTCATGGAAGGATCAACAGAAGACTCAGCAAGGCTTCAACAACAATCAAGGTGGAATAACCCAGAATAGGTTTAACAACAGAGCACCATTCCCATCTTCTCAAGGGAATATAGAAACCCCTAAGCAGAACCTTTCTGGCTTAGTTACTATACTCTCCAACCTCTCTAAGACTACCCAAAGTTTCATAACTGAAACAAGGTCCTCCATCAGAAATTTGGAGGTACAAGTTGGTCAACTGAGCAAGAGAATCCTTAAGACTCCTCCTGACACTCTTCCTAGTAACACTGAGGTGAACCCAAGAGAAGAGTGCAAGGCCATCACCATTGAGGCTGAGGCCGAATCTAGAGAGACTTTGATGGAGTTGAATGCTAGTGAAGAGTATATCACTGGGCTTTCAACGCCCAACTGGGCACCGAAGCTGGCACTGAACGCCAGTGAGGAAGCCCTCACTGGGCGTTCAACACCCAAACTGGCCAAGAGCCTGGCACTGAACGCTAGTAAGGAAGCCCTCACTGAACGTTCAACGCCTATCCTGGCACCAGAGCTAGTGCTGAATGCCAGTGAGGAAGCCCTTACTGGGCGTTCAACGCCCAAACAGACAGGGAAGCTGGCGTTGAACGCCAGCAAGGACATCCCTGCTTGGCGTTCAACTCCCAAAATGGTAAGGAAATTGGCGTTTAACGCCAGTAAAGTTATACATCATGGGCGTTCAACGCCCAAAGAGCTACCAAAGCTGGTGTTGAACGCCAGTAAAGGTACACCCTCTGAGTGCTCAATACCTACTCAAGAAATCCCTATCCAAGAATTAAAGGAAGCCAAGGCTCATGTAGAGACCATGGAGGTTCCTTTGCATGCACTCTTGCAGTGCATGAGTTCTGATGACTACTCATCCTCTAATGAGGATAGGGATACTAGGAAAGAGAAAGTTGCTCGGTACCTTGGAGCTCTCAAGAAGCTGAATGCCAAGTTATTTGGTACAAAGTCTTTGGAGGAAGAACCTACACTGCTTACTAAAGAGATAAATGCTTTGGCTTAGCAGAAGCTACCTCAGAAGCTTCCGGATCCTGGACGCTTCCTAATTCCTTACACCATAGGCAGCATAACCTTTGAGAAGGTTCTGTGTGACCTAGGGTTAAGCATAAACCTCATGCCACTCCCTATAATGGAGAAGTTGGGAATCTTTGAGGTACAAGCTGCAAACATCTCATTAGAGATGGCAGACAAGTCAATGAAGAAGCCATATGGCTTAGTAAAGGATGTCTTGGTGAAGGTTGAAGACCACTACATCCCTGCAAACTTCATAGTCTTGGATACTGGGGAAGAAGAGGATGACTCTGGCATCCTTGGAAGACCTTTCCTAGCCACTGCCAATGCTATCATTGATGTAGCTAAGGAAGAACTGATTCTACAACTAGGGGAGGATCACATCTTGTTCAAGATGTCCAACCAAGAGAGATAATTGTGTAACATTTTGTGTGCCAACCATCTCTTTCTGTGCAGCGCTTTACTGAGCCCCCAAACATCAATTCTAAGTTTGGTGTTGGGCAGCTATTAACAAGCACTGGAACAAAGGTACTAGGAAGAAAGTACCTAAAGACTGGAGGGACAAGAAATTCCCCACTGAAGGCCTCTCACCTGGCATGAGAGTTGTCTTCATGATGAGCGGATATTTTATACGCTTTTTACCATCATTTTCATATAGTTTTTAGTTGTTTTTATTTAGTTTTTATTAAATTTTTATAGGTTTTAGTGTTAAAATTGCATTTTTGTATTCTACTATGAGTTTTTGGACAATTTCAGGTATTCTGTGGCTGAAATTGCATTCAGAAGAGCTTTTCTGGAGCTTTAGAAGTCCAGATGGAGCGTTCTTAACAGCTATAGAAAGCTGACTTCCAGAGCTTTCCATCAATATATAATATTCCATACTTTTCTTCAGATTAAAAGGCCCAAAACCGGCGTCCAACGCCAGCTTCCTGCCCCCTTCCAGGCGTCCAGCGCCCATAGAGCAGAGACCAATGTACAAACGCCCAGAGAGGACCCCCTAGCTGGTGTTCGACGCCCAAGGAGCCTCATAGCATGTGGATCTCATCAAAGCTCAGCCCAAATACTTACCAAGTGGGCCCAGAAGTAGATTTTAGCACTAAATAGACTATTTTACCCTTACTAGTCATCTATTTAGTATTTAAAGTGTATTTTTACATAATCAGAGAGAAGTCATAGATCATTCATTCCTATTTTCGTTTTTCACATTCTTTTTACTTCAGTATGAGTTTCTAAACCTCCTAGGTTGAGGGGAGGAGCCCTGCTGAGTCCTATAAATTAATAAAAGTATTACTGTTTCTTCTTCGATCCGTGTTTGATCTATCTCTAAGATGTATATCCGATCTTCATCATGGTGAATAGGATGATCTAACCAATTAGCTCTGTTCATCACATTAAGACGAACGTGCCTGACAAACACCCGCGTCAACTTGGGTTTATGTGAATACTTGGAAGGAAAGCACGAGCCAACAGCTATGTTTATACATCTCTCAGACGGTTAATCCACGACTTTGTTGGGGACTTATCGAGACCCTAGTTCAGCCGATTTTCGGGGAGATTAGGGTCTCCGTGGTATAGGTTAGAATCCAAAGAATCAGCGTTCTCTGATCCAGAAGATTTGACCTTGTCTGTGGCGTTTTGAGTAGGATCGCCAAGAGAATGACTTGCTAAGAGCTTCACCCTTCGTCAGATTGAATGACCACGGCCAATGGTGTTCATTCTGTAGCAGAGGAGATCAATGACCATGGGCAATGGCTTTGATCACTTACAGCCTGCCATAGAAGAAGATCATTCACAAGCAAAGAAGACAGTAGTACCAGAGTTAATTCAGAAAGACAAAGCAACTCCAACTCTCAACTCTATTCCTATTATTACTTTAACTTTATTACAATGTAGTATTCCATATATGACATATAATCATTCAAGGTTTACATAATATAACAACTCCTTCTGATTCCACCTGATTAAGACCTGAAAGACAACCATAGTTTGCTTCAAGCCATAATTCTCGTGGGATCGACCCTGACTTGCTCAGGTATTACTTAGATGACCCAGTGCACTTGCTGGTACTGCTGCTGTACGAAAAGTGTGGGTTTTGCGTACATGTGCACCACTTCACCAAGAAACCAGTCATACCACATGCAGTGAGTCGTGTCCTGTATCTAGAGCATGTGGAGCTCATTCATGAGAAGACAGGAAGAAAGTTCACTGTAAGGGCCAAAATTCTGAGCCCATACTCATCTCCATAAGGAGCTAACCGTCAAGCTAATGACATTAAAGAAGTGCTTGTTGGGAGGCAACCCAACCCTAATTAATTATTTCTATATCTTTTAATTCTGTAATTTTGTTTTTCTTTAAGTTATTTCTTTAGGTTCATGATCATGTGCAGCAGTCAGAATAGAGACAGAAATGTTCAGCAGTAAAAACAGAACACTCTGGATAGAGTGTTGCTGGCATTGAACGCCAGCCAGGGAACAGACCCTGGGCGTTCAAAAGCCAATGCAGAGGGCTGGGAATCTGAATTTTCTAGCCTCTCAGGACCAGTGGGTCCTATAGCATCTCTACCTACCCCACTTCTCTCTTCTTTTCACACTTTTCCATACACTCTTCCCTATAAACCCTAGCCCAATCACTTCCATATCACTTTCCCAAAACCATCATAACTCCCACCAACCCTACCCAATTCAAAATCAAAATTTCCACCCATTTACCTCACCCATGACCGAACCTAACCTCCCACTCCTATAAATACCCCTCATTCTAACCCTTCATACACACACCATTCATACACATAAAAGCCCCATTGGCCGAATCCCCTCTCTCCCTCTATCTTCTTCTATTTTCTTCTTCTTCTACTCCATTCTTCTCTTTTCTTTATTTTTGCTCGAGGACGAAAAAAGCTTTTAAGTTTAGTGTGGGAAAAGCATTGCTTTTTGCTTTCCATTACCACTTATGGCACCCAAGGTTGGAGAATCCTCTAGAAAGAGGAAAGGAAAGGCCATAGTCGCTACCTCCGAATCTTGGGAGATCGAGAGATTCATCACCAAAACCCACCAAGACTACTTCTATGAAGTAGTGGCAGAGAAGAAGGTGATCCCTGAGGTCCCTTTTAGGCTTAAGAAGAATGAGTATCCGAAAATCCGAAGAGAGATCCGGAGAAGAGGTTGGGAAGTCCTAACCAATCCCATCCAAGAGGTTGAGATCTTAATGGTGCAAAAGTTCAATAATAATGCTTGGGTCACGAAAAACCATGACATTAGTGTGAATCCAAATCCCAAGAATTAGAGCACCATTGCCCGAGGGAAAGTGTGAGGTTGGCGTTCAACTTGCCTCTAATGCAAGGAGACCCTCATCCTTACACTAGAAGAGTCAACTTTGATCAAAGATTGGATCAAGTGCTCTCAGACATCTGTGTGGAAGGAGCATAGTGGAAAACGGATTCCCAAGGCATGCCTACTCAACTAAGAATGCTTGACCTCAAGCCTGTAACTAGAGGATGGTTGGAAGTCATCCAACGCTCTATCATTCCTACTAGCAATCGGTCAGAAGTGACCATTGACAAAGCTATCATGATTCATTGCTTCATGATTAGGAGTGAGGTGGAAGTACATGTGGTGATACCTCAAGAATTATACAAGATGACTGAAAATCCTTCCACCAAAGTGGTGCACGGAATTGCAATCACACCTTTGCAACTCCGCACAACTAACCAGCAAGTGCACTAGGTCGTCCAAGTAATACCTTACGTGAGTAAGGGTCGATCCCACGGAGATTGCCGGCTGACGTTAGGATTTTTGCCAGTAAAGAATTTTATAAAAATAGTCGCGTTGTAGATATAGTCTCTAAACCAACAGAAATCCCTTCGTACAAATGTTTTGGTTGTCACAAGTAACAAACCCCTAAATAAATTGATAACCGAAGTATTTAAACCTCGGGTCGTCTTCTCAAAGAACTGCAGGGAAGTATGTTCTTATTATTGGTTATGGAGATTGTAAATCGGGGTTTTGAGAATGAGGAGCGAATGGTTTAATTAGCAAATAAAGTAAATGAAGAACAAGCAATTTAAATGGCAAGTAAAATAAATAAATGACTGTAAATAAACTTTTGGCAAGGTATGAGAAATTGGAGGTCCTATCCTAGTTATCCTTATCAATGATGATGAGAATTGAATTTTAATTCCACTTTGTTAACCTTTACTAAGATAAAGGAAGGTCAAGGGATTAATTGGTTTGATCTTCGGATCCTATTTATTTCCTAAGAAAAGATTGGGATTGTTGAAGTTCAATTTAATTAACAAAGATGACAATTATCAATCATGTTTGAGTTTGATAACTCCTGAGTTACTGATTTCTTAACCAAGACCAAAAGGAGAAAAGTAAATCTACTGGAATAAAAATGTCTTCAGATGGGAATAACAATAATATAAATAAAAGAAAGCAATAATAGACTGAAATACCTCAAATAACATTAATTCAAAAGAGTAATCTGTAACATGGAAGAATTCATAAATTAAATTGCAAAAGTAAATAAAAGGGAATATTGAACCTGATAAAGAGATAATCCTGAAGGCGAATAAAATCCTAATTCTAAATCCTAATCCTAAAGAGAGAAGAGAGAGGAGAGAACCTCTCTCTAAACTTAATCTAAATCATGAAAAACTAACTAAAGTGGAAGTCTCTTCGAATGGATGCATTCCTCCACTTCATAACCTCTGGTCTATGCCTTCTGGACATGGATTTGGGCCAAAAAGGGCCTCAAAAATCGCTATGAGCGTTTTCTGTAATTTCTGGTGCGTGGCCTCTGTTATGCGTCTGCGTGGGTCACGCGGTCGCGTCATTCGGAGTTTTCCTTATCACGCGGTCGCGTCAGTCATGCGACCGCGTCATATATGTTCTGCTCGAGGCGCGCGGTTGCGTCAGTCATGCGGCCGCGTCAATGCCTTTTTGCGCTGGCATGCGGCCGCGTCTCCCATGCGATCGCGAGGCTGCCAGTTTCTTCAAAAACTCTGTTTTGTGCTTTCCTTCCATTTTTGTATATTTTTTTTTCCATCCTTTAAGTCATTCCTGCCTTAGAAGATCTGAAACTACTCAACACACGAATCACGGCATCGAATGGAAATAAAGGGTAATCAAAATAATTATTTTTAAGCATAGGAAACATGTTTTTTACGTACATCACATAATAAGGAAGGAAAAGTAAAACCATGCAATTAATATGAATAAGTGGGTGAAGGATTGAATAAATCACTCAGATTAAGCACAAAATATATCATAAAATATGGGTTTATCAACCTCCCCACACTTAAACAATAGCATGTCCTCATGCTAAGTCAAAGAGTAATGTTAGGTTAAAGTGGTGGAATGCCATGCAATGCAATTTAATCTAAATGCAGCTACCTAGATGCATGATGCAATTCTAATTTTTATTCACTTGCATATAAAGCTTGCATGTAGTTGAATTAATTCACATTTTCAAGGAGTCATATATATATATATAGCCAAACCTTAGATAGTTGATAAAGTGCCTTTACAATTGAAATGGGAGAGAAAAACATTTTATAAACTTGCAAGACAATTAATAATTTCAACAGAGATATATGTTAATGAGCTATTGAACCCTCACTAGATTTTGTGTTTACTCTCTAGTCACTCAGTGTTTATTGGGTTAATCACTCTATTCTTCTTTTTATTCTTACATTCTATAACTTTGTTCTTCATCTAACCAATCAACAATTATAGAATATAGACATACCAAAAATTATGAGGTCTTTAGTTAAGGTTGTAATGGGGCCAAGGTAAAGGTAAGGGTATATGTATAAGGCTAAGTGAGCTAATAAGTGAATCCTTAATTAGTCTAAGATCTCACCTAACATACATACTTTCTAAAGCAAAGCTTCTTTACCTATTTTCCCATATTTTCCCACTTTTGATGTTACATGCTCATGCCTTAATGTTTATTATTTTTATCCCATGTGCATTGCTTTATTTCACATTTGGGGAATTCTTTCGTGTCTCCTTTATTCAACTACTGAAAAATAACACTTTTTTTAATGCACATGGTGATTCAATTACTTTGATTTCACATGAGCATGCTTCCCAAAACTTTTATTTGAATTATTTTATTCTTTTCAACTTTTCTACCTTTTTGTTTTTATCATCCATGTTCCCAATAGGTTTCCCACATGTAAACCATACACAATTTCTATCTTAAGCTAACCAAGGATTCAACTTGGGATTTTTATTTTGTTTTTCTGCTTAAGGCTAGTAATGTGGTTTATAGAATAAAAGGGAATTTAAAGGCTCAAGGGGGCTAACAAGGGTGATGTAAAAGGTAAGCTATTTTGGGATAAGTGAGCTAAAAATCAAACAATGGCCTCAATCACTCTCTTGGTATGTAGTTATATTCTATAATCGAATATATAGATTAAAACAAAGTAAAGAACATCAGAATAAAAAGAAGGGCGGAACACACAGGAATAAAATATTATGGTTTGAATGTAACCATACAATTAAGCTCAAAACTCACAACCTGTGTGTTCTCTAGCTCAAAAATCATTTATCAGTTATGTATGTCATGCAGGTTTAGTTAAAAATTCCCATTATTCTCAATGTAAAACTTAAGGTGGCTTTAAAGTTCTAGTGTTTCTCCTTGATAAAATGTTGTTAACTAACTAACATGTAATGCTATATATACAAGGTGTGTAGATTGTTTCTATTATGTTCAAGTCCCTAGTTTACTTCTTTTTATATTTTTCAATATAAACTAAACTATCTTATGCTAAAAAAGGGTAAACTATACTAATTAATCCACAATTTCTATAACTAATAAGTTAGAATTGCAACTAAAACTAAATGGCTAAAATATGAACTAAAGTGCAACATAGAATAAATACATAAAATAGCAATATATATAAGTACTGAGAAAATAAAAATAAAAATACAGAAAAGTAGCAAAATAAATAAAAAGAGTATGTAGTGGTTCACCAAAAAAAACGCCAGAGATGGCGACCTCCCCACACTTAAAATGAAGCATCGTCCCTGATGCTCACTCAAGCAGGGTATGAAGGGGTGTCATCACTGGAAGGGTGGGTAGCTGGAGTCTCTGAGGTGGTGGTCTAAGGATCTGGCTGCTGCAGAGGAGGTGCTGACTGGATAGGGATCTCGGGATCTACAGCCTGAATCTGAGGCGGAGCCTCCTGATGTGATGCGGCCTGCTCTGTGTCTGCCTGCGCAGCCTCGCTCTGTCGATGGGTCTCTGCTTCGTGATCATCCGCCTCCTCCTCATATGCCTCGGATGGTGTGTCAGGCTCGGAGGAGATGTCGCCAGAGCGTATCATCAGCTTCAGGTGCTCATAGCGTCGCTTGTTGCGACGCTCCATCTGGTCAAGTCGTCGAAACAGGTGGTGCACTAGATGATAGACGGGCTCTGGGGCAGGTGGAGGTGCAGTGGTGGTGGTAGGGGTAGCTGTAGAGGAAGAGGGGCCGGCATATGGTGTGGCTGTCTCAGCAGCAGCAGTGAGGAAAGGAGGTCTGTAGCCCAAAGCCAGAAAGTTCCTGCTGTGAGGGATAATCTTCTTGCATTCTACAGCAGGTGGCTTTTCATCAGCATCCTCCCAAGGCACGTCAGCTCGACGGCCTAGCTGTATAATCAGATAAGGAAAGGGAAGAGTGCCTCGGATGTGGACCCTGGCCATATAATACCGGATAAAGCGTGGCAGGTACAGGTCCTTACCCTCCATCACACACCATAGGAGGGTGATCATAGCGGCTGGTATCTCAGTCTCGTGAGTACTCGGCATAATGAAGTTGCTAAGTATCTGATGCCACAGCCGAGCCTTATCATTCAAGTAAATCCGGTTGATTCCCTTTGGCATGGTATTGTTCTGACCCATAATCCAAGGAATGGTCGGGTCAAGGGCTATCCTGGCCTTCACTGCATCCCAATCAAACTTCATGAAGCGCATGTCCTCCTCAACTCTTTGATAACCATCCAGCTGATCAGATTTGGGCAGAAGTTTCAGAACATCCTCTATGGCCTCTTCAGTGACCAGAATCTGCTTCCCTCTAAGGTTCACTGCATCTAGGGAAGTCTTAAAGTAATTGCAGTAGAATTTCTGAACCCAAGATGCATTGACCTCAGTCAGGTTTCTCTCTAGGAAGAACCGGCCTCTTTGTTTGATTTGATCAGAGGTGTATTGATGGAGTTCTTCTGGGATCTTCAAAGTCCTCTCTAGGTACAGATTCCTGGAGGTTGCAAACACCGGATACTTCAGCTCACAGAATCGATTTGCAAACTTTATTGGATCGTTAGCAGGGAGCAGCTGGTCGGCCTTCTCCTGCGGCGCCATTTTAACGTTAGGATTTTTTCCAGTAAAGAATTTTATAAAAATAGTCCCGTTGTAGATATAGTCACTAAACCAACAAAAATCCCTTCGTACAAACGTTTTGGTTGTCACAAGTAACAAACCCCTAAATAAATTGATAACCGAAGTATTTAAAATCCTAATCCTAAAGAGAGAAGAGAGAGGAGAGAACCTCTCTCTAAACTAAATCTAAATCATGAAAAACTAACTAAAGTGGAAGTCTCTTCAAATGGATGCATTCCTCCACTTCATAACCTCTGGTCTATGCCTTCTGGACTTGGATTTGGGCCAAAAAGGGCCTCAGAAATTGCTATGAGCATTTTCTGCAATTTCTGGTGCGTGGCCTCTGTCACGCGTCCGCATGGGTCACGCAGTCGCGTCATTCAGAGTTTTCCTTGTCACACGGTCACGTCAATCATGCGACCGCGTCATATGTGTTCTGCTCGAGGCGCGTGGTCACGTCAGTCATGCAGCCGCGTCAATGCCTTTTTGCACTGGCATGCGGCCGCGTCGCCCATGCGATCGCGTGGCTGCCAGTTTCTTCAAAAACTTTGTTTTGTGCTTTCCTTCCATTTTTGTATGTTTCCTTTCCATCCTTTAAGTCATTCCTGCCTTAGAAGATCTGAAACTACTCAACACATGAATCACGGCATCGAATGGAAATAAAGGGTAATCAAAATAATTATTTTTAAGCATAGGAAACATGTTTTTCACATACATCACATAATAAGGAAGGGAAAGTAAAACCATGCAATTAATATGAATAAGTGGGTGAAGGATTGAATAAATCACTCAGATTAAGCACAAAATATATCATAAAATATGGGTTTATCACCGACTTGAAGCAAGATATGGTTATCTTGTAAATCTTAGTCAGGAGATTAATGATAAAAATGATTTTGTTTATGAAAAGTAAATAACATGAAATAAATGGAACTTGTGATTCAGTAATGAGGAACAGGTTGAGGTTCCGGAGATGTTCTATCGTCTGAATCTCTGCTTTCCTACTGTCTTCTTCTTCAAACACGCATGGCTTCTTTCAATGGCAAGATGTATGTTGGTGGATCACTGTTGTCAATGGCTACCATCCGTCCTTTCGGATGAAAAATACCAGGCACGGTTTTTTTATGGCTAAACAATTGTCGGATCTCTCGTCTCGGATGAAAAATACCAGGTACAGCTACCGCACGGCTAATCATCTGTCGGTTCTCACTTGTGTCAGAATAGGATCTCTCTATCCTTTTGCACACTGTCACTGCGCCCAATATTTGTGAGTTTGAAGCTCGTCACAGTCATCCCGTTCCAAATCCTACTCGGAATACCACAGACAAGGTTTAGACTTTTCGGATCTCATGAATGCTACCAATTGGTTCTAGCATCTACCACGAAGGTTCTAATCTCACGGACTCGGTCCGTGGATTAGAGACCCAAGAGATACACACTCAAGCTGTCGCCCAATGACTATGTTGAGCTCAGGTAGAACGGGAGTGGTTGTTAGGCACATGTTCATAAATTTGAGAATGATGATGAGTGTCACGGATCATCATATTCTCTATATTGAAGTACAAGTGAGTATCTTAGAACAGAATCAAGCGTGATTGAATAGAAAACAATAGTAACTGCATTAATCCATTGAGACACAGCAGAGCTCCTCACCCCCACCTATGGGGTTTAGAGACTCATGCCGTAGAAAATACAATATGAGATGTAAAATATCATGAGTTGCAAAATGAATCTCTAAAAGTAGTTTTTATACTAAATTAGTAACTTAGGTTTACAGAAAATGAGTAACTAGGTCTAGATAGTGCAGAATTCCACTTTCGGGGCCCACTTGGTAAGTGTTTGGGCTGAGCTTTGAAGCTTTCACGTGCATAGGCCATTCTTGGAGTTAAACGCCAGCTTGGGTGTCAGTTTGGGCGTTTAACTCCAGTTCTGGTGCTAGTTCTAGCGTTTTACGCTAGAAAAGGGTCTCTAGCTGGCGTTTAACGCCAGTTTGGGCTATCAATTCTCGAGAAAAGTATGGACTATTATATATTTCTGGAAAGCCCAAGATGTCTACTTTCCAATGCAGTTGAGAGCGCACCAATTGGACTTATGTAACTCCAGAAAATCTACTTCGAGTGCAGGAGGGTCAGAATCCAACAGCATCTGCAGTCCTTTCTTAGCCTCTGAATCAGATTTTCGCTCAGGTCCCTCAATTTCAGCCAGAAAATACCTGAAATTACAAAAAGATACACAAACTCATAGTAAAGTCTAGAAATGTAATTTTTGCATAAAAATTAATAAAAATATAATAAAAAGTAACTAGAACATACTAAAAACTACCTAAAAACAACGCCAAAAAGGGTATAAATTATCCGCTCATCACAACACCAAACTTAAATTGTTGCTTGTCCCCAAGCAACTAAAAATAAAATAGGATAAAAAGAAGAGAAAATACAATAAATTTCAAAATATCAATGAAGCTAAGATTCAATTTGATGAGCAGGACTAGTAGCTTTTTGCTTCTGAACAGTTTTGGCATCTCACTTTATCCTTTGAAGTTCAGAATGATTGGCATCCATAGGAACTCAGAATTTACATAGTGTTATTGATTCTCCTAGTTTAGTATGTTGATTCTTGAACACAGCTACTTTATGAGTCTTGGTCGTGACCCTACGCATTTTGTTTTCCAGTATTACCACCGGATACATAAATGCCACAGACACATAACTGGGTGAACCTTTTTAGGTTGTGACTCAGCTTTGCTAGAGTCTTTAGTTAGAGGTGTGAATGAACGGATTTCTGCTAGTAAAGAATTTTTATAAAAATATAATCGCGTTGTAAGTATAGTTTCTAAACCAACAGAGAATCCTTTCGTACAAAAACTTTGGTTGTCACAAGTAACAAAACCCAATTAAAATTTATAACCGAAGTATTTAAACCTCGGGTCGTCTTCTCAAGGAATTGTAGGGAAGTATGATTTATTATTGGTTATGGAAAAAGATGTATTTTTGGTTTTTTTGAAATAAGGAACAAGTAATTTAAATGGCAAGAAAAATAAATTAATAATTAGAAAAACTCTTGGCAAGGTATGAGAACTGGAAATCCTATCCTAGTTATCCTTATCAAGTGTGATGAGAATTTGATTTTGCTCCCACTTAGTTAACCCTTACTAATTAAAGGAATGTCAAGTGGACTAATTAATTTGATCCTCAAGTCCTAGTCAACTTCTGTGGAAAGACTAGCTTTAGAGCGATTCGAATCAATTAGCAACTCCAATTTCAATCCATAGATAAGTTTGATAACTCAAGTGTTACCAATTAATCAACCAAAGCCAAAAATATAAAAAGCTAAGTAAAAATAATAGATCTGAAATACCTCAAATTGCATTAATAAAAGAAATCAAATCTAACATGGAAATTCATAAATTAAATTGGGAAAATAAATAAAAGGAACATTAAACCTGTGACTGATGAAGTAATCCTAAAATTAAGAGAAATCCTAATCCTAAATCCTAAGAGAGAGGAGAGAGCCTCTCTCTCTCTAAAAGCTACATCTAAGCCTAAAATTATGTAATTGAAAGTCCCCTGAATGAATGGATGCATTCTCCCACTTTATAGCCTCTAATCTGAGTTTTCTGGGCTAAACACTGGGTCAAAAATAGTCCAAAAATTGCCCCCAGTGATTTCTGATACGTACAAGTCACTGCAAAGTCAAGCGGAAGCGTCGTCCACGCGTTAGCATGGATTGCATTTTTGCCAGGTCATGCATCCGCGTGATCCACGCGTTTGCGTCACTTGGCTTCGAGGCAGCTATAGCAAATTATATATTGTTGTGAAGCCCCAGATGTTAGCTTTCCAACGCAACTGGAACCGCATTATTTGGACATCTGTAGCTCAAGTTATGGTCGATTTAGTACCAAGAGGTCAGGCTGGACAGCTTTAGCAGTTCCTTCAGTGTCTTGTATTCCTTCCACTTTTGCATGCTTCCTTTCCATCCTCTAAGCCATTCCTACCCTGTAAACTCTGAAATCACTTAACACACATATCAAGGCATCTAATGGTAATAAGAGAGGATTAAAATTAGCAAATATAAGGTCAAAGAAGCAAATTTTCAATCATAGCACAAAATCAGGAAGGAAAACGTAAAACATGCGAATTGTATGAATAAGTGGGTAAAGAGTTGATAAAAACCACTCAATTGAGCACAAGATAAACCATGAAATAGTGGTTTATCAAGGTTTCCAGAGTTCTTAAGCACACTCTTTTTGCTTTGGACCACGACTTTAACCACTCAGTCTCAAGCTTTTCACTTGACACCTTCACGCCACAAGCACATGGTTAGGGACAGCTTGATTTAGCCTCTTTGGCCAGGATTTTATTCCTTTGGGTCCTCCTTTCCATTAATGCTCAAAGCCTTGGATCCTCTTTACCCTTGCCTTTTAGTTTAAAGGGTTATTGGCTTTTTGCTCTTGCCTTTTTCTTTTTCTTTCTTTTTCTTTTATTTTTCGCATTTTTTTTCGCAAGCTTTGTGTTTTTCACTGCTTTTTCTTGCTTCAAGAATCAATTTTATGATTTTTTAGATTATCAAAAACATTTCTCTTTTTTCATTATTCTTTCAAGAGCCAACAATTTTAACATTCATAAACTTCACTATCAAAAATATGCATTGTTCAATCATTCATTCAGAAAACAAGAAGTATTGTCATCACATCAAAATAATTAAACTAATTTCAAGATAAATTTCAAAATTATGCACTTCTTGTTCTTTTGCAAATAAAAATATTTTTCTTTTAAGAAAGGTGAGAGATTCATAGAATCATTCATAGCTTTAAGACATAGACACTAAACACTAATGATCATGTAATGAAGACACAAACATAGTCAAAACATAAAGCATAAAAACCAAAAACAGAAAAGAAAATAAACAAGGAGATTAAAGAACGGGTCCACCTTAGTTATGGTGGCTTCTTCTTCCTCTTGAAGAACCAATGGAGTTCTTGAGCTCCTCTATGTCTCTTCCTTGCTTTTGTTGCTCCTCTTCCTAGAGGTTTCTCCGGCCTTAGGTGCCATTAGTAGTTATGGAAAGCAAAAAGCTGAGCTTTTCCACACCAAACTTAAAAGGTTTGCTCGTCCTCGAGCAAAAGAAGATAGAATGGAGTAGAAGAATAATGCTGCAAATAATTTTGAAAACTTATTACTGTATACAAGAAAAATTAAAGAGTTTGAAAAGAATTTGAAAAGATATGTAAGTTTTGAAAACGTTTTAGAAGGATTTGAAAGGAATTGAAAAAGAATTAAAAAGAATTGGAAAGATTATTAATTTTTGAAAATAGAAATTGAAAGATGAACGTTTAAAATATGTTTGATGCAAAAAATTATGAATTAAAACATAAAAAAAATCCAATTGGAAACAAAATTACCTCCCTTGTGTCATCCTGGCATTAAACGCCCAGAATGTTATCCATTCTGGCGTTTAACGCCCACTTGACTGCCTCTTTGGGCGTTTAACGCCCAGCTAGATACCCTGGCTGGTGTTAAATGCCAGGAATCCTTCTTTACTGGGCATTTTTCTGAATGCCCAGAATGCTGCCTGCATGGGCGTTAAACGCCCATTCTGCTATCTTTACTGGTGTTTAAATGCCAGTAAGCCTGTCCTCCAGGGTGTGCTATTTTTAATGCTGTTTTTGATTCTACTTTAATTCTGCAGCTGTTTTTGTGACTCCACATGATCATCAACCTAAAGAAAACATAAACTAACAATGGAAAATGAAATGAAAAAGTAATTAACATAGATAAATAAGATTGGGTTGCCTCCCAATAAGCGCTTCTTTAATGTCAATAGCTTGATAGTACTGAGCTTTAATCTAGTCTCAGTCTTGAGCAATCTTGCTCAACATTGCCTTCAAGATAATGCTTGACTCTCTGTCCATTAACAATAAACTTTTTGTCAGAGTCAATATCCTGAAGCTCTACATATCCATATGGTGACACACTTGTAATCACATATGGTCCCTTCCACTGGGATTTCAATTTCCCAGGAAACAATCTGAGCCTAGAGTTAAACAGCAGAACCTTCTATCCTGGCTCAAAGACTCTAGATGACAACTTTTTGTCATGCCACCTTTTTGCTTTCTCCTTGTAAATTTTAGCATTTTCGAAAGCATTGAGTCTGAACTCATCCAGCTCATTCAACTGGAGTAATCTTTTCTCTCCAGCTACCTTAGCATCAAGGTTTAGGAACCTGGTTGCCCAGTAAGCCTTGTGTTCCAGTTCCACTGGCAGATGACAGGCTTTTCCATACACAAGCTGGTATGAAGAAGTCCCTATAGGAGTCTTGAATGCGGTTCTGTATGCCCACAAAGCATCATCCAGTCTTCTTGCCCAATCCCTTCTACGGGTACTTACAGTCCGTTCCAGGATTCATTTTAGTTCTCTATTTGAGACTTCAGCCTGCCCATTTATCTGTGGATGATATGGAGTCGCCACTTTGTGGTTAATTCCATATCGGATCAGAGCAGAGTCAAGCTGTTTATTGCAGAAATGAGTGCCTCCATCACTGATCAGTATCCTAGGGACACCAAACCTGCTGAAGATATGCTTCTGGAGGAACTTCATCACTATCTTAGTATCATTAGTGGGTGTTGCAATTACCTCTACCTATTTAGATACATAGTCTATTGCCACCAGAACATAAGTGTTTGAATATGATGGTGGAAAAGGCCCCATGAAGTCAATACCCCATACATCAAACAACTCAATCTCTAAGATCCCTTGCTGAGGCATGGCATAACCATGAGGCAGATTACCAGCTCTCTGTCAACTGTCACAGTTACGTACAAACTCTCGGGAGTCTCTATAAAGAGTAGGCCAATAGAAGCCACATTGGAAGACCTTTGTGGCTGTTCGCTCACCTCCGAAATGTCCTCCATATTGTGATCCATGACAATGCCATAGGATCTTCTGTGCCTCTTCTCTAGGCACACATCTATGGATTACTCCGTCTGCACACCTCTTAAAGAGATATGGTTCATCCCACAGGTAGTACTTTGCATCAGAAACTAATTTTTTCGTTTGCTGCTTACTGTACTCTTTGGGTATGAATCTCACAGCTTTATAGTTTGCAATGTCTGCAAACCATGATACTTCCTGAATGAAAAAGAGTTACTCATCCGGAAAGGTTTCAGAGATCTCAGTAGGAGGGAGGGACGCTCCTGCTACTGGTTCTATCCGGGACAAGTGATCAGCTACTTGGTTCTCTGTCCCTTTTCTGTCTCTTATTTCTATATCAAACTCTTGCAGAAGCAAAACCCATCTTATGAGTCTGGATTTTGAATCCTGCTTTGTGAGGAGATATTTTAGAGCAGCATGGTCAATGTATACAATCACTTTTGATCCTACTAAATAAGATCTGAACTTGTCAATGGCATAAACCACTGCAAGCAACTCCTTTTCTGTGTTGTGTAATTTTTCTACGCGTCATCTAAAGTACGGCTAGCATAATAAATGACATGCAGAAGCTTATCATGCCTCTGTCCCAATACTGCACCAATGGCATGGTCACTGGCATCACACATTAGTTCGAATGGTATGTCCAGTCTGGTGCAGAAATGACTCGTGCTATGACCAGCTTAGCTTTCAGCTAGCAAATTGCTCAGAGATTTTGTAATTTTTGAAAAATCCTTTATAAACCTCCTATAGAATCCTGCATGGCCCAGAAAGCTTCTGATTGCCCTAACATTGACAGATGGTGGTAATTTTTTAATTACCTCTACTTTAGCTTGATCTACCTCTATTCCCTTATTTGAGATTTTGTGCCCAAGAACAATTCCTTCAGTCACCATAAAGTGACATTTCTCCCAGTTTAAAACCAGGTTAGTCTCTTGGCACCTTTTCAAAACAAGTGCTAGATGGTTAAGACAGGAGCTGAATGAGTCTCTGAATACTGAGAAGTCATCCATGAAGACTTCTAGAAATTTTTCTACCATATCAGAGAAGATAGAGAGCATGCACCTCTGAAAGGTTGCAGGTGCATTGCACAGAACAAATGGCATCCTTCTATAGGCAAACACTCCAGATGGACATGTGAATGCTATTTTCTCTTGGTCCTGAGGATATACTACAATTTGGTTGTAACCTGAATAGCCATCCAAAAAGCAGTAGTATTCATGACCTGCTAGTCTCTCTAGCATCTGGTCTATGAATGGTAAAGGAAAATGATCCTTTCTAGTGGCTGTATTGAGCCTTCTGTAGTCAATACACATACGCCACCCTGTAACTGTTCTTGTAGGAACCAGTTCATTCTTTTCATTATGAATCACTGTCATGCCTCCCTTTTTTGGGACGACTTGAACAGGGCTCACCCAGGGGCTATCAGAAATAGGATAAATAATCCTAGCCTCTAGTAACTTAGTGACCTCTTTCTGCACCACCTCCTTCATGGCTGAATTCAGCCGCCTCTGTGGTTGAACCACTGGCTTAGCATCATCCTCCAATAGGATCTTGTGCATTTATCTAGCTGGGCTAATGCCCTTAAGATCACTTATGGACCACCCAAGAGCTGTCTTGTGTGTCCTTAGCACCTGAATTAGTGCTTTCTCTTCCTGTGGCTTTAAAGCAGAGCTTATGATTACTGGAAAATTGTCATCTTCTCCCAAAAATCCATATTTCAGGGATGGTGGTAGTGGTTTAAGCTCGGGTTTAGGAGGCTTCTCCTCTTCCTAAGTAGTTTTCAGAGTTTCTTCTATTTTCTCTGGTTCCTACAGATCAAGCTGAACATCTTTAAAAATGTCTTCTAGCTCTGATTCGAGACTCTCAGTCATATTGACCTCTTCCACCAGGGAGTCAATAATATCAGCGCTCATGCAGTCCTTTGATGTGTCTAGATGCTGCATAGCTTTGACAGCATTCAACTTAAACTCATCCTCATTGACTCTCAGGGTTATCTCCCCTTTTTGGACGTCAATGAGGGTTCGTCCAGTTGCTAGGAAAGGTCTTCCTAGAATGAGATTTGCACTCTTGTGCTCCTCCATTTCCAGCACTACAAAGTCAGTGGAAAAGGCAAATGGCCCAACCTTGACAATCATATCCTCAATTACGCCTGATGGAATCTTAATGGAGTCATCAGCAAATTGGAGGCATATCCGGGTTAGTTTACCTTCATCAGTCAAACCAAGCTTTTTGATAGTGGATGTAGGTATTAGGTTGATACTTGCCCCAAGATCACATAGAGCTATCTTGGTACAAGAATCCTCTAATGTGCATGGTATCATAAAGCTTCCGGGATCTTTAAGCTTCTCTGGTAAGCTTTTCAGAATGATTGCACTGCATTCTTCAGTGAGGAAAACTTTTTCAGTTTCTCTCCAATCCTTCTTATGACTTGAGATCTCTTTCATGAACTTAGCATAAGAGGGTATTTGCTCAAGTGCCTCTGCAAACAGAATCTTTATTTCAAGAGTCCTGAGATAGTCTGCAAAACGGGCAAATTGTTTATCCTGTTCTACTTGGCGGAGTTTCTGAGGATAAGGCATCTTGGCTTTATATTCTTCAGCCTTAGTTGCTGTAGGTTTACTTCCTACAGAAGTGGTTGGAGAATCCTGCCTAAAGGGGTTGTTATCAGCACTTGTAGGTGTCTGATCCCCCATTGGTGTTTGAATGCCAAAATTGGGTGTAGTATGGGCGTTTAACGCCAGATTGCCACCCTTTTCTGGCATTTGGACGCCAGAATTGGCCATCCACTAGGCGTTTAACGCCAATTTCCACCCTTTTCTGGCGTTTGAATGCCAGAATCATTCCTCTCTGGGCTCTTACTGTCCTCATAGGAATATTAGGTAGTGGCTTGGTCATCCTCTGTCAGATGTTCCTTTCTTGGCTCTCTGCTGCCTTGAGTTGAGACATTCAATGTCTTCCCACTTCTTAAATGAACAGCTTGGCATTCTTCTGTTATCTGTTTAGATAACTGCTGTCTTGTCTGATTTAATTATTTTTCCATATTTTGGTTAGCATCTTTGGTTTCATGTAGCATCTCTTTAAATTCTGCTAACTGTTTTGTTATAGAAAATAGTTGCTGATTGAGTTCAACAATTTGTTCTGGAGGACTAAGTTCAGTAGATATTGCCTCAGCCTCTTCCTTTACTGAGGTCTCACTACTTGAGTACAGGTGCTGATTTCTGGCAACTGTATCAATGAGCTCTTGAGCCTCTTCAATTGTCTTTCTCATATGTATAGATCCACCAACTGAGTGGTCTAGAGACATCTGGGCCTTTTTCTGTAAGCCCATAGTAAAAGATGTCTAACTGCACCCATTCTGAAAATATTTCAGAGGGGCATTTCCTTAGCATCTCTCTGTACCTCTCCCAGGCATTATAAAGAGATTCATTATCCTCTTGTTTAAAGCCTTGGATGTCCAGCCTTAGCTGTGTCATCCTTTTTGGAAGGAAATATTAATTCATGAATTTGTCTGATAACTGTTTCCATGTTCTTATGCTTGCTGTGGGTTAGTTATTTAACCACCTCTTAGCTTGATCTTTTACAGCAAATAAAAATAGTAATAATCTGTAAACATCATAATCTACTTCCTTATCACGCACTGTGTCAGCAATTTGTAAGAACTGTGCTAGAAACTCAGTAAGTTCTTCCTATGGAAGACTGGAATACTGGCAGTTTTGCTGCACCATCATGATGAGATGAGGGTTTAGCTTAAAATTGCTGGCTCTAATGGGGGTATATAGATACTACTCCCATAGAAAGCAGTAGTAGGGTTAGCATATGACCCTAGAGTCCTTCTGGACTGTTCATTTCCACTTGAGTCCATAATAAACCTCTCTTGTTTCTGTATACACAGTTAACAAGGAAATGAAAAGATATGTATCTCTATGTCATGATATAGAGCACTAGTATGGGAAGAAAGATTATATTTTGAAAAATAAAAATAGAATAAAAGAAGAATTAAAATATTTTTGTTTTTATTTTATTTATTTAATGCTAATTTGAAATTAAAGAAATTAAAATAAAGTAAATGAAAAAAATGGTATAAGTTTCGAAAATTAAAAGAAAAGAAATAAAAGAAATTAGAAAACTAAATTAATTAATTAATTACAAAGATTTGAAAAAATGTGAGTGTGATTTCCGAAAATGAAGAGAGAGAAAGTGGTTAGGAAGTTTTGAAAAAGATATGTCTTAAAATTAAAGATATTTGTAAGAAAATAAATAAATAAAAGAAAAGATTTGAAAAAGATATGATTTTAAAATTTTAAAGGTTGAAACTTTCTTAACAAGAAAACACCAAACTTAAAATTTTTCAATCAAACTAATAAAATAGGACAAGTAATTCGAAAAATAAAAAAAAAAGAAAAATATTTTGAAAAATATTTTCGGAAAAAAAAAAGAAATTGAAAAAAAAGAATTTGTTTTTAAAAAAAAATTCAAAGGGATAAATTTTTTTAAAATTAAAATTTTAACTTGACTAACAAGAAACTACCAAATTTTAAAAATTTTGACTAAGTCAACCTAAGGAATTCGAAATTGATGAGTAAATAAAGGCAAAGATATATATGTTTTTTTTTTTAATTTAATGAGGAAAGAGAAAAATAATAAAAAGACACCAAACTTAGAATTTTTAGATCAAAACAAAAAAAAACAAACAAGAAAACTTTGAATGTCAAGATGAACACCAAGAACACTTTGAAGATTAAGATGAATACCAAGAACAAATTTTGAAAATTTTTAAGAAAATAAAAACACAAAGGACATTAAACTTAAAAATTTTTATACTCTAGACACTAATAATTCGAAAATGTATAAGATAAACAGCAACAGATACCAAACAAAAAAATTTAAAGATCAAATAAGAAAAACTATCAAGAACAATTTGAAGATCAATAAAGAACTAAGAACATGTAATTAAAAGAAATATGAATAAAAATAAAAACATGCGACTAACACCAAACTTAAAACATAAAACTAAACTCAAACAGAAGACTCAATTATAGTGACTCTAAACCAAAAAAAGATAAATTTTTCCTAATCTAAACAACAAGATGAACCGTCAGTTGTCCAAACTCGAACAATCCCCGGCAACGGCACCAAAAACTTGGTGCACGAAATTGCAATCACACCTTTGCAACTCCGCACAACTAACCAGCAAGTGCACTGGGTCGTCCAAGTAATACCTTACGTGAGTAAGGGTCGATCCCACGGAGATTGCCGGCTTGAAGCAAGCTATGGTTATCTTGTAAATCTTAGTCAGGAGATTAATGATAAAAATGATTTTGTTTATGAAAAGTAAATAACATGAAATAAATGGTACTTGTGATTCAGTAATGAGGAACAGGTTGAAGTTCTTGAGATGCTCTATCATCTGAATCTCTGCTTTCCTACTGTCTTCTTCTTCAAACACGCATGGCTTCCTTCAATGGCAAGCTGTATGTTGGTGGATCACCGTTGTCAATGGCTACCATCCATCCTCTCGGATGAAAAATACCAACCACGATTTCTGTACAGCTAATCTACTGTCAGATCTCTCGTCTCAGATGAAAAATACCAGGTACAGCTACCGCACGGCTAATCATCTGTCGGTTCTCACTTGTGTCGGAATAGGATCTCTCTATCCTTTTGCACACTGTCACTGTGCCCAACATTCGTGAGTTTAAAGCTCGTCACAGTCATCTCATTCTAAATCCTACTCAAAATACCACAGACAAGGTTTAGACTTTCCGGATCTCAGGAATGCTGCCAATTAGTTATAACCTCTACCACGAAGGTTCTAATCTCATAGACTCGGTCCGTGGATTAGAGACCCAAGAGATACGCACTCAAGCTGTCGCCCAATGACTACGTTGAGCTCAGGTAGAACGGGAGTGGTTGTCAGGCACGCGTTCATAAATTTGAGAATGATGATGAGTGTCACGGATCATCATATTCTCTATATTGAAGTACGACTGAGTACCTTAGAACAGAATCAAGCGTGATTGAATAAAAAATAATAGTAATTGCATTAATCCATTGAGACACAGCAAAGATCCTCACCCCCACCTATGGGGTTTAGAGACTCACGCCGTAGAAAATACAATATGAGATGTAAAATGTCATGAGTTGCAAAATGAATCTCTAAAAGTAGTTTTTATACTAAACTAGTAACTAGGTGTAGATAGTGCAGAATTCCACTTCCGGTGCCTACTTGGTGAGTGTTTGGGCTGAGATTTGAAGCTTTCACATGCATAGGCCATTCTTGGAGTTAAACACCAGCTTGAGTGCCAGTTTGGGCATTTAACTCCAGTTCTGGTACCAGTTCTGGCGTTTTACGCCAGAAAAGGGTCTCTACCTGGCATTTAACGCCAGTTTGGGCCATCAATTCTCGGGCAAAGTATGGACTATTATATATGGCTGGAAATCCCAAGATATCTACTTTCCAACGCAGATGAGAGCGCTCCAATTGGGCTTCTATAGCTCCAGAAAATCCATTTCGAGTGCAGGAGGGTCAGAATCCAATAGCATCTACAATCCTTTCTTAGCCTCTGAATCAAATTTTTGCTCAAGTCCCTCAATTTCAGTCAGAAAATACTTGAAATTACAGAAAAACACACAAACTCATAGTAAAGTCCATAAATGTGATTTTTGCATAAAAACTAATAAAAATATAATAAAAAGTAACTAAAACATACTAAAAACTACCTAAAAACAATGCCAAAAAGGGTATAAGTTATCTGCTCATCACAAAGCAAGGTTAACTTTCCCTCACTTCATATGTCACATATGAAATTCATCTGGAATTGTCATAGAAGGAGACATCTTCATTGATGAGGACAAGCCTATCACTTAGAAGAGGATGGAGCAAACAAGAGAGCATGCACATGAGCCTGTGCAACCGCCTCAGCATGAGATCCCTGGGATGCCTAAAAGGATGTATTTTCCTCCTCAAAGCTATTAGGATCAATGGCATACTTCTCTTGGAGAACTAAGCACTAACATAGAGCAATTAAGGGTGGAGCATCAAGAGCATTCCACCACCCTCAATGAAATTAGAGAAGATCAAAGAGCCATAAGGGAAGAAGAAAGAGTCATGAGGGAAGAACAATAGAGATAAGGGCGTGACATTGAGGAGATCAAGAACTATATTGGATCCTCAAGGAAGAGTACTAGCTGCCACCATTAAGGTGGATTCGTTCTCTTAATTCCCTTTTCTCATGTTTTTTTTTTTGTTTTGTTATGCTTTATTGTCCGTTCTCTTGTTCTTATTGTATGATCATTTTCATTTATGTCTTAAAGTTATAAAATATTCCATATATCTCTCACCTTACTTAAAAGAAAATTTTATTTGAAAAGAATTGAGGGATACATAAATTTCAAGTTTTATAATAAGAAAAGTCAATTATTTTGATGTGGTGGCATTGCTTTTGTTTTCTGAATGTATGAATGAACAGTGCATATTTGAAGTTGGAATTTATGAATGTTGGATCTTGAAAGAATGATGATGAAAGTGAAATATTATTGGTAATCTGAAAAATCCAAAAAATGATTCTTGAAGCAAGAAAAAGCAGCAAAAAGCAAAGGAAAAAGCATGTTGCAATAAAAAAAAGCAGAAAAAGCCAATAACCCTTTAAACCAAAATACAAGGGTAAAAGGATCTAAGGCTTTGACCATCAATGGTTAGGAGGGCCCAAAAGAAACAAAATCCTGGCCTAAGCGGCTCAACCAAGCTGTTCCTAACCATGTGCTTGTGGTGTGAAGGTGTCAAGTGAAAAGCTTGAGACTGAGCAGTTAAAGTCGTGATCCAAAGCAAAAAGAGTATGCTTAAGAACTCTGGACACCTCTATCTGGGGATTCTAGCAAAGCTGAATCACAATCCGAAAGGGTTCACCCAGTTAAAGTATCTGTGGCATTTATGTATCCGGTGGTAATACTGGAAAACAAAGTGCTTAGGACCACGGCCAAGACTCTAAAAAGCTGTGTTCAAGAATAAAAAAGAACTAAACTAGGAGAGTCAATAACATCATCTGGATTCTAAGTTCCTAAAGATGCCAACACTTCTGAGTTTCAATGGATAGTGAGATGCCAAAACTATTCAGAAGCAAAAAGCTACTAAGTCCCGCTCATCTAATTGAAACTGAGCTTCATTGAAAACTATGAGATTTAGTGTATCTTACTCTTCTTTTTATCCTACTTTGTTTTTAGTTGCTTGGGGACAAGTAACAGTTTAAGTTTGGTGTTGTCATGAGCGGATATTTTATACGCTTTTTGGCATTGCTTTCATATAGTTTTTAGTATGTTTTGTTTAAGTTTTATTATATTTTCATAGGGTTTAGTGCTAAATTCACATTTTTGGATTCTACTTTGATTTTGTGTATTTTTGTGCAATTTCAGGTATTTTTTTTTTTGCTGAAATTGAGGAGCTGGAGCAAAAGTCTGTTTTAGAGGCAGAGAAAGTGCTGCAGATGCTGTCTAGATCTGACCTCCTTGCACTCGACAGAGCTTTTCTGGAGGTACAGAAGTCCAAATGTAGTGTTCTCAACTGCTATGGAAAGCAAACATCTGGAGCTTTCTAGAAATATATATATATATAATAGTTTATACTTTGATTCAGAATAGAGGGCCCAAAACTGGCGTTCAACGCCAGCCATCTACTCCAGTCCAGGCGTCTAGCGCCCACCAAGGGGAGACCAGCGTCCAAACGCCCAAGAAGGATCCCCCAAGTAGGCGTTCAACGCCCAAGGAGCCTCCTAGAACGTGGATCTCATTAAACCTCAGCCCAAACACTCACCAAGTGGGCCCCGGAAGTGGATTTTAGCACTAAAAGACTGTTCTACCCTTCCTATGTAATCCTTAGTCATTAGTCTAGTATTTATTTGAGAACTTTTACATTATTCGGGACTTTACACCATATTTTTGTTTATCACATTGTATTTTTTATCAGTATGGGTTTCTAAACCTCTTAGGTTGAGGGGAGGAGCCCTGCTGAGTTTTATGGATCAATAAAAGTATTACTGTTTCTCTTCAATCCGTGTTTTATTCAATTCTAAGATGTATCTTCATTCTTCAACCTGATGAATGGGATGACCTGTGACAATCATTTTTTATCTTCAATCTTAGAACCACGTGCCTGACAACCATCCGTGTTCTACTTGGGTTTACAGTGCATCTTTCATCGGACAATGATGAACCACCATCTTGATTATACATCTCTTAGACGGCTAATCTATGACTTCGTTGGGGACTTCTCGAGACACCAGTTCAGCCGAGGTATGGGGAGATTAGGGTCTCTATGGTAGAGGCTAGAACCCAAAGGCACAACATTCTCTGATTCGGAAGATTCGACCTTGTCTGTGGTATTTTGAGTAGGATCATGAAGGAAAATGAACTGCAGGAGCTTCACCCTCATTCAAAATGGATCCACAATAACCCTGGGGTTCAGATCTGGAGGAGTGTTGGCGGCTGCTCAAATCAGCGTCAATCATATACAGCCTGCCATATAAGAAATCATTCACAATTGAAGAAGACAGTAAGACCAGAGTTAATCCAGAAGGATAAAGCATCTCCAAGCCTTAACCATCTTCTTATCATTGCAAACAGGTCAACCTAGTTTAGATCTCTTTATTTTCCTTTTATGCATTTAAACAAATCCAACAACTCTTCTATCCGCCTGACTAAGATCTACAATATAACCATAGCTTGCTTCAAACCACAATCCTCGTAGGATCGGCCCTGACTCGCTTAAGTATTACTTGGACAACCCAGTGCACTTGCTGGTTCAGTTGTACGAAGTGTGGGAATTCGTGCACCAGTCATACATGCATATACTGATCAATAGCTACATCCTCAGCTTCATTAGCCACAACCCCATCAGCCGCACTTTGACATATCTCATCTGAAATCACCAGAAAAGGAAATCCCTTGCTCCATACCAAGGATCCATCAATATCCTTGGCAAATCCATTAAATTTCTTCTGGTTGTCAATAAATGCATTAAGTTTTTCTAAAGGTATATCCCTATCCTTCTCAGTCAAATCCTCGGACAGCTCAAGATCTATATGGTCTGATTTCCTTTTCTTAAAAATAATCTTCTTCCAACGAGGCTGAGGTTAATTAACTTCTCCCCTCACACCCCTTTTATCAGGGTTAGATGATGAACCCTCCTCCGAATTCTTACTCTTAAACCGAGACCTTAAGCTTGCCACAGACACTCCAGGATATTTACCACCTACAAAATCAACAAACAAACGTCAATAAATCCAGACATACAGAACCTTTACTTACTTATTTCATAAAGTTCTTAGCCATATAATCCATCACAAATTGCCTATCATCTTCCCAAGGCAATAAATTAAATACAGATATCAAATATTTCCTATCAACAGCATCAACCAAATATTCAATTATACATTCATTTTTGGGAGAAATTTTCTCCAGACCTAAAATCTGCTGAGGCTTGAAACACCAGAACAAAGGAAATTTCTTGCCCAAATTTTCATCCAAATAAAAGGAGAAAATATCCTTGGTCGGCCTAACCTTTAAAAACATCTCCTTGAAATCTTTAAAGGACGAGTTATACAACTTAAATACCGAAAAGCCTAGAGTACTATTTAAATTCACCCAGCCTCCCTTCCACACCCCTTTTGCCTGAAACATAGAAAAAAAAAACTCCAAGGAAGGTTTAACATCCAAATACTCCATCAATATCTCAAAACAACACAAAACCCCTAACCATTTGGGTGAAGTTGCACCGGAGCACAGTTTAACTGCTTCAAAACGTCACACTCAAATCCCATGAACGGCAGCTTAACTCGATGTTCTTCCAACACATAGCTATGCATGTAGAAGAACTCGAAGTCATTTCTCCTATGGAACACCCTCTTGGCCCTGGAACATGACAAAAACTCAATACGCACCCCAGAACCTAACCTCACAATCTTACCCATATCTATCCGACTCACGCTCTCTTTATCAACAAAAAGTGAACCCAGTATCTTCACATCCTCACTAACACACTCATATGTACCATCTTCTATCAATTTCTGTACTTGCTTCCCCTTTTCTTTATCCATCGTGATCCCACACAAAAGCAACGAAGTAGAGAACAAAAAGAAAAAGAAGGAGAAGACAAACTACACAGATGAAAGGAACTTACCACTTTTAATCATGACATTTCGGAAGATTGAATGTAAAAATGATGCAAACTATTTAGATTCCAAAAGTAACTACATGCAAGTTAATGAAAACTATTTGAGTTCCATCTCAAAAATCATAGCCAATAAATCCAGTCCCACCAACGACCCAGATCACATTGATAAGAGGAAAGGTAAAACATAATTTTTAATAAGCATTAAATGTTTCTCTCTCTTTTATTTAATTGCTTTTACTTTTAATCATTTATAGTTTCTATTTCTCATTTTTAATAAAGCATGTTGAACTGGAGGCTTGATAAATCACTATTTTATGGTTTATCTTATGCTCAATTGAGTGGTTTATATCAATTCTTTGCACACTTATTCATACAAAATTCATGGTTTTACGTTTTCCTTCCTGATTTTGTGCTATGATTGAAAACATGTTTCCTAGACCTTTAAACTGTTAATTTTAATCCTCTCTTATTACCATTCGATACCTTGATATGTGCGTTAAGTGATTTCAGAGATTACAGGACAGGAATGACTCAGAGGATGGAAAGAAAGCATGCAAAAGTGGAAGGAATACAAGAAGTTGAAGAAATCGCTAAGCTGTCCAGCCTGACCTCTTCGCACTCAAATGGTCATAACTTGAGCTACAGAGGTCCAAATGATGCAGTTCCAGTTGCATTGGAAAGCTAACGTCCGGGGCTTCGATTTGATATATAATTTGTCATAGTGGCCGTACATCTAGGCGACGCGAACGCGTGCTCCACGCGGACGCGTCGCAGTGACGAAAATCAGCGTGGCAGATTTCGCCCCCGGCGATTTCTGGGCTATTTCTGGCCCAGTTTTCGGCCCAGAAAACACATATTAGAGGCTATAAAGTGGGAGAATCTATTCATTCATAAAACAAACTTTTCATTCACATAATTTTTAGGTTTTAGATATAGTTTTAGAGAGAGAGAGGTTCTCTCCTCTCTCTTAGGATTTAGGATTAGGATTTCTCTTATTTTAGGATTGCTTCTACAATCACAGGTTCAAAGTTCCTTTAATTTATTTTCTGCTTTTATTTATTTCAATGCTTTTACTTGTTAATGTTCCTAAATTGGCTTATGAACCTTTTCATGTTAAGATTTGAATATTTTATTTAATATTATTTGAGGTATTTCAGACTTCTGATTGCTTTCTTTAATTTATGTATCCAAATTATTTTCATTCAAGTAGATTTTCTTCCCTTTTGGCTTTGGTTGAGTAATTAGCAACACTTGAGTTATCAAACTCAGCTGTTGATTGAAATTGGAATTCTTTGCTGGTTAATTTGTACTCCAATAACTCTAGTCTTTCCATAGGAGTTGACTAGGACCTGAGGATCAAATTAATTTATCCACTTGACTTTCCTTTGTTTAGCAAGGGTTAATTAGAAATGGGAGCAGAATCCGATTCTCTTCACACTTGATAAGGATAACTAGGATAGGACGTCCAGTTCTTATACCTTGCCAAGAGATTTTACTATTATTAATTTATTTTTCCTGTCATTTAAATTACTTGTTCCTTATTTTAAAAAAACCCAAAAACATATCTTTTTACATAACCAATAATAAATCATACCTCCCTGCAATTCCTTGAGAAGACGACCCGAGGTTTGAATACTTCGGTAATTATCATTTTATTGGGTTTTGTTACTTGTGACAACCAAACTTTTGTAAGAAAGGAATTCTTGTCGGTCTAGAAGCTATACTTACAACGCGAATTTATTTGTAAAAATTCTAGATCGCACGAGAGTTTCGTTCTTCAAAATGGCGCCGTTGCCGAAAAATTACAAACGTGTGCCTTATTATTGGTTATTGTAAATATTTACTTTTAAATTGATTTTTTTTCGAAAAAAATTCAGATTTTTATTTTAAATTTTTTTTATCTTATCTTATCTTAGTTTTAAATTTTAAAATTCAAAATTTAAATTTAAAATTTTAAAAATCAAACATTTTCAAAATTTAAATCATTTTCAAATCTTTATCTTATATTGTTGACTTTTTCAAAATTCAAATTTCAAATTTTAAAATTTAATTTTCAAATTCAAAAAAAAGATTAAATTTCAAAACCTTTTAATTTAAAAACTTATCTTCTCTTACCTAACTTATCTTATCTTTTCTAATCTTAAAAATCAAATCTTTTTCAAACCTTTTCTCTTATTTTATTTTATTTTCCTTTGCTTGTTTAATTGTTTTTATTTTTAATTTTTATTAGCTACTATGAATTCTCACCCCTCTGGTTTCAAGTTTAGTTCCAATGTTGTTGTAAGGAATGGAAACTATAATGAAAATAGGCATCAAGGTTGGAAAAATCAAAGATGGGAGGAGCCACAAGGATTTAATCAACCCTCTTGGCAACAACCCCCTCCAATGCGCTATAACCAACAAGTCCCACCATATGCTTATGAACCACCTCCTCAACACAACTCTGGACCACCATACTCACAAGCACCTTACCACCAAACACCCCCATATGACCCTAATCCTTATCCACCACACCAACCACCATATGAACCACACCTGGAACCACCACCTTAATATTCACCATCTCCATATCCTTATCAAGAAGAACCACCTCCGTATTATGAGCCCTCTCTCCCAACAAATGAACCCTCCTATCCACCCCAACCTCCATTGGATAACAACACACTCATCTCTAACATCATTGGTCTCACCTCTACACTCCAAAATCTTATATCCCGCATAGACCAATCCTCTACCTCCAATATTCAACCCTCAAGTTTTAGTGCGCTTCTTTTTCAACCACATAATAATCTTTCTATCCCATCACTACCCTCCATGGAAGAGCACCCACATCCATCAATCCAAGAGCAAGATGATCCCAATTATGCTATTGATATGGAACAAGAAAGAAGGAATCATCTTCGCGAATCCATACTTCATAAGAAGCTAGAGGAGGCCCTACAGATGAAGGTAGTAGAAACCCTTGAAGTCGAAGGAGTGGTTGAAGAATTAGTAAAGGAAGACATCGAGGAGGAGTCTGATCTTGTCTTAGAGCAAGAGGAGGCCCAAAAGGTGAAGGTGGAAGAGACTCTTGCAGATGAAGGAATGGTTGAAAGGAGCTATCATGGAAAGGAAATCATCAAGGATGAGTACGATTTTATGCTAAAACAACTGGACAAAGCAGCAATTATTGAAGAAGAAGAAGAAGAAGAAGAAGAGGTTGAAGACTTGGGAGATACAGAACCTCCATGGGAAAGTCCAGTCATAGAACCTCCTTCCAAGACATTTGAATTTGATGCCAAAGAGGGTGTACAACCTCCAAGGCATATCATGGCTAAAGACTTTGAAAAGGTTGATCAAGAGATGGAAATTAAAGAAGAAGAAGCACAACCTCCCATGCCCTTGGTAAGTAATGAAGAAGAGATTGAATTGGAAGAAAGTTACCAAGAGGAAGAGGTTGAAATTGAAGAAGTTTGCAAAGAGGTGGAAGTTGTCAAAGAGCACAAGAGAGTGGAGCTTGAAATCACCTTTCCAAAGTTATTGGAGACCTCTCCGCCTAAGTCACCATCATCCTTTACAACATTCAAGTGGGTAAAATTCATATCCCTTAGCTTTCTCATCCCACTTGAATATGGTTTACTTGAGACAGATGGTCAACTTAGAGCTCTTTGTGGCTATAAGAGTAAGAGGGAGATGGTTAGTGGTAAGAATTATCATGCAAGGTTCAATATGGTTGCATGCTCCAAACTGAAGTATCATGGTTGGAAGAATACTAAATTGTATGGGTCTAAGAAGCTGTTTGGATGCCTCAGTGAGAATTCGGATTGCTTACCACCCGGTTAGAACAAAGATGGTCAACAAGAAGATGGGTGCAAAAGTAAGGTTTGGGACCCCGGAGGCCATTGGAATCACAAACATTGGTGGAGATTCCTGGATGAGTTCAAGCACAAGCCACCATAACAAAGGACTCCCCAAATGTCCAACTTAAGGACTTTAACTAAAAGTGCTAGGTGGGAGACAACCCACCATGGTATATTCTTTCCTTTTTGTTCTTAGTTTTATTTTATTTTAGTTTCACTCGTGTTCATTCATAATTTCTGCATAGTCATCTGCATTATACATTTGCATCTTCATATTGCATAAAAAAACACGCACGTGATGCGTCCGCGTCACAAGTGCGTTGGGAAGAAAACAAACTGAACAGAAAGTCACGCGAGAGCGTGGCTGGAGGCGTGCCTTAGGCACAAACGTGCCCACGCATCCACGTCACCCACGCGACCGCGTCGTTTGTGAAATAGCCTCCCCATGCGTTCGCGTCACCCACGCGAATGCGTGGCCCTGTAAAATCGACGTAAATAGGTGTATGGCAGCATGTTGCAATGGAGTTAGGCTGGACTGATGCTAGAAGCACCAACTACATCAGGCGACCGCGTGCTCCATGCGGTCGCGTCGTTTTCAAAACATCACCATTCACGCGATCGCGTCAACCACGCGATCGCGTCACCTTAAAAATTTGGCAAAAAGAGTTTGAAACAGAGAGTCGCGTGAACGCGCGGCTGCTCTCGCGCCATTCGCACAATTCAAGTCACGCGACCGCATGACCCACGCGTCCGCGTCGCATGCGACGCACAATTTATCTAGATCAGTGCCAAAATCTTATCTTTTCTTCCGCAATCCTAATTTTTCCTTCCCTCTTTCTTACTTACCTCCTCTTCCTTTCTTTCACTTCTCTTTCTTTTTCACCTTCATTCTATTTTACTTAATTTATTTCATACTTTCATTCATTGCATTTTAATTTTGTACATATTTTTACTTTCTTTTCTAAATTTATTACTTTTCTGTTGGTGTTGAATTTCCTTATTTAACTGTTACATCTTTTCTTGAATTATTTTGGTGCTTAGTGACTTGCTTTACACTGTTGGGTAATATTTTATACTGTCTTTCATTACCTACTCTTCCCCTTTGTCGCAAATTTTTTTTGCAACATTGATATGCCATTTGCTTCCATTGTTTTCTCAATTGCATGTTGTAGCTACCATGTAATTGTGATCCTCATTATTTAGCATTAACCCAGCCATGTTTTATTTGTTTTTTTTATCTTTCTTTCTGGGTTACTTTTCTTCTTTTCCTCTACTTTCAGGCTGGCCACCGAGAAAGGGAAAGGGAAAGCTTCTAAATGGGGAGACAAACAAGTCCATCAGCACAATCTTTAGAGAAAAGCATTAGTTGAAGCAACCCTTCCACTTGCACATCTTAGCATGCACCGAGGACGGTGCAATCTTTAAGTGTTGGGAGGTCGATACCGATCTCCATGTGTTAGTTATTTTCTTCTCAACACCAATGTCTTATTTTCTTTATTAGTTCATTGTTGCATCTGCATATTTGATTACATGTTTTCTTGATTTTATGCATTTAGTTACTACTTGGTTGAAGTAATATTTTCTTTTTCAATAAATTTTTATAGTATTTCACTAATTTAAATTAAAAACTTTTGTGTTAAATTTGTTTGAAGTTGTATTTAGAACATAGTTTAAAAAGCTAAGAACACACAACCTGTGAGATTTGAGCCTAATTACATGGTTACATTATTTAACCATAAATTTTTATTCTTGTGTGTTCACTTCTCTATGATTGTAACTTTGCTTTATTCTATTCTATATGTCCACTATTTAGTGTATTTACATGCTTGCATATGATTGAGGCCATTACTTGTTTTAGCTCACTTTTTCCAAATAAGCCTACCATTTTATGTCACCCTTGTTAGCCACTTTGAGCCTTTTAATCCCATTTATTCTATATTTTACCACATTACTAGCCTTAAGCGGAAAAACAATTAAATATCCCAATTGAATCTTTGGTTAGCTTAAGATAGAAATTGTGTATCAATTAAGTATGGGAAAATTGTGGGAACAAGGGTTAATAATGGAATGTGTTATGTTCTTACTCTAATAAAATATTAGGAATTTGGGTGCCTACTCATGTAAAACAGAAAAATTAAAAATCCATGTGCATTGATAAGTTATGTTTATTTTTCTATTTAAAAAAAATAAAAAAAGAAGAATAAAAAAATGAAAAAGAAAAAAGAAAAAAAATATATATATATAAATGAATAAGGGGACAAAATTACCCCAATGTTAAGTTAATGAAAAATCAATGCATATGTGATAAAATTAAAGAAAAGTTGATACATGAGTATGTGATGAAAAAGTGGGAATTTTGGGTAGCTAGGCATGAATTAGAATTATATAGAGTATATGTATGTTAGGTGAAAGCTTAGGTTAATTAAAGATTCAATTTATAGCTCACTTAGCCATATATATACCCTCACCCTTACCTTAGCCCTATTACAACCTTGAAAAGACCTCATGATGTTTGCATTGGTACATTAAATACTTGTTGATTGGTTAGATGAAGAACAAAGTTTAGAAAGTATGATTAGAGAAGAGTAGAGTGAATTACCCTATACACTTGAGTGATTAGAGTGCATATAAACTACCAGTGAGGGTTTAATGCTTAATTCTATGTTCTCTGCTTTCATGAACTATCTTCTTACAAGTTTACTTGTCTTTTATTGTATGATTTGGATTAGTGGAATTTGATTTATATTTGTCTTGGAGAATTTATTTACTTTCAACTAAATAGGTAGAAACATCTTAGCATATAGTTGCATTCATACAGATAGGTTGCATTTCATACATTCCTCTTCACTCCTTTATAGCTTCTCTTGAGCTTAGAATGAGGACATGCTAATGTTTAAGTGTAGGGAGGTTGATAAACCACTATTTTATAGTTTATCTTATGCTCAATTGAGTGGTTTATATCAATTCTTTGCACACTTATCCATACAAAATGCATGGTTTTACATTCCCTTCCTGATTTTGTGCTATGATTGAAAACATGTTTCCTAGACCTTTAAATTGTTAACTTTAATCCTCTCTTATTACCATTCGATGTCTTGATATGTGCGTTAAGTGATTTCAGAGATTACAGGGCAGGAATGACTCAGGGGATGGAAAGGAAGCATGCAAAAGTGGAAGGAATACAAGAAGTTGAAGAAATTGCTAAGCTATCCAGCCTGACCTCTTTGCACTCAAACGATCATAACTTGAGCTACAGAGGTCCAAATGATGCGATTCCAGTTGTGTTGGAAATCTAATGTCCGGGGCTTCGATTTGATATATAATTTGCCATAGTGGCCGTACAGCTAGGCGACGCGAACGCGCGCTCCACGCGGACGCGTCGCAGTGACGAAAATCAGCGTGGCAGATTTCGCCCCCAGCAATTTCTGGGCTGTTTCTGGCCCAATTTTTGGCCCAGAAAACACAGATTAGAGGCTATAAAGTGGAATAATCCATTCATTCATAAAACACACTTTTCATTCACATAATTTTTAGGTTTTAGATGTAGTTTTAGAGAGAGAGAGGTTCTCCTCTCTCTTAGGATTTAGGATTAGGATTTCTCTTATTTTAGGATTGCTTCTACAATCACAGGTTCAAAGTTCCTTTAATTTATTTTATGATTTTATTTATTTCAATGCTTTTACTTGTTAATGTTCCTAAATTGGCTTATGAACGTTTTCATGTTAAGATTTGAATATTCTATTTAATATTATTTGAGGTATTTCAGACTTATGATTGCTTTCTTTAATTTATGTATCCAAATTATTTTCATTCAAGTAGATTTTCTTCCCTTTTGGCTTTGGTTGAGTAATTAGCAACACTTGAGTTATCAAACTCAGCTGTTGATTGAAATTGGAATTCTTTGCTGGTTAATTTGTACTCCAATAACTCTAGTCTTTCCATAGGAGTTGACTAGGACTTGAGGATCAAATTAATTTATCCACTTGACTTTCCTTTGTTTAGAAAGGGTTAATTAGAAGTGGGAGCATAATCCAATTCTCTTCACACCTGATAAGGATAACTAGGATAGGACGTCCAGTTCTTATACCTTGCCAAGAGATTTTACTATTATTAATTTATTTTTTCTGTTATTTAAATTACTTGTTCTTTATTTTAAAAAAACCCAAAAACATATCTTTTTACATAACCAATAATAAATCATACCTCCTTGCAATTCCTTGAGAAGACGTCCCGAGGTTTGAATACTTCGGTAATTATTATTTTTTTGGGTTTTTTTACTTGTGACAACCAAACTTTTGTAAGAAAGGAATTTTTGTCGGTCTAGAAGCTATACTTACAACGCGAATTTATTTGTGAAAATTCTAGATCGTGTGAGAGTTTTGTTCTTCAAGGCTCCATAACCATCACATTACCCAAGCTATAACTCATTAAAAGCCCAACCTGCTCTATTAAAACATCGTCAGGCCAAGCTTGGGGGCTATGATATAGCTGTTAGAACCTAATTTAAAAGGCATAAATCGGCTTTATATGTTATAGCTCGGCTCTGCACGTTATGACTTATTCAAACATCATAATTCGGATCCACACACCATAAGTAAGTATCATAATGATCTGATACGATATTGCTATCCTTTAATAAAAATGATTGCTAAAAACATAACTACTCTGCTTCACCTCACATATAAAAAAGGTAAGATGTTTTATCTTCGGCAGAACTAAGACGAACATACGCAATACTAACTTAAGCATCGGATTGCCTTTTGCAAGTACACTCCCCCTTTGTTCTCTCCACAACGAGATATACTCTTTGGACGGAAAGCTCGGACATTCAAGCCACCAGCTTGGAAATAAGGATAAAAGCTCGGAGCCGACTGTTATGAAGACGAGGTATATCCGGATAACTCACGCAAGGATAGTGTGCATTCATTGGTTACAGGAGAATTTAGAAGAGAATTGGTGAAGATTAAAGAAAAAAGAAGCCAGGAATCACTTTGAACAAGAAAGAGCAAAGATAGAGAAGCAAGCAGAAAGCTCTCTGAACTAAACAGAGAGCTCTTTGGATTGAAACCAAGTGTACCACGCCAACCAGTTATGCCCTCCCAGGGGCACTAGGTCTTTCAACGTACAACGTGTGAGCACTGGCGTACAACGCCAAAATAGAGGTCGTGCGTAAGCATCATTCATGCGTACGCACAAGTGGCGAAAAATGCTCAATCATGCATACACATGACCCCCAGTTCAACGTAGTATGTGAATACATCAATGTAGGACGTGAAAGCATCAACATAGGAAGTAGAGGTGCCATGCATACACATCTAGCATGCATACGCATAACAAGTGAATTATGAGGCATCTCATGCGTACGCATGATTGCACTTTCATGTAGTACCTGGGATTTTCCACATACAATGCATGGGACTAAATAGGGGCAAATTTTGAATGAATTCAAGGCCACGTTCAACGTGGGATATTTCATGTACGATGTGAATCATGCCAAAGAGCAATATGGGCCATCTCAAGACTTCATGTACAACCTGAATACCTCACGTACCATGTGAGTGAGGAATGGGTCACTTCCCAAGGGCTTAATGTATTCACCAAAGACCTCCAATTCTTCATCACTCAAGTGACTAATTCAAGACTCAACTCAAGCCCACTAATCACAATAATTAATTGAGCATTGCAAGGAGATAAGATTGAGAGCTTTGCTGGAGGAAAACATTAATTAGTTAGATTTTATTTTATTTTAAATTTGATAATGTTTTAGTTTGAATTTGAATCTTTAGGGTTTGTATTTAAGGGGAGAAGAGAGACGTTTTCAGACTTCTTCTCTTCTTCGGCACATTTACCTTCGATAATTCTAGGATTTCTCTAAAGAACATGAGCAACTAATTTTCCTTGGTTAAAGTTAGGAGCTCTGTTGATTCCATGACTTAATACACTAGCTTTTTCTACCTTTGATTTATGCATTGATATCTTTTCAAGAATAAATTTTTGTTTTTCATCCTAAAAGATTTGAATGTGTTGGGAAACAATTCTTCTCTGACTTGAATTCTTTTAACTTCTTGAAAAAGTTGATTAATTGAATTAAACTTGAAAACTAATTCTCACAAATTTTAAGTTTTGAAATTAGACTTGATAAGCGACATAAAATCAACTAAGGGAGATTCTTACGAATTGTGTGGCTTATGAATCAATGAACGTGCTTAATTCTTTTCTTAAATAATTGACTAAGGGATTAGCGATTAATTAGGTTAAAGAGAAATCGAATTGCCAAGGGATTGGGGTTTGATTATTGATGATTTGTCATGATTGTATCTTTACATAATCAAGGTGGAAAGTGAAAAGTATTAATCCAGAAGGTTCAACATCTCTAAAACCTTAACTCTTTTAATTATACTCTCTTCCAATACTCACTATTTGCTTTTGTTACTTTATTGTTTATGTTAAAACTTTTAAAAACTATAATTTTGATTGTCTAACTAGATTAAACAATTGATCATTCATTGCTTAATCTGTTAATCCTCGTGGGATCGACACTCACTCACCGTATGTTTATTAATTGGTACGATCCGATACACTTGCCGGTAGTATTGTGGTTGTAAAAACCGCAACAATATATATATATATATAAATAATTGGAAAAGAAATGAAAGCCTCAGCAATCAGCATGACAAGAATCATCTTAAGTAACCCCAAAAGAAAAATCATAAAAGACTGTCTATTTCCATGCCATATTCCTATTCCAAGTTGAAGTGTTTGCTTCTTGTTAAGCACATAATTTAAAACCAAGAGTTTGCTTCTTGGAATGTATAGCTGAACACAGATTTCGCATTTACGCATATATCATTGTTCTGCTACAATGACAAGTAGAGAAGTTTGGTTAACGCTTTCCATGCTAATCAGACCTCTACACACAGCGGTGTTCCACTCCTCTGAGAATTTCTACACAAGGAATAAAATGCAGGGAACAAACAAAGGACAGAAGGTACATGCAATGAAACTGCCTCAAGTGAATTAATAATTTTAATATAAATCCCTAATATATTATTGTCCAACAATCAAATCGATTCCCCAACTCACTAAGGTACACGTTAATACACAATGATGTTCAATATCGGAAGTTCATGGCCGCTCTCAACCGCAAAAGTATGCAATTTAATGCACAGGAAACTTCCAGAAAGCACTCCGCAAAAACAAATGATTAAATTAGGCATTGTGATCATCCAATGATACATAGATCATCCTGCATAAAATGCACATGTAATATAAGAATGATAACATCTATTGCTGATGAAAAAACGATGCCTATATTGTAGTAGGCATACCAGAATATGGAAAGGAAGAGGAGCAAAACAAGATAGAAGAGCTTAATGAGTCGTTGCTTCTTTTCCCGAGGGAGCAAGTTGAATATCTCTGTAACATCAACCAAATGCTTTCCTTGATTGTACCTGAAATAAATGTACAAAATACATCAAATTAGTAGGATTCAAGTGAGAAAATTCAAGTCCATTATGAAATAATGTATGACGATAGCAAAAACACAAATATAACAAGTTCTCTCCTTTGATAGGCTAACTGCGGCGAATTCTGAGATCATCTACTGAACAAGCAGCATGTGCCTCAATACTTGAGTGTTGCTGGCCTGCTGCAGCAGCATTGATCAATTCTGCCACTAGTTACCAGTTTAGAGAACAAACATTCTTCCCCTCAAATAGATATGTTAAGAATTGTAGCCTACCTAGCAATAGTTCTAATATATAAATCAAAATGCTGTTTGTGTCTGTTAAATCAGCTTTTTATTTATGCACAACAAAAATATCACTCCTACTTTTGTGCTAGTCAGCAATAGAGATGCTAATGGTTGGGTAATTGAGTTTGGTTTGATGCAGAAACTGCACCTATTGAGGTTTGAAGCTGCACTAATCCACAACTATTAGAAACCAAACAGAGACATGGAAACTTATTAAAATGGCCAAACTTAATCATTGACCCTGGTATCAAACTGACCAAACTTAACAACAGATCCCAGATTGTTCAGTTCTTAGTTTTTACGAGACAAAAAAGTAAGTAAACATCATAAACTCATTAGTTATAAAGCTGAAATAAATGGGTTAGTTAGCTTGGCTTTCGTTCTCGTCAAAGAATACACTTAAATTGAAATGAAGAAGAATGAAGGACCAAAAAATCCAAATCCAAATTTCAAACACTCCTCCCTCACCACACTACTGTACATGGATAACCCCCAACAAAACCAAAAATGAAGTTACAGTCATCCTCGGCTTATCTCATGTCAGAAAAGAAGTTATTACTATTCTAGGCAGTCATACATATACACTGCAGAGGAATGAAAACATCATCCTTATTTCAATTTGCTGTCTATAATGTAGTAGTTCCAATTACGGGCTCCACAAAACATAATAGTCATACTTCAGTTATTGTAATCATTCCGAAACAAAAAACTTGCTCAATTCATGTTTAGAGTTGATGGAAAACTTACAATCTATAATTGTAGTAGAGGTAAGGAACACAAAATAGTGACATAACCCAATGCCCTGTTATAAGGTAGAAGCAGCATAGGACACCTTGTGTTATAAACTCAGGTAAAATCACTTTGTTTATTCGCGATGAGGAATCGTAAGGATTTATATAATCAAACTCTAGATCTGCCAAACACATTAACTGCATCGGATATAAAAGGGAAAAGAAATAAGTTAGCATACGTTAGATAGCAAAAAAAACAGAAGCTTGATAATAAGCAAACAGCTGCAAAGACAATTTGATGGCATTGCAAAGAACACTTAACTAGAACATGATAGACCAACATGAAGAACATACAATCATAAGAAACTCAGGTCCTCTCTACTAGATGTACCTAATTCAAAATTAGACTAAACAGCATACTCTACTTAACTACGATCATATTTTTCCAGTCTTAGAACTGAGTTTAATATACAAAAATTTCACATGCATTCTGGCCATTGAATCACATCTTCTGAGGAAAATTACACAAAAAGAGCCCCATCGTACCACAAATTTTCATTCTTCACTGTCTTCTGTTGCAGAGAAAAGTAAAAGTTTCACTTTTTAACCTATTTTAAAAGTAAATTTCTTCTCGTTCATCAACTTCAGAGAATTAATGAAACTTAACACGCAAAAGAAAGAACGAGTGAAGCCTTTTTTTTCTGCAACCGATACCTAAAATCTATTACCACAAATGAACAAACTAACCAGAGAAATTCTTTCCGTTGCAAATTAAGAACTCAAAAACAAAAATGCACATAAAAGAGGGGTTGTCGTTTGGGAAATTTTGACCTGGTAAATAACGATGACAAGCAAGGCAATAAGGATAAAGAAGGAGATGAGCCACGCAAACAGATCAGCCATATGCTATTTCTCCCTCTTCTCCTTCCTTTCTAACTTATAATTTCAGGGCTTTTCACTTCTCTCTCTTCCACGCAGTGGTGTGAGAGTGCGCACGATTGCGGGTGTGCAGAGCTCGTGCGCAGTGCGCACGGCTTGCTCGATTTGAATAACTGAATGTAAGTAGTGAAAGGCAGAGAGAGAAGCAGAAGGCAGAAACCTAGAACCAATGGAAGGCTTGGAGGATCGGTATTCACTATTCAGTTCCGCAAGTAATCGGGGGAGGAAGCTAAGAATCCTGTTCCAAGTTGAAGTTAACACACTCTCTAATAATCATTCTAGCAAGAGCTTGTTTGGGTGTATTATCTTTTTTTGAATTATCTTTTTTTAAAAAAT
>NC_029785.2:55126363-55126734 GCF_000816755.2 Arachis ipaensis
CTATATATCTATATATTTTAGAATAAAAAATTTGAGACTAATTAATTTATTGAGAAATAATAATATAAGAATTTAATTTTGATGCGCTGTTAGTATGAAATAATTTTACACGCGCATCTAATTGTATAACGTCACATCAATAAAAATAACTAACTTTAAAATTAATTTGGTCATCCAAAAAAATAGATGTAATTATATGATTGGATAAAATACCTTACACTGTCAATATATCAAAATTAAACTCATAATATAATCATAAAATACTTTTTGATATTAAACAATTCAAAAAATAATTACCAAAGTTGCAATATTGTTATACAAAAATAATTAAAATTTTTTATCATAATTTATAGTTATTAATTTTTTTTGAT
>NC_029785.2:55126788-55130249 GCF_000816755.2 Arachis ipaensis
GCATAAATGAGATTTTTTTTAAATAAATAATTTAATTCTTTTCTTTATTGATATATGAAATTTGTAAAGTATTTACAATTTTGCATTACTTTACTTATCTCATTTATATGGTAAATGAGTTGAGTTTAAGTGTATCTTATTTATACTACATTTTGGGATAAATATATCATGTTTGCACACATGATACATAAGAGAGGATGAACCACATGTATCTTATATACATTGTTAACGAAATGTGTGAAAAATGTGTGAAAAACTATTTCGACTAGTTATATATTTATAAAAGGATCTGCAAGCATCAGTCGTCTCCACAAACATTTTACTTCTTCTCCGCTATTCTTTCAATAAATTTAGTAAAAATATCTAGTAGTAGTAAATATATTGTCGTAAGTCTATATAACACCCAAACTTTCAGCACGTCATGATCGTACCAAAGCAAGGCGTTACTTACCTGTTTTCCTTATTTACTATTTAATATTGAGCCTTTAGTTCAATTTCGCATTTCAATTTTTAGGAAAAAGCCGAAAATTTTTGTTTTTATTACTTAAAATCATATATCAAAGATCTCAAAAAAAATACTAGTCACATAATTATTAATAATAATAAATATCTTACAAAAGAATACAAAAGAAATTCAGTTACAACTCCTATCCCTCTGTATAAAATAAAATAAAATAAAAACAAGGGCGAGGGAATTCTATAAAAGCAACTCAACACATAAACTTAAATAAAACTCCTAATCGCCCGCGGCTTCAAACTGAGTCTCCGAACCTGTCACTAAAAGGGTGGAAGATTTTGGGGTGAGAACAAACCACTAGTTCTCAGTAGGGAATATGAATGCTTTAGGCGAACATTCCCGCATTAGCAATCTCAGGCTATCCATTAGGCGGGCACTTTCGCATTAGCAGTTCGGCACAAGGCCCATTCAATATAATTCTCAACTTTTATTTCATTCCTTGTTCCTCATTTTTCTTTCTTCACTTTATCTCTCAATATCATTGTCTTTAACTTTAACCTTTCTTAGGAGCAACTTACACATTTTTATTAAACTAAGTCCTTGAACTTTTATAGAAATTCGGACATAATCTCCTCTAAAATAGCACTAAAACCACCCTTACGGGTTCCCTCAGCTTTAACAACGTTCAAACTTTCCTTAACTATTTACCAGGTAAACATTCTTAATTAGTCATTATACTCTCTTTAATCCCTTTAGTTATTGTAAAATCACGGGTTTAGAAAATAAAACTTGGTTCTGGGGCATTCCGACTATAACTGAAAATTGTACAAATGTTTTAAAATTCTGCTATCATTGCAGAAAAACAGCAGTGAGCAGTAAATTTGTTAAATTCACTAAAAATCCAGTTCTCATCCATTGCCTTTCAAAATTTATGTACTTAGACAAAACTCTTTCAGCTTTCCAGAAAACAAAATTTCAGATTATTACCATGTCACATGAAAAAGTTATGAGCTTAGGAACACAGCCCTGTTTTCACAAACCAGTTCAGAGTTTCCAGCAAACAACTGATTTTCCAAGTGACTTATCTAAGTCTACAAAATAGATATGAACATGAAACTTGTACTCACTTAAAATAGACTGATAGATCTTTAAAATTCTTTTGGAACCAACTCAAAATTCTATTTAAATTAAAAGTTATAGCATCTGAAAGTTGGTACTGCAGAACCAGAAAACCAGAAAAATCTGCAGCAACCACTAAACTTCAAAAAATCATATCTTCCAAACCGCTTGGCCAAATTCTCTGAAATTTTTATGACATGTTCAAGACACACTAAAGTTTTACAGAAAAATAATATCATCTAAAAATTTGGTCTGGACTGCTCCCAGAAAATCATTCGTTTTACTGCCAATTATGCATATTTCTGCAGAAATTCTGCACAAAACATTTCCAACAACCTCACATACCAAATCCTATAAATCCTATATTCAAGCCTAGGATTCATCTAAAACCATAATTTTACCTTTCTTTTGACTAACTAAAGTTGCTAGCATAATCAACACAGCTCTAAGAGTTTATATTCATTAATTTACCCCTTGTTGCAAAGGCTCACTCATAACTCAAACTCACTTTTCTGCATCTTTATCATAACAAAAATTCACTATACACTTTTCAACAAACAAACACATGATAAACCATCAATCATAAGCAGTATACACAGCTGCAAGTAACATATCTTGTATAGACTATCCCTTACAACATTCAGCACGCACAATCATCAAATCAATCACCAACTACAGTTATAATTCAACTCAATTCCGTCAATTATTCACACAAAGCAACCATAAACCATTTGCAGTTACTCATTTAATTTTAGTAGCATTCATAAGTTAAAACCTTTACTTTTAAAACAAATCTCCTACCTTAGTTAGTCGAAACCCACAAAGTTAGGCGTGACTCCAACTTCGTTCTAACTCGCAGCAGTAGCAACAGCCTCAAACCGGATTAGCAACAGCAGTGGCATTAGCCTCACCAACAACTCTCCCTATAAAATCGTCATTGTTTTTAAATCACTAAAACTTTAAATCAATAATAAGAAAGTACTTAATTAATACAAAAATTTCTGAAAATATGCTCTCAAATAAATAAAATAAATCATAAATAATTTATTATTAAATTTTCAAAATCTAGGGTCTTACAGTCTATATGCTAAATTGTCACATGAAAAATAGTGACAATGGAATTGTGTTTGAGTGTGATAGTCCTATTCTCTTGCGCATTTAGAGACTAAGTTCTTTGTTTGAGTTAAAGAGTCTAATATTGAAGAGTCTCGGAGCTAATGGGACAAATGAGATTGAAAGAGTTGGATATATGTTACAAATAATAGTCAACAAAATAAGTTACTAACAATACATTTCACCACCTAATGAAAACTAATCTGACAACTAACTTATTTTATGTTACTAAAATAACATCTATTCTAGTCATATATAACAATACTAAATTTATAAAAGTAACTTAACTATAACTATATGCTTATTTATTTAAAAGAAAAAAATAATAACACTAACTGGAAATCGATCGCTCCAGCGACATGTCATATCGTATTCAAGCAATTGATGTCGTCATCTTGTGCATCTGCGTGCGCTATAATGTCCAAATACCTCTAAAATATCAAGAAAATGTCCAAAAAGAAGAAAAGAAGAAGTGTAAAAGTGAATAAAAGTGACATTTTTCACACTATAAATATGACTTCCTTATAGAAGCGAGAATTAGAATTATTTTGTTTACACTGTAAACGAGATATGCTCAAGATTAATTCATTTACAATCTAAACGAGATATGTAAAACGATACAAATTAATAAATAAACTACAAATTACATATATCAATAAGTAAAGTAATTAAATAATTTATTTTAAAAAATCCAGCATAATATGTTCTTGTTAACTTAACAGTGTTTTTTTAATTATCATAATTATTCGATAATCATTAGAATTTATTGAAT
>NC_029785.2:55130274-55148350 GCF_000816755.2 Arachis ipaensis
TATAAAAATAATAAAATAAAATTTTATATAATTATTTAAATATGATCCAGTTTAACTAGTAATCTAACAATTGAATTATGAATAAGAATAAAAATAGGACGAGCTGAATTTAACTTTGAATTAGATGAGTTTACTTATGTTATAAATAGTTAATCCAAGTCTAGACCTGTTGTTTCTTGTCACAACATTTTCGCTTGAGACAATGTAACTGAAAGGCGACTGAGATATGAGAGGAATAATCGTCGTTTTTAAAAGAAACTGTGCTATAAGATTCAACGTTGCCACTAATTAATTTTTTCACCAGAATAAAATAACTGACTGGATATCAAAAAATGAGAAAAATCTATCATAGTAGAGTTTAAGATACCTTAATGAAAATTGTTGCACAAAAATATGTGATATTTTAGTCAAAATTATTGCACAAGCCATTATTATAGTCTTGGATTTGAAATAAAAGGAATAAGAAGGCATATTCCTTTCACTAGTTCTTTGAAATTTCTTTAATAAATCTCTAGAGATCTTTCTTTTTCTTTTTTTTCGATGTATTAAAATTTTAAAATATAATTTTTTTGAAATTTTTATTAACAATGAATAATGGTCTCTCTGAACTATTTTTTTTGTTGTAATATTTTCTCTTTTCTATTCTCTTCTTCCTCTCTTTGGATACTGATGCATTTTGATATTTATAAAGAAAATATAGCTCAATCAACTCAAATTAAAAATCTCTTAGCACACTACAAAATTTTTACTTATTTATGGAAGTTTTTTGGAGAAAATTTTTAGAAAACTCTATAAAATAATTTATTTATGGCAATTTATTAAACTCTTCTTGATAGAAACTCTCACTATTTACAGATGATTAAAACTCCCACCCCACAAATAAACCCAAACAAACAAAATAGTGAAACCCCCAAACCAAACCCTAAACAGAATTTCTCTATTTCAATGCAGGAGAAATGCCGCGATGCCGCACCTCCAACTCCTATTGCCACTGTCGACTCAATTGCATCTAAGCTTACATCCACAAGGCCAGGTCCCTCTCATTAGGGCGCATCAAATCCGCGCGGTGTCATTGCTGCTTCGTCTTTCGCGGCTGGTTCTGCCACTGGTTCTCACTACAAGAAAAATGCTGAGAATCGTCGGATTTACCGTTGAATTTAGTGTCGGATATTAGCGGCGGATTTTTCATCAGATTTACCGTCGGAATTGGCAATGAATTCGTCACCCTAAAATATTATCATCAGAGTTGATGTTCTGATGGTAACGTCGACGGTAAAAATTGGAGGGAAAAAAATTGGTGCACTAGCTACTGTCGGATTTACTAGTGAGTAAATCCAACGCTTAACCTTATTTTGTGAAACGCTGTATTTTGGTTACACGCACAATGTTACCATCGGATTTATTTGCTAGTAAATCCGATGATAATCGTGTCCTAAATTCGAACTGCGAACCTTCTTCCTCTTCATTTCGGAATTGGTTTCTCTCTCTACTCACTCACCTTCCTCTCTCTCTCTCTCTCTCTCTCTCTCTCTCTCTCTCTCTAACCTCTCACCCCTCAGTCTCTCTCCAGCCCCCTGCTGCCGCTGGAAAGACCGCCACTGCCGCTGCTCAAAACCCCCCTTCTCTGTCCTCTGTTTTTGTCACTGCTGCTCTGCTGCCGCTGCTCGAACCGCCCATTTTTGCTCTAGATTTTCTCTCTTCTCTCCTCTAATTAGTTTAATTAGATTGATTTCTATTTTAGTTGATTTTAGCTGGTTAGGGGTTTTTATTGAATTAGTTTTCATTGATTTTAGGTAGATTAATTTATGTTGTAAATTATTTTTAGGTGGTTAGGTTATGATAGTTTAGTTAGATTGATAGGTTCTGATCTCCGCTCAATGTATTTAGAATTATTATATGAGATTGTCGATTCTTGTTGCTGGAATTATTTGAATTAGTTGAATCATTAATTCTACATTTTACTGTTAATTTGGCTGAAGAATTGTTGCTGAATTTGTTTGCGTTGTTCGAAACGCTCCCTTCTATGTTCTCTGTTATTGCCACTGCTGCCCTGCCGCCACAGAAAAGCCCGCCACCACCGCTGCTCAAACTGTCTATTTTTGTTCTAGGTTTTCTCTCTTCTCTCCTCAAATTAGTTTAATTAGATTGATTTATATTTTAGTTGATTTTAGATGGTTAGGGATTTTCAATGAATTAGTTTTCATTGATTTTAGGTAGATTAATTTCTATTGTAAATTATTTTTAGGTGGTTAGGTTAGGATAATTTAGTTAGATTGATAGGTTCTGATCTCTGCTCAATATGTTTGGAATTATTATCTAAGATTGTTGATCCTTGTTACTGGGATTATGTGAATCAGTCTGAATCATTAATTTGTATTTTACTGTTATTTTGGCTGAAGAATTGTTGCTGAATTTGTTTGAGCAATGCTTAACTGTTTTGATGATTCACTGGTTGCTGTTGTTTTGTCAGAAAATTACTATTTTAATTCTTATTTTGCTTATTCATATTGCTACTAGAACTGCCGGTTTATGCTGATTAATTACAGTGTTTTGTCGTACGCATTGATGTTTCATCATGTTATTTTGTGCTTTCTTGAGTTTGCATATGATAGTATTTTTTTATTGTTAGAATGCTTTAAAAGTTGGAATGTTTTGAAACATTGTTAACAAAGTTAGAATTCTTTGAGAGTTAGAATGCTATGGAAGTTAGAATACTTTAAAAAGAAAATAAGATAGAATAAAATTAGAATGGTTTAAAAGTTTAATTTAATTATTTTCAAACTTAAACACTATGTAATTTCCTTTTTTTATTTACTAAGCTAAACCACTTTTTGAATTATTTGTTATTTCTTGAGTTTTTTCTTATGTTATTATTTGTTCGTGTTTGTTATGTTATTAATATGTTATTAATATATTTGCTGCATAAACATGACGATAGGCAGTAGAGGTAGGTCAAGTGGGACACATGGTTGTGGTAGTGGGCGAGCTTCCACCGAATCCCCCAGGGCTGCCCAGTCATCGCCCTCTACCCCAGCTACCCCATCAACCACTGTGACGTCATAGGCGGGTCCATCAAACCAGCAATTTATTATGGTCCCAAACCCAAACTAGGTGCCTCCTTCTACTATGCCCGCTACAGATACAACAATGACGTCGACAGAGCCTGCGATGGGTGATACCTCCAATTCCCTCGAGCAGGATGCCCCTCCAACACCGCCCGTCATTTAGAGTGTCTATACATGCTAAATTAGGTTATTTAACTGATATATGTGGCATGAATGTCCATGAGCATACATTTGGGGCTTTGAAGCACTTGACTTGAGATATTGAGAGTGATCAACTTGATATCACTTATTTGGTGTGAACAGGAACCAGATGTTGACTCACAGACGCGGTCGCGAGCAAGGCAGAGGTAGATTAGGCAATGCAAATCCTGAACCAGCAGGGAATAACCCTGTGGACTTTATGGCTGCCCTGGAAAATATGACTGCGGCTATGCAGGCGACATCCGAGGCGTTGAAGAATCAGATGAATAACGGGAATAACGGGAACAATGGTGAAGAAGGGCCAATGACGCTTGCCTCTTTTCTGAAAGTGCACCCTCCAACCTTCAGGGGGACCACAAATCCTACTGAGGTGGATAACTGATTTCAAGCAATGGAGCGGGCTCTGCAGGCTTATCAGGTTCCCGAAGAACAGTGGGTTGAGTTCGAGACCTACCAGTTATAGGGTGAAGCCCAGTACTAGTGGTAGGAAACACAACGTATCCTGCAACCAGATGGTGCTGTGATACCTTGGGAGGTGTTCTGAATGGAGTTTTATAGAATGTATTTTTCCAGTTCAGTTAGGAACGCTAAGGAGCTTGAGTTGCTGTAGTTGAAATAGGGCCAAATGACTATTACAGAGTACACTAATAGGCTTGAAGAATTGTGCCAATTTTTGCGAATCTGTCAAGGTGCTCCAGAGGATTTTACTGAATGAAAGTGTATAAAGTATGAGGAAGAACTTTGGAGCGATATTCTGAGCTCCGTTGGGCCGATGGAGATTAGGGACTTTTTCAGCTTGTGAATAAGAGTAGGGTGACTGAAGAGTGTGTGAGGAAGGCAGCATTAAATAAGGGAAATCAGAGAATGCCTTTTCAGAGAACTCAAGGAAGGAATTTCGCACCAAGGGGTAGAACCTTTAAGCGGGGAGGCTTTGTTCTACAGCATAATCAAGGACATAACAACTTCAGAAGGCCAAATAACACTGGTAATCAAGGTAGAAGGTTCGAGAAGCAGCCACAGAATGAGCTAAGTTGTCAGAGGTGCGGAAATTATCATCCTAGAGTCCCTTGAAGATTAGGTTGGGAGTGTGTTACTTTTGTGGATGACCCGGACACCTGGCCTGGAATTGTCCAGAAAAGAAGAAGTATGAGATCGGTAGAGTACAAGAACCAGGGAGAGTGTTCACGACTTCTGCCGCAGGTGCCAAGGGATTCGAGACATTGAATAGAGGTAACTGTGAAGTTTCTGATAAAATTTTAAATGCTTTGTTTGATTCTGGAGCAACGCATTCATTTATAGCATTTGAAAAGACTAATGAGATAGGATTAAAGATGGTAGTGTTGGGTGATGACTTGAAAGTGCATAATGCTACTTCTGAAGCCATTGTGACTAGAATAGGTTGCCCACAAGTATCATTCCAAGTTAAACAGCGAGATTTTGTTCATGATTTGATTTGTCTGCCGATGATTGGTCTTGATCTCATCTTGGGATTGAATTGGTTATCTAAGAACCGCGTGCTGTTAATCTGTTCTGAAAGAATGTTGCACTTTAGTCAGAAGGATCAGAGGGGCCGGTTGTGGCAAAGGATTATTATTTGAACTCTATCGTTGTGAACTGTAGTGGGTGTGAATTGAGGGTGTTATACTGTTAGCTGCAAATGTGTCAGGTGAGGAACAAAGCTTAGAGCAAATTCCGGTTGTATGTGAATTTCCTGAAGTATTTCCGGACGACATTCTTGAATTTCCTCCTGCTCGAGAAATCGAGTTTGCAATTGAGTTGCTACCTGGATTTGGGCCAATCTCAGTTGCTCCATATTGAATGTCACCGTTGGAATTAACTAAACTCAAATATCAGCTAGAAGAACTAATGAGTAAAAGTTTTATCTGGTCGAGTGTTTCTCCGTGGAAATCGCCAGTGTTACTGGTAAAGAAAAAGGATGGGAGTATGCGTTTGTGTGTAGACTATCGGCAACTAAACAAAGTCACTGTGAAGAATAAATATTTATTACCGAGAATTGATGATCTAATGGACTAGTTACAGGGAGCTAGAGTATTTTTCAAGATTGACCTTAGGTCGGGCTATTATCAGATAAGGGTTAGAGATGAGGACATTCCGAAGACTGCTTTCAGAACGCAATACGGTCACTACGAATGCATGGTAATGTCTTTCGGGTTAACCAATGCTCCGATAGTGTTTATGGATTACATTCCGTCCATTCTTGAATAAATTCATTGTCATCTTCATTGATGGCATTCTCATTTACTCAAAAACTGAAGAAGAACATGTGGAGCACTTGCGAACTGTGTTACAGATCTTGAAGGAAAGGAAATTGTACACCAAGCTATCTAAATGCGAATTCTAGAAGAGTGAGGTGAAGTTTCTTGGACATGTGGTAAGTCAACAAGGAATTGTTGTGGATCCTGCTAAAGTAGAGGCGGTAATGGATTGGGGGCGACCAACTTTTGTGACAGAGATAGGAGTTTTCTTGGTTTAGTAGGTTATTATCGAAAGTTCATCAAAGGTTTCTCACAACTCGCTTTGCCTCTAACTAAGCTGACTAGGAAGGATGCACCATTTGTCTTGACCTTTAAATGCGAGGAAAGTTTCCAAGCATTGAAACAAAAGTTGACCACTACACCTGTATTGGGGTTTGATAAACCCTAATTTTGTGGTTTATCTTGTGTCGATTTTAGGAGATTTTATCATCTTTTCTCACATTTATTCAATGAAATAGCATGGTTTTGTGAATTTTTCCTAATTTGAGCTTAAGAGTAAAAACATACTTTTTAGGCCTTAAAATTGCTAATTTTAATTCACTTTAATTTCATTCGATGCCTTGATATGTTTGTTGAGTGATTTCAGGATTAAAAGCAAAGATTGGGTTGAAGGAATGAAGAAAAAGCATGCAAAAATGGAGAATTCATGAAGCGCAGTTAGGTCGGTAAGTGATGTCGGCCAGATTCACCGTCGATCTAGGTTTTCACAAATTAGAATCTTATCGTTGAAGGTATAGCCTAGACCAATGATCAATCCACCACGTCAAATGTTTAATCTAAAGAAATGTCACAATTCAAAATCAATTCAATTCCGGGAGTTTCGATTCCCGAGTCGTCTCCCAAGGACACTTGAGACCAATGAGTGTGCAATCTTGGTTGTGAGGATCATGAGATTTTCAATAAAGGAATAAACATATAAAGCAATAAAAGAACATGCAAAATTGTAATAAATGAACTAATAAAGGAATTGATGAAGTAACTATGCAATATAGACAAGTAAAGTGTAAAAGGAACTAATGTAAATGTGTATGAAGAAATCGAAGCATAAAAAGTATCTTGGCTTGGAGTGAGCTAAGGGTCATTTCTTTGTTGGAACCACAACTATGCCAATTAGAATGGATCAATCTCATTTGATCAACTTTTACATCGGAAAGTAAGTTAAATGAGCATAAGTGTTCTTAACCCACAAATCCTAAATTGCTTGCTAATTAACCTAGCAACAACATAGCGTTAGTGGGAACAAGAACAATTAACAATCCAGAATTGACACTAAATGTTGGAACCCAATTGCTCACTTTTCCCAAGCCAAGAGATAGAAAACTAGCCCAAAATCATGCTTGACATGTTGTCAAACACTTGGTGGGCAAAGAGCTTAAACATGGGTAAAATGAGAAAAAGCTTGAAACCAAAAGCAACAAATGATCTCAATCAACAATAAAGACTCAAGAAAGCATGTAAACATCATCAAACATCAAATTTATCAACAAGAAATAGAAATTGCAAAGGAGAAGTGAAATTGAACTATAACTTGAATTATAAGAAAGTGTAAGAACAATGTAACTATAAAGAGCAATAGCAAGAGAATACTTACAATGAAAGCTAGCAAAATCCAAGATCAAAATGGAAAATGGCACTTGAATGTAAAACCCTAATATAAACCCTAATAGAGATGATGAAAAACTTAGAGAAAAACTAAACTAAAAGCTTCCTATTACTACTCCTAAACTATACTAATGATATGCTATCTTCTATTCTTCATTTCCTTTCCAATATGAGCTAAAAGACTTCAGAAATGGGCCTCCAAATCCTCTAAATCGCGAGTCACATGCCATTTTAATGAAGTCATGCGCGGACACCTGTGCGGACGCACAGATGCGTGTGTCTGCACACTTTGCGAAAATCCCTTCCTGTGCGTACATGGTGCGTGGCAGAAGTTAAACAATTTAGAGATTTCAATTAAGAGGACAGCGTTGCACGTATAGCTCTTAACCAGCTAAGATCTGCCTCACCAATTTAAAAAAGGGTTGTCACAAATTTTAGAAATAAAATACTGGAAGTATGAGTCCCAAGTCGTCTCCCAACGAGTTGCAAGAAAGAGTGCTATTTTATTAATTAGGGGTTTTCAGAAAAATTAAGTTTTGATAACGAGTAATTAAAATGATTAAGAATTAAAGCAATAAAAATAAACTAAGAATAATTATTGATACTCCAAATAAAAGGCCTTGACAGGGGGAATAATTAGATGGAATTTCTATCCTTGTTGGGATCTTCTCAAGTGTAGTGTAAAAAGGGTGTTGTTCTCACTCGGTTATCCCTTACTAAATAAGGAAAAAGTATGGTGATTAAACTAACTCTTACCCTCAAGTCCTAGTCCTCTCCCTTGGGGAGGTCTAGTGCTAGTAGATATGGAATTAGCTAACAACGTCCAATTCAACCAAGCACTTGAGCATTCCAACTCAAGTATCTCCTCTTAATCAACCCCTATGTCAAGTAGAAATTCTACTCTATTGACATGAAATTAATAATCATAAAAATATGAGAAGACATAATTAAATAAAATAAAATAGAGAATTAAAATTAATTAGAATAAAAATAACTCTATATATTAATAAATTCAAAACGCAACATAATTATCTGAACAGAGTCAATGAGTAACTAATTAAAAATAAGGGAGTAAGGAAGCAAACTAAAGTAATGTCTTCAACGGAGGTAATGACTCTCAGCATCCAAAAATCCAAGCAAAAGCATAAACTATCAATGTAATGCAAATCTAAAAACTCAGATCTAAAACTGACGTAATCCTAATGTGATGAATCTGAATGAGTGTAGATGCGTGTTGAGTCTCAGCATGTTCCCTAGGTTTAGTCTGTGTTTTTGGGCCGAAAACTGGGTCAAAATGCGGCCCGAGATCGCCCCCAGCGTATTCTGTTATTTTTGCAGATTGCGCAGGTCACGCGTACGCGTCGTCCACGCGTTTGAGTCATTCAGCGATTTTCCTTGTCACGCGTTCGCGTAGTTCACGCGTTCGCGTCATTCGTGCAGACTCCAATCCACGCGTTTGCGTCAGGCACGCATTCGCGTTGTTGCGAATTCTCCATTTTGCGCGTTCACGTGGGCCATGCGCTCGCGTCATTGCTCGCTGGTCATCTCCTTAGTTTCTTGTGTTCCTTCCATTTTTGCAAGCCTCCTCTCCAATTTCCAAGTCATTCATGCCCTATGAAGCCTGAAACACTTAACACACGGATCACGGCATCGAATGGGATAAAGGAGAATTAAAATACATAATTAAAAGTCTCTAGGAAGCAAGTTTTCAACCATGGAGTGATTTTGGGACGGAATTGTAAATACATGCTAATCATATGAATAAGTGGGTAAAGATTTGATAAAACCACACCCAACAATCTCCGTGGGATTCGACCCTTACTCACGTAAGGTATTACTTGGACGACCCAGTGCACTTGCTGGTTAGTTGTACGGAGTTGTGTCCACACATAGTAAAGAGCCATAATTTGGATTCAATACAATTATATATTGTTAATCTCACACAAGTACAAGGAACATGGAGATCACAATTTCGTGCACCAATGATCCTTGTCTACTTGGTTAAAAGTAAATAAACTCTTCAAGACACACATAAATCAAATTCCACTAATTTAATTTATATAGTAAAAACAGGTAACATTGTAGAAAGATAGCTCATGAAAGCAGGGAACATAGGATCAAGCATTGAAGCCTCACTGATGGTGTATGTGCACTTTAGTCTCTCAAGTGTATAGGGTAATCACTCTGCTCTTTCTAATCATGCTTTCTAAATTTTGTTCTTCACCTAATCAATCAATAATATTTAACATACCAATGCAAACATCATGAGGTCTTTTCAAGGTTGTAATGGGGCTAAGGTAAGGGTGAGGGTATATATATATATATATATATATATATGGCTAAGTGAGCTTATAAATTGAATCTTTAATTAACCTAAGCTTTCACCTAACATTCATATACTCTATATAACTTTAGAATCATGTCTAGCTACCCATAGTTTTCACTTTTGCATTACATACTCATGCATCAACTTTGTTTTAATTTTTTTTATTACACATGCATTGATCTTTGAACTTAACTTAACTTAGAATCGGGGTAATTTTGTCCCCTTATTATTATTATTATATTTTTTTTTGAACATGAAAATAAATATAGCTTATCAATGCACATGGATTTTTTTAATTTTTATAGTTTCACATGAGTAGGTACCCAACCCATTATTTTACCATGACACATTCCCTTATTAACCCTTGTTCCCACAATCTTCCCATACTCAATTAACACACAATTTCTATCTTAAGCTAACCAAAGATTCAATTGGGATATTTAATTGTTTTTCCGCTTAAGGCTAGTGATGTGGTAAAATATAGAACAAATGGGATTAAAAGGCTCAAAGTGGCTGGCAAAGATAATTTAAAGGGTAGGCTTATTTGGGATAAGTGAGCTCAACAAATAATGGCCTCAATCATACGCATGCATATAACATATTAAACATTGGAAATATAGGATGAAACAAAATAAGATTACAATCATAGAGAAGTAAACACACAAGAATAAAATATTTATGGTTAAATAATGTAACCATGTAATTAAGCTCAAATCTCACAGGTTGTGTGTTCTTAGCTTTTTAAACTATGTTCCAAATACAACTTCAAACAAATTTAACACAAAAGTTTTGACTTAAATTAGTGAAATTTTTCAAAAAAAAAATAGGGTCTTAGAAGAGACTTATTATTTTCAATCAAGTAGAACATGCATGCAAATAACCTATTTCTATGCAATCTATCCTATTCTAAAAAAGAAAAATTAACTGAATATCCTATTTTACTGGTGTTTAAGGAAGAGAATTTACCTTCGGAAGTCAGGTACTGACCGACCTCCCCACACTTAAGGCTTTGCACCATCCTCGGTGCCATCTGTCAGGAACAAAGGAGGGCTGGTAGTAGCATCTCCACCATCGGGACCGTCATGGCTCCCTGTGTTGGTAAATGAGGTGGATTCCGAGGTGTCTAGGTCTTTGTAGTTTCCCAAAAGTAGCTCCTTGAGGTATGTGAATCGGCGCTTGTTACGGCGCTCTCTTAGCTTTGCTTTATGTTCCTGCCGATCCAACCTTTCAAGTATCTGATGGAGCAGTTAGTTTGTTGTAGGTGCTTGTGGTGTTGAAGGAGGAATGTCTTCAGCCGGTTCTGTAGGCTGGCTTATAGTGGCTACTGGCGGTCTGATATATTTTCCATTAGGGACATACTGATCATCCCGTGGAAGTAGGGCTTTGGTGTCCCCAGCTCTGTAGGAGACTCCGGCTGCCGAGACGAGATCTGAAACCAAGGCGGGAAAAGGTAGGTTGCCCGCAATTTATACGTGTCCCATTGTATTCTGGATGTGTCTTGGTAAGTTTAGGTGCTAGTCTGTAAGGATACACCAGAGTAAAACAGCCATGTCTACAGTGAAGGAGGACTCGTGAGTGCTTAGAATGACATAATGGGACATGATCTGTGCCCATACTCGAGCCTCCAAGGTAAGTGCTGAAGCCGATATCCCTTTTGGTCAGGATCGATGGTATCCGTAGATCCATCTGCTGTCAGGTTATGCTATAACTCTGAAAACGGCGTCCCAGTCAAATTGGTATATCTGGCGCTTGAGTGAGGCTTCTTGGAATGCGTCCAATCCTTCTGGAGCAGGGGGAAGATCTAAAGCTTGTTGAATGGCCTCTTCAGTTATGGGGACTTGCTTCTGACGGACATAGACAGATTGCATGGTTGGCATGTGAAAGTTGGAGTAGAATTCTACTACCCATGAGAGATTAACCTGCCGTGGCTGTCTCCATAGGAATTCCCATTGTCTTTATTTGATTTGCGGCTCGACAAATTCAGCAATGCGGGTCGGGAGGATGAGAAGGTACTTATTGTTATAATTTCTTGCTGCCAGGATGGGGAACATCTGCTCACAGTAGCGGTTAGTGAACCCCACAGTGTCCTTTGCTAGGAAGGCTTTCTCTTTTTCATCGACCTTGATGATCCTCTTGATTCTTTTTGTTGAGGGCTTTACTGCTATTGAAGATGGCTCTGTCACTAATGCTCTTTTTGTTCCTCTCCTTTCTGGTGGTTTGGGAGTAGTTTTCTCCTTGCTTTTCTTGGTGGCAATCCTAAAAGAGGAAAGAGAAAGTAATATGTAAAGCGAAGGGTTCGAGCAAGGGAGCGAATATTATGAGTGGTAATCAATGCACGGTAAGGAAGGATGTCGTTAACACATGGTCTAGACTACATGTGAAAAGTTCATCAAAGGTAATATAGTAAGTGCATGTGATGGCAATTAAATGCAAGATGTTTATTGGCATGCCGGCAAAGGCATGAGTGGCATAAATCAAGCATTCAATGTCCAAGTTTGATTACCACATCATTCAAATTAACAATCTATTTGTATTGACAATTATATTTTAATCAATAAAATATAAAAGGGATTTTGTGAAAAACAGGCATTAAAGTAGTAGGATAACATAAAAGTAGTACATGATGCCATACGGGCTTTTTCACAAACACATAGCATGCATGGTAAATATATTTTTGAAATTATAAAATAGAACATGCAAGTAACCCTTTAAAAGGTAATATTAATTGTCAAACAAACCCATGATAATCCACAAGCAAAATATAGAAAATAAAGACCGAAACAAATTTCCAACACCAATTAAAAGGAATAAAAAGGAAGAAAGAAAAAGAAAAAGAAAATATAGATAAAGAAAGTGAAAAAAAAAAAGAAAAAGAAGAAGAAAACATAATAAAAATAAGAATAATAATGGAAAAGTATAGAGGGGAAGAAGAAAATAAATACCTTGATAATGGTGGCGAAAAGGAAGAAGTAGAAAGTGAGAAAGAAGTAAGAAGGAAGAAGGGGGAAGAAAGAAATAAGAAAGCATAAGAAAAATTAGGATTTGGGGAAGAAAAGATAAGATATTTTGGCTGATCTGGATATTCTGTGCGCCACACGTGACATGGACGCGTGAGTCACGCGGTCGCATGGTGTGTGATGTTTTTCAAGTGACGCGAACGCGTGGATCACGCGGTCGCGTGACTTGATTTGTGCGAATGGCGCGAGGGTAGTGACGCGTTCGCGGAACTCTTTGTCTCAAACTTATTTTGCCAAAATATTTGGGTGACGCAATCGCGTGGTTGACGCGATCGCGTGAATGGCCATTCTTTGAAAAATGATGCGGACGCGTGGGGCACGCAGTCCCGTGACAGGGCTGGTGCTTCTAGCATCACTCCAGCCCCACTCCATCATAACTTGCTGCCATACACCTCTTTTACGTCGATTTTTAAGGGCACGCGTTCGCGTGGGTGACACGGACGCGTGGGCATGTTTGTGCCTAAGGCACACCTCCAGCCACGCTTTCGCATGACTCTCTGTCCAATTCTCTTTTCTTCAAAACGCACTGGTGACACGGACGTGTCAGCGACGCTGCCGCGTCGCGTTTTTTGTTGTTGTTGTTGTTGTTTTTCTTTTTTTTTAACATATGCAGAATGCTCATGTAAACTATATGCAGCTATATGCAGGAATGATGAGAAGAGTCATTAACATCATAAAAATAAAGTAAAAATAAAACTAAGACTGAAACGGAACGATCATACCATGGTGGGTTGTCTCCCACCTAGCACTTTGCTTTTACGTCCTTAAGTTTGACGCTCGTTAGGCTCATTCTGCTTCTCTTGGTGGGTCTTCCAAGAGGAAAATTTCTAGTTCCTTTTGATTTTTCATCTTCTCACCATGATAAAGCTTTAGGTGATGTCCATTAACCTTTAGAAATTTGGAGCTACTAGGATGACGCAGGTGAAAAACTCCGTATGGCTCTACCTTTTCTACTCTGTATGGACCTTCCCATCTTGATCTCAGTTTACCCGGCATGAGCCTCAGTCTGGAGTTATATAGTAGAACTAACTCCCCTGGTCTGAATTCTCTCCTTTTAATGTGCTTGTCATGGAAAGCCTTCATTTTCTCCTTGTAACGCCTGGAGTTGTCATATGCTTCTAGGTGGAGGTTCTCTAGTTCTGCTAGTTGTAGCTTTCTTTCAGCACCAGCTTTTGTAAGATTCATGTTGCACTCTCTTACAGCCCATAAAGCCTTGTGTTCCACCTCCACGGGGAGGTGGCAAGCCTTTCCATATACCAAGCGGAAGGGGCTCATCCTAATGGGTGTCTTATACGCTATTCTATATGCCCAGAGTGCATCTTGTAGCTTGGCACTCCAGTCCTTCCTATGAGGTTTTACTATCTTCTCCAGAATACGTTTAATCTCTCTGTTAGAGACTTTTGCTTGCCCATTGGTCTGGAGATGATAAGCTGTTGCTACTTTGTGAATTATCCCATGCTTTTTCAGTAATTCTGTTAGTCTCCTATTACAAAAATGGGTGCCTTGATCGCTCACGATTGCTCGTGGTAATCCAAAGTGACAGATAATATGGTTTCTAACAAAGGAAACAACAGTGTTAGCATCATCAGTGCGGGTAGGAATTGCTTCCACCCATTTAGAAACATAATCTACGGCTAACAGTATATAAGAGTAACCGTTAGAATTTGGAAATAGACCCATGAAGTCAATGCTCCAAACGTCAAAAATTTCATAGAAAAGCATAATCTGTTGAGGCATCTCATCCCTCTTGGATATGTTACCAAACCTTTGGCATGTGGAACAAGATTTACAAAATTCAGCAGCATCTTTAAAAAGAGTAGGCCACCAGAATCCACAGTCTAGCTGTTCTTTGAGGGCCAAAATGTCCTCCACTCTTAGATGAGTGGCAGGCCTCTAAAATGGACTAGAATTTTGATTGAGGTACACACCGTCTAATTACCTGGTCAGCACCACACCTCCATAAACATAGATCATCCCATATATAATATTTGGACTCGCTTTTCAGCTTGTCTCTCTGGTGCTTAGTAAAATTTAGAGGAAAAGTGTGGCTAACTAGATAATTAGCTATAGGTGCATACCAAGAAACTACTTCAGATACTGCTTGTAAGCTATCAAATGAGAAATTATCATTTATAGGAGTGGAGTCATCCTTAATGTGCTCAAGACGACTCAAGTGGTCTGCCACTAAATTCTGGATACCACTCATATCCTTAATTTCTAAATCAAATTCTTGCAGCAGCAGTATCCAACGTATTAGCCTTGGTTTGGACTCCTTTTTAGCTAATAGATATTTTAGAGCGGCATGGTCTGAGTACACTACTACCTTAGTACCAAGTAAATAGGCTCGAAATTTATCTAGAGCAAAAACAATAGCAAGAAGCTCTTTTTCAGTAGTAGTGTAATTAGACTGAGCAGCATCTAAAGTCTTAGATGCATAAGCAATTACAAAAGGGTCCTTACCTTCGTGCTGAGCCAGTGCTACTCCTACTGCATGGTTGGAAGCATCACACATAATTTCAAATGGCTAGCTCCAGTCTGGTCCTTTCACAATTGGAGCTTGAGTCAGGACGGTCTTTAGCTTATCAAATGCCTGCATACAATCCTCACTGAACTCGAACTCAATTTCCTTCTGTAGCAATCTGGATAAAGGTAATGCTACCTTACTGAAGTCCTTAATGAATCTCCTGTAAAAACCTGCATGGCCAAGGAACGAACGGACTTCCCTCACGGAGGAGGGGTAAGGTAAACTAGAAATAACATCCACCTTTGCTGGATCTACAGATAGGTACAACATGTCCTAGTACAATTCCTTGTTTGACCATAAAGTGACATTTTTCAAAATTTAATACAAGGTTTGTACTAACACATCTGTCTAACACTTTAGATAAACTATCCAAGCAAAGGCTAAATGAATCACCATATATTCTGAAATCATCCATAAAAACCTCCATATAGTTCTCAATAAGGTCAGAGAAAAGACTCATCATACATCTTTGGAAAGTAGCTGGTGCATTGCATAAGCCAAAGGGCATTCTCTTATAACCATAAGTCCCAAAAGGACATGTAAAAATGGTATTTTCTTGATCATTAGGAGCTATATGAATTTGAAAGTAGCCTGTATAACCATCTAAAAAGTAGTAATGGGATTTAACTGACAGGCGATCAAGCATTTGATCAATGAATGGCAAGGGGTAATGATCCTTGCGAGTGGCTTGGTTGAGACGCTTATAGTCAATGCAAATGATGCCAGGGCATCTTGGCCAGTTTCACTGACCTTTTCTTTACTGTTTTTAGACGTTAGTGACAATGTTGAGTGTCACTAACGTTCTCGAAGGTTGCAAGGACCACGTTAGAAGCCACGTTAACCTAGTTAACGTGGGCTTTAACGTGAAACAAGAAGGGGCACACTGGAACGTTAGTGACAATGTTGAGTGTCACTAACGTTTTCGAAGGATTAACAAGGAAACGTTAAAAGCCACGTTAACCTAGTTAACGTGGGTTTTAACGTAAGGCAAGGGGGTGCATTGGAACGTTAGTGACAATGTTAAGTGTCACTAACGTTCTCGAACTTATATTCTCACTAAATATTAACACCCCTAACGTCCTGAGCTGAAGTCCCTGCCCACTTAGCACTTTCTCTTTGTAAGTAAAGCCAAGCCCAAATGAAGAAAAGAACTGCTTCAAACTCAAGATCCAAAGGCCCAAGACTTGAAGAGTAAACTAGAAGCTGAGAAGAGTAGTATATATAGGAGTAGCTTTGAATTGTAAAGAAGTTCTAGAGGCTGGGAAAAAGGAGAACTACTCTCTGTATTTTATTTTCTTTGCAATTTCTAGTTTTATGATGTATTCTCCATCTTTGTTTTCATTTTCAAGAGCTATGAACAACTAAACCCCTTTCATTGGGTTAGGGAGCTCTGTTGTAATTTGATGGATCAATACTAATTTTCATTATTCTTCTTCTATCTTTCCTCTTGATTTTACTTGAAAGCTTTCGATCTTCATCCCATTGAGTAGTTATCTTGGAAGAAAAGCTATTCAAACTTGGATCTCTTTTGAACCTTGAAAGAGGAATGAATAGATCAAGCTAGAAATGCTTTCTCATGCTGGACCAAATTGGGTTTGGATGGGCATGTGACTATAACCCTCTCAATACTTGGTTTGGGAAATGCATGTGGTATAATCAATGACCATACTTCATCTCTTCTCATGAGCAATTGACCAAGGAATTGGCTATTGATCAAGATTTGAGAGATTGAATTGCAAGAAATTATAATTCAATCACTTAAGATTGCCAAGGAGATCAATGAGTGCATTGATTGAGGAAGAGATGAAAATGAACTTGATCCGGAGAATTGCAACATCTCCTAAGCCCAATGAAATCCCCATCTCTGATCTTACCCATTCTCTTTAATTTCTGTCATTTACTTTTATGAGCAAATCCCCCATTCCCATTTACAATTCTGCAATTTATTTCCAGTCATTTACTTCCAGTCCTTTAATTATAGCATTTACTTTTCTGTTATTTACATTCCCGCCATTTTAATTTCTGCAACTCTCAACCCAAAATCTGGATTCGCTCAACTAGAACATTCTTCTAATTAAAGTTTCTTGATCAATCAATCCCTGTGGGATTCGATCTCACTCTATTGTGAGTTTTTACTTGACGATAACTTCGGTACACTTGCCGAAGGGAGATTTGTTGTGAGACAAGTTTTTCGTGCATCAAGTTTATGGCGCCATTGCCGGGGATTGATTGTGCATCAACAATGATTAGATTGGAAGATCACTAGATTGAGCATTTTATTTTGTGAATTTCATTTTTTGTTTGAGTGATTTACTTTTTGTTTTAGTTAAACTTCTTCCATTCTCCCTCTACCCGTTTATTTTTCTTTGTTATTTTCAATTCTGTTTGCTAACCCACTAACTGTTTGATATATTACATCACCCACAACTAACAATAACTCTGACACAAATACTTTCTGCACCTATTTTCTTTGCTTGTACTTGTTGGTTGTATGACAGGGAGAAGAAGCAGGGCTTCAACTTCCTTTGATTCTGAACCTGAGAGAACCTTCCTTAGACTAAGGAGGGAGGCAAAAGAAAAACATGTAGTTGGTGCTGAAGAAGAGGAGGAACACTTTGAGGAATACTTTGAACCTAACATGGAAGAAAACATGGAAAATCATCATGAAGAAGAGACTCACAACCAAGGCAGAGGAGGTGGAGCAAATCATGCTGATGAACTTTAATCTCTCCTCCCATCATAATGCAATGTAGCAAGATGGCTCTTTTAGGGACTATTTCTGAAGAGTTTGCAGTGGGTAGGATGGATCTCCTAACTATTGCATACCACCCTTTAGCTTCAGGTGTTAGGTCTCCCCTTCTCAAGACTCTTGGAGCTCCTCTTGTTTTTCTCACCCATTCAGCTCTGATGGCACAAAGATCTTCAGCAATAGTCGTGTAGTCAGGTTCTCCTATCATCCTTTCCTCATAACTTGCTTGGCTGAAATGTATGTTTTTCAGGCCAAGAGTTTTCATGATTGCCTTGGGGCTGAAGTCAACTTCCACCCCTCTCACATAGCTTTTGTT
>NC_029785.2:55148480-55154888 GCF_000816755.2 Arachis ipaensis
TTCCCTATCATTCTTCCCTTTCTCTTGAGGATTTCTTCATTGACCCTTATGCTAGGAAGATCCTTCTGATCTGTTTCCATTGATTCTTGTGGCTTTAACTCTTGCAACTTCTGTTTGCCTTCCAAGGACTGTTTTAGAGTTTCAGCTGCTGGATTACTTCGAAAGTCCATCATAGAAAATATGCAATTGCACCCAGTCATGGAACATGTCTGGTGGGCATTTCCTTGTCAAATCCTTGAATCTGTCCCATGCCTCGTAGAGAGTTTCACCATCTTGTTGTCTAAAAGTTTGGACCTCAGATCGAAGCCTATTGACCTTTTGTGGGGGGTAGAAACGTGCCAGAAACTTGCTTTCTACCTCATCCCATGTTGTTAGGCTCCCCCTTGGGAATGATTCCAGCCACTTAGCTGCCTTGTCCCTAAGTGAAAATGGGAACAAAAGCAGTTTATAGGCATCTTCCTGGACTCCATTGGACTTCACAGTGTCGCAAATTCTCAGAAATTTTGTGAGATGTTGATTTGGATCTTCATTAGCACTCCCACCAAATGAACAATGATTCTCCACAAGTGATATTAGCTGTGGTTTGAGCTCAAAATTGTTGGCCTGAATGGGTGGTTTCTGAATGCTGCTACCACAATTCCCAGAGGTTGGGTTTATGTATGAACTAAGAACCCTCCTCTCGGGAATAGCATTGTTTCCATCAGCTCTCTCATGGTTGTGAACTTCTCTCTCCATGTTGAGGTCTAGAGCTTCCTCAAAATTGTCCTCAGATTCTCCTTCAGATTCTTCTTCTCCCAGTACTCTCTTCCCTCTTGCTTCCCTTCTAAGTCTATGAAGGGTCCTCTCTGGTTCGGTATATGGAGGAGTTGATGTCTCTCCTCTCCTACCTGTCATACAAGAACACAGCACAGGCAACAAACAAGTGAAATACTCTTGGTTAATGGAAGAGTATGGTTAGAGCAATTGAGGAATTAATTCAAACAGTTAGTGAGTCAGTGAGTTAGTTGCTTGAATTTAAAGGCATAAAGAAAGAAAGCATGTAACAGAGTGCAGAAATTAACATTCAACAAGTAACTTGTACTGAATTAATCAAAACAAAAAAAAAATGCTCAATCTAGTTAACTTCCAATTTGAGAATTGTCAATCGAAAACCAATCCCCGGCAACGGCGCCATAAACTTGATGCGCATAAACTTGTTATGCTACGATTTAGGAAATTGCACGATCGGCAAAATTCCTTCCGACAAGTGCACCGGTTATCGTCAAGTAAAAACTCACAATAGAGTGAGGTCGAATCCCACAAAGATTGGTTGAGTGAGCAATTCGGATTAGAAATATGTTCTAGTTGAGCGGAATCAAGATTTATATGAGAATTGCGGAATGTAAAATTGGCGGGAAACGTAAATGACAGAGTGCATGAAGAAGCAGAGGGTAGTCAGGAGCAAGCCAACTACATTGGGAATTCACCAAGGAAAAACTATGATCCATACTCAAAAACTTACAACCCTGGATGGAGAAACCACCCAAACTTTGGGTGGGGAAGTGAGCAAGATCAAAACCAAGACCAGAGACGTTACAACTCCAACAACAATGCAGCTCACCAGCAATTCACCCAGAGGACATCTCAACACCCCCACAACAACACTTCTCCACATACTTATCAAAACCAAAACAACACGTCTACCCCGAATCACTCATTAATTGATGACAAGTTCTCTAAGATTGAAGCCTTACTTGAAGGAATATGCCAAGAGATTCAAGAAAATAAGGTGTTCAAAGAGGAGGTGCGAGCCAATATTAAGAACCAGGGAGAGACCATCAGGAAGCTGGAATTCCAGGTGGGATATTTAGCTGAGAAGATTCCCAAACCTATTGATAGCTTCCCAAGTGACATGGAGAAAAACCCCAAGGGAGAAGCAAAGAAAGTAAGATGGGAAGATTGCAAAATGGTCACTACAAGTGATCAAGAGATTGAAGACAAGCAAAGCAAAGTGTGCAAACAACCTGAAGACAACTCAACAAAGGAGGAGGATAGAGATCACAAAGAACCAGAAATCTCACAACAAGAGCTGCTGAAGTTCTATGCACCATTCCCTCAACTGCTCAATGGTGCTGTGGGAAAAAGAATATACTCAAGGTTCCTAGACTTGTTTGCATCTCTGCATGTGAACATACCATTCATCAAGGCAATTCAACAAATGCCTGCATTCATCAAGTATATGAAGGAACTTCTTCCTAGGAAAAGCTCACTCAAGGGAGGGCAGACTATAGTGATGAACAAGGAATGTAGTGCCCTTATTCAACCTGAGTTGCCCATAAAAAGAAGAGACCCAGGAAGTTTTCATATACCTTGTGCCATAGGTGAAAACATGTTCGACAGAGCACTATGTGATTTAGGGGCCAGCATCAACTTACTGCCCTTATCCCTGGTGAAGAGGCTGCAGATCAATGAGATAATGCCCACAGATGTCATTATCAGACTGGCTGACAAAACTCAAAAGCAAGCAATAGGAGTGGTGGAAAATGTGTTGCTAAAGGTTGGGAAGTACTTTCTCCCAACAGACTTTGTCATTCTGGACATGGAAGAGAGTCACACTCATCCAATCATATTGGGAAGACCATTCCTAGCTACGGCCAGAGCACTTATTGATGTAGAGAAAGGGGAGCTAATATTGAAAATCCATGATGAACGACACAGCTTCAATGTTTTCAAACTCTCGCAAGAAACAGATCAAGAGGACAAGGAACTAAGCACAAATGATACTGAGACACTGAAGGAGGAAACAAGCACTGAAGCACAGCCAGTTCATTCTGAGATCCCCTTAACTGACAAACAAGGAAAACAGCAATTGCCACAGCTCAAGGAAAAGTTGGAGGAACCTAAACCTCTAGAGGCAGGTGAAGACAGCACCACAGCTCCTTTAGAAAAAGAGGTCACCAAGGGAAAGGCAACCTCAAACGAAACAAAGAAGAAGGTACCAAGAGGGTGGAAGCTAGTCTTGGGAGCTTTGAACACAAAACTTTCATCACAGTGATCCAAACTAAGTTTGGTGTCACCTCATGGTGCCACCAAAATGCATATAAGGACCCACCAATAGTTAGTTAGTTAGTTGGAATTCATAAACAAACAATCAAATCCTTTCTTTCATTTTTATTCTAGCCGTAGATTTTTTTTTATGATATTAATTTCCTTATTTCAAATCTTTATAGGAAGGAAAAAGGAGCATTAAAAGGGATAGATTGGACAACCAAACAAAGAAGGTTCGGACACAACAAAAGAGGGAATACATTGGAAAATGTTGCCATGCAACATTGAAAAAAATAGGACTCCTAGAAGACTGAGCAATCCCCATCATAAAGTGATGATCCTTGTCTTCTAGCCATGCATAACCCCAACCGTCCATCAAGTGACTATTTCATCAATCTACACCCTCCATTCCTTCACAACTTCTCTATATAAACAACCCTTGTCCGTATTACCCTTCATTGTCATCACACACCCTTCACCACTCTTCCTTTCTGTACAAGACACCCTCTATCAATCATAAACATTTTTTCCTACTCTCTTCACTGCCATAAAACCCTAAACAACCAAAAGTCTCCACAACCTTACCACCTTCACATATTAACCATCATTCATGGCATCTTCAAGTTCTAAGAGAAGGGAAGGGAAGGAACCCATGGAAGAACACCCATATGATGAGAAGAGATTTAGAAGCTTGCATCATGCATTGCAATACGGGTGGATGGTTGATAAGAAAATCATTTATGAGCTGGGATTCCAAGTTAAGAAGACTGAATGCCCCGAAATCACAGAGAAGGTAGAAAGGAGAAGATGGGAGCTCCTCACTGACCCGATCACTAAGGTGAATGCAAATCTCATAAGAGAATTTTATGCAAATGCAGTCAGGTATGATAAGAAAGATGAGTCATATACAAGCTTTGTGAGAGGAACAATGGTGGATTTTGGTCCCATGAGTGTAATGAGGGCACTGAAGCTACGGTCTATACCGTTTGAAGAAGAAAGTTATCACTCAAGATTGGACAACAACCCCAATTATGACCAGCTTTTATGAGACCTTTGTGTACCAGGAGCTGACTGGGAAAGGGGTGCTGGAAATAAACCAAAGTTCATTAAGAGAACAGACCTCACTCCTGAAGCCAAGGGGTGGTTTGAGCTAGTGAGGAGGTCTATCCTCCCAGCTGCAAACAACTCAGAGGTGAATCTCGAGAGAGCAACAATGGTGCATTGTATACTCAAGGGAGGAGATATCAAAGTTCATGAGATCATAGCTCAAGGAATTAGAAAGATGGCAGAGAAAAGCAACTCAAGAGGAACATTAGGTTACCCCAGCACTATTTACCGAATATGCAAGAAAGCTAGGGTGGTTTTTAAAGATGAGGACCCCGTTTGGATAAAGGAAGGCATTCCAATAACGGTCCGAAGGATGAATGCTGCAGCACTCCCCCTGCCTCAACGAAAGCAAAGAAAGAGGACAGCCCCTCAAGTAGTTGAAGGACAAGTCTTAGAGGGACAAGCACCACAGACCTTGGACATGCACCAATTACAGGAAGCCATTGATAGCTTACCTAGACAATATTTGGAAAGCCAAGGAGCACAGAAAGAGCTTCAACTACAGATGATGGGGCAGCAAGATGAGTGGCAAAGGCAAATGATGGAACAGCAACTAAGCCAAGGACAACAATGGGGAGAAGCATTCAACAGGATGGAACAAAGGCAAAATGAGCAACAAGAATCCACCCAGAGGCTAATCAACATCCAAGCACATCAAGGGGCACACATACATGAGATGCATCGAAGACAAATAGAACAGGAAGAACTATTGGACGAGCAAAGGGCATTCGCAGAAGGAGTTTACATGAGTCAAACAGGACATCAGATAAATACTCAAGCCAGGCTCGGCTACTTAGTGGGACAGCTGCCAATATTGCATCCAGAAATAGCCAAGTATGATGAAATGAAGGATGAATTAGCACAAAAGAAAAGACAGGGTGGAAGAGAGTCATGAGTCAGTGAGGAAGGCACTTGAGGATTGGAAGCAAGCAAGATTGGCACGGATGCGAGGAAATGCAAGAGGAAACAAGGAGGACAAGCAAGGAAAAGAGCGTGGACATCCACAACAGTAAAAGGTGGTGGAGCTCCTTCTTTGTTCCATCTTTCTCTGTGTTTTAAATAAGGAAGATCTTGTATGAAATAGAACTTGCTTCCATGTTATGTTTGAACCTTTTTCAAATCATGTTGTTTTTTTAGTTTTTGGTATTGAAGAGAGTCTATGTGCACTGGTCTTTATGTCACTGCACCATCACTTAACCTACTTGTAAGCTTGTCCCTTTAAATCAAATAAAAAGAGAATGATTATGTTTGTAAAAGACCAGAGTGGAGTTTATATTGTGGAAGTGCATTCATGAATCTTTGGGGTAGTCATAAGTTAGCTAAGTTGGTTCAACCACAAGGCTAGGAGGACAACTATCTATCCTGAATACTTTGCTTTGGATACACTCATGAGACTAAGTTAATAACAAGATCCTAAGAAGAGAAAAGGGAAAGAACAATGGAAGTGAAAAACAAAAGAAAAAGAGTAATCAATAAGGCTAGGCATCAATGGTTTTAAGCTTGAGGCAAGTGTCTGTGGTGCTCCTGTGTGAGGGATCTACTTGGATGAATAAGCTCTTAGGGGTGCTTTATCACTTGGTAACTTGGGTTAACTAACCCGGGATTATCAGCTGAAAATCCACTATCAAGAGTAACCCTCACTACGGAGCATTTAGGTACTTTAATACATTTTACGTGTTACATACGAACTTAGTTCCGTATTCACTTATAAATGGGTTTTGATCGAATAAAGGATTTCTTTACATACTTTGATAGGATTTTTGTCATTTCTTTTCCAGTCACTTTGACCGGTTCTACGGGACCGTAGTGTTGTGGTTTGAATTTCGAACGAACAGGGATTCGTTCATGACCTTGTTCTCTTACTACTTACCTTATAGGTCTCCTTACTCAGCAGGAACACCTTCAGTATAATGACTAAAATACCACCAAAGTACGTATCGTTGAATCCAAGTAAGGTAATGACCGAAAGTCTGGAAATAGTACAGGGATTTGTGAATGAAACAAATATAGAGTACTCTGAAAATAAGTAACTAGGAAAATAACAATAAAGTTCCCAATAAACACAATAAATCCGATTCACGAGACATTCCCCCGTTGAGAAATTCTATTCGAAAGTCGGTTGTGAGGGCTTGGTCAACCAAGTTCCACGATCCACAACTTCGTGGGGATTCCTGAATGAGGGAGTTCAGAGAGGGGGTATGTATGTGTGGTGTCCGTATATCAAATAAATAAAAGAAAAGAACTCTGGAACCACAGGTCGTGGAGAAACCCAAT
>NC_029785.2:55154913-55222255 GCF_000816755.2 Arachis ipaensis
TAGAAGCTGAGAAGAGTAGTATATATAGGAGTAGCTTTGAATTGTAAAGAAGTTCTGGAGGCTGGGAAAAAGGAGAACTACTCTCTGTATTTTACTTTCTTTACAATTTCTAGTTTTATGATGTATTCTCCATCTTTGTTTTCATTTTCAAGAGCTATGAACAACTAAACCCATTTCATTGGGTTAGGAAGCTCTGTTGTAATTTGATGGATCAATACTAATTTTTATTATTCTTCTTCTAAGCAAATCCCCCATTCCCATTTACAATTCTGCAATTTATTTCCAGTCATTTACTTCCAGTCCTTTAATTCTAGCATTTACTTTTCTGTTATTTACATTCCCGCCATTTTAATTTTTGCAACTCTCAACCCAAATTCTGGATTCGCTCAACTAGAACATTCTTCTAATTAAAGTTGCTTGATCAATCAATCCCTGTGGGATTCGACCTCACTATATTGTGAGTTTTTACTTGACGACAACTTCGGTACACTTGCCAAAGGGAGATTTGTTGTGAGACAAGTTTTCCGTGCATCAGCAAACTCTCCATGAATTCTACACTCTAGTTGTCAGGAGCACTCCATGCTCATTTCTTATTGTTGTGACTCCAGATTTCTTGGGCATCACTTGTACTGGACTGACCCATTCACTGTCTGAGATGGGGTAAATGATATCTGCTTCAAGTAGTCTGGTTACTTCTTTCTTGACAACTTCTAAGATGGTGTGATTCAATCTTCTTTGAGACTGACAGACAGGCTTTGCTCCCTCTTCTAAGAATATTCTGTGTTCACAAACTTGAGGGCTAATGCTTACTATATCCGCCAAGCTCCATCCAATTGCTTTCTTATGTTTTCTCAGCACACTGAGTAGCTCTTCTTCCTGTTGAGAAGTGAGTTCCTTTGCAATGATGATTGGGAACTTCTGCTTGTCCTCAAGGTAAGCATATTTGAGGTGTGGAGGAAGGGGCTTTAATTCTAATTTCTGCTCATAGCTAGGCTCTGGATTATCCGGGGCAGGTGATAATGGTAAAGTCTTCTCATTGTTTTCAGAAAGTATCCCCACACTTGGACCTTGCTCCATGTACTTCTCTTCTAATTCTTCCTGGTGAACTTCAACTACAGTTTCATCAATAATGTTGTATTGGAAGATAGAATGATCTTCCAGAGGATGCTTCATAGCTTTATTTAAACTGAAACTCAATGTTCTGCCATCTATCTCAAATGAGTAAGTTCCTGAGAATGCTTCCAGCTTGAACTTTGAAGTCTTCAGGAATGGTCTTCCAAGCAGGATTGATGATGGTCTTCCTGAGTCATTAAAGGGCATTTCCAGGATGTAGAAATGAATGGGAAATGTGAGCCCCTTAATGCTCACTAATACATCTTCAGCAATTCCAACTACTGTAATAATGCTTTTATCTGCTAACACAAAACGAGCTGCCAACCATTTTAAGGGAGGGAGCCTCAAAGTATCATATATAGACAAAGGCATTATACTAACACATGCTCCTAAATCACACATGCAGTTAGAAAAATTTACACCTCCAATGGTACAGTTAACCATACATGGACATGGATCACTACATTTTTCAGGTATATATCCCATCAAAGCAGATATAGAACTACCTAAAGGAATAATTTATAATTCATTAATTTTATCTTTATGTATGCACAAATCCTTTAGAAACTTTGCGTATTTAGGTACCTGTTGAATAACATCAAAAAGGGGAACAGTTACCTTGACCTTTTTGAATATTTCTACCATTTTGGGATCAAGTTCCATCTGCTTTCTGGGCTTCCTTGCAAGTTGTGGAAAGGGAATAGGATTGGCACTCCTTGTAGCTTCAACATCCTTTGGTGTTTCATTCTGTGGTTGAACTGCTTCTTCTTCAACTATGTCTTGTATGTCCTCTTCCTCTTCAGCATCTTCCACTTCCACCACATCCTCTGCTGGCACGTGTACTAGTGGGCTTGGCTCTTCATGGTTCCTTTCCTGCAGTGTGGTTTCAGACCTTAGAGTGATGGCATTGATGCCACCTTTGGGATTAGGCAGTGGTTGAGAAGGAATTCCACTGGAGCTTGAAGGTTGATGTGTGGAATTAAGTGATGAATCCATTCGGGAGACGAGAGCTTGATTGGGCGCACGCACACTAGGCGATGCCTGGTTGGATACGCGATGCACTCGAAACGATCCACGCGCTCTGATTGGGCAGCTGTGCACACGCACACGTCTCTGAACTCATCTCTATTGATTCTTCATGTTTCCTCCACTTTGCATGCTCTTCCATTTTCTCCAACCCATTCCTACCTTATACACCTGAATTCACTTACAAACAACATCAAGGCATCGAATGGAAGGCAAATGGAAAAAAATAGATTAAATTAGGCACAAAAGAGCATGTTTTCATAATCAAGCACAATTTTTAGGAGGAAAGTTCAAATGCATGCTATTTAGTGGAATAAGTGCAAGTTTATATATTAAAATCCATCCAATTTCAACCAAAAATCATCATCAAATATGGATTCATCAATTCCCCACACTTAAACACTAGCATGTCCTCATGCTAAACACACGCAAAGGAGATAGATGAAAGGGAAAATGACTTATGCTATATACTACTTAAATGCATACAAGTATCCTAAGGCTAATCGCCAATATGTACTATGATGAGAGTTGGTAGAAACAAACCATGAAATTCTAATCCATCATAAGAAAACTTTAGGGCCAATGCAAAGAGTTCATGCACTAATATCAATGTTCAAAGAGTTGAATTGAAATTATCAAAACTATCCAATTAAACAACTTGCAAGAAGATACAATATGAGGCGTAAAAACATAGAATTGAGCAATCGAACCTCTCACTGGATGTGTATCCACTCAATTCGCTCGGTGACGAACGGATTTTTGCTAGTAAAGAATTCACAATAAATTCCCGTTGCAAGTATAGTTTCTAAACCAACAAGAATCCTTTCATACAAAAAATTGTTTGTCACTAAAGCAAACCCAATAAAAATAAACCGAAGTATTTAAATCTCAGGTCGTCTCTCAAGGAATTACAGGAAGGTGTAGTTATTATTGGTTATGAGATTGTATCTTTTTGGGTTTTTGAAATAAGGAACAAGGAATGTAAATGACAAGAAAATAAACTAATAATTAATAAAGATCTTGGCAAGGTATGAGAATTAGAAGTCTATCCTAGTTATCCTTATCAATTGTGACACCAATTGTCTGTTTCTCCCACTTAGTTAACTCTTACCGAATAAAGGAAAGCCAAGTGAATGAATCAATTTGATTCCTCAAGTCCTAGTCAACTCCTAAAGAAAGACTAGCTTTAGAGGGATCCAAATCAACTAGCAATTCTCAATTATCAATCAATAAAGGAGTTTGATAACTCAAGAGTCTCCAATTACTCAACCAAAGCCAAGAATATAAAAATCTAACTTAAAATCCTCCCAAGCATTTTATCAAACACTTGGAAGGCATAACATAAAAGCATAGGAATTAATAAGAGATAATAAATCTAAATAACCAATAATTGCAAACATCAATAACATAAATTGAAGAAAGGAATAATAATTATGAAATACCTCAAATTGCATTAAACAGAGAAATCAAATCTAACAAGAGAATTCATAAACCAAATGGCAACATAGAGTAATCAACAAGGAAAATAAATAAACTAGAATGCTGGAACAAATAAGAGTAGAAGAAAACTAAATTAAACTAAGGTAGAAATCTGAAATTGAAAATAGCTAAACCTAAGAATCCTAAAACCTAGAGAGAGGAGAGAGCCTCTCTCTAGAAAACTACATCTAAAACCTAAAATTATGTGAATGAATATTGTGTGAATGAATGATTTATGATTCCCCCATTCTGTAGCCTATATTCTGTGTTCTCGGGCTTGAAACTGAGCCAAAAATGAGCCCAGAAATTGCTACCAGTGCTTTCTGAAAGTTTCTGCACGTGGCGCATGTCACGCGTACGCGTAGGTCACGCGTACGCGTCACTTGGCGAAATTTCTTGTCACGCGTTTGCGTCGCTTGTCTTCTGCGCTAGGCACGCGTACGCGTCACCCATGCGTACGCGTCGCTGCCAGCTTCTCAAAACTTCATTTTCTCACGTTTCTTCCACTTTTGCACGTTTCCTTTCCATCCTCTAAGCCATTCCTGCCCTCTATAGCCTGAAAACACTTAACACACAGATCACGGTATCGAATGGTATAAGGGGGATTAAAATACACAATTTAAAGGCCCAGGAAACATGTTTTCAATTATATCATAGAACTAGGAAGGATTTGTAAAACCATGCAAATTCTATGAATAAGTGAGCAAAGAATTGATAAAAACCATTCAATTAAGCACAAGATAAACCATAAAATAGTGGTTTATCAATCTCCCCACTCTTAAACATTAGTATGTCTTCATGCTAAAATCAAGGGAACCAAAAGAGTGAAGGCAGAATGGTGGAACTTATGCAATGCAACCTATCTAAATGTAAGCTACCTACATGAATCATGCTATTCTAATTACTATCTACCTATATATATATAAGCATACATGTGGTTAGATTGAGTCAAATTTCCAAGAAATCAAATATGCACAATCAAGGACTAGATCATATCAAAACACTTTCACAATTGAATTGAGTCAAACAAAAGAGTTCACAAACTTGCAAGACAAGTAATGATAAAAAATTAGATAGTAATTAGAATATATATGCATACATGTGGTCAAATTGAGTCAAAATTTCAAGAGATCATATATGCGCAATCAAGGACTAAATCATATCAAAACACATTTGCAATTGAATTAAGTTAATCAAAAGAGTTCACAAACTTGCAAGACAAGTAATGATAAAAAATTGAACGGACGGAAAATTACCGATTAAGAATTTATAGAGAAAATAGCGTTGCAAGTGTAATAATAATAGGTTGTTGTTCTACTTAGTTATCCTTTACTGAATAAAGGAAAGTCAAGCAACTAACTAACCAACTCTGAATCCCAAGTCCTAATCCTCTCCTAAGGAAGGATTAGAGTCAGAGACTAGAGAGCCAGCCAACGACTTCCAATCAAAATCAACACTTGAGTATTCCAACTCAAGGGTCTCCTTTCAATCAATTCCCAAGTCAAGTTAGGAGTCTACTTCATTGACATGAATACAACGTTCACAGGCATATAAAGGGAATAAAGAGAAGACATGTTAAACTAAATAAAATAATAACTGAAAATTAATTAAAGGTAAAAATTGTTCTTTGCATTAATAAATCCCAAAATCATAAACATATGTATCTGAACAGGGTTAATAGGTAATCAAAAGAATAAAGGAATAAGAAAACAAACTAGAATAATGAAAACTTCAACGAAGGTAGTGACTCTTCTCAATATCCAAATCAAAAGCATAAAAGTAGAAATTTATGAATGTGAAGAAACCTAGAGGAAGTAGTAATTCCTTTCTAAGATTCTAATTTAAAACTAAAAAATATGCGAATGAGAATGTCTCTTGAGTCTCTGCTTGTCCCCTGGCTCTAGTCTGTGTTTCTGGGCCAAAAACTGGGTCCAAACTCGGCCCAAAATTGCCCCCAGTGTCTTCTGCATTTTCTGCACATGGCGCATGTCACGCGTACGCGTAAGGTACGCACACGCATCGCTGTGCAAACTCACTTCTCATGCGTACGCGTCAGGTGCGCGCACGCGTCGCTGTGCAAATCTTCAAATCACGTGCATGCGTGAGCCATACGTGCGTGTCGCTCCTTGCTGGTTGTCTCCTTAGTTTCTTTTGTTCCTTCCATTTTTACAAGCTTCCTTTCCATCCTCTAAGCCAGTCCTTCCCTATAAAGCGTGAAAACACTTAACACACAGATCACGACATCGAATGGTATATAGAGGAGTTAAAATTACATAATTTAAAGGCTTGGAAAGCAAGTTTTCAATCATAGAACAGAATTAGGAAGGATTTGTAAAATCATGCAATTTATATGAATAAGTGTGCAAAGACTTGATAAAAACCACTCCATTTAGCACAAGATAAACCATAAAATAGTGGTTTATCAATCTCCCCACACTTAAACATTAGGATGTCCTCATGCTAAGCTCAAGGAGACAAAGGAATGAATGGGGGAAAGTAAGACTCATGAAATACAACCTATGTATGCAACTATATGCTAAGATGCTTCTGTCTACTTGGTTAAGAGTAAACAAGTTCTCTAAGACAAACACAAATCTGATTTCACTAATTCAAATCATACAGTAAAAGACAAGTAAACTTGTAGGAAGACAGCTCATGAAAGTAGGGAACATAGAATCAATCATTGAACCCTCACTGGTAGTGTATATGCACTCTAATCTCTCAAGTGTCTAGGGTTATTCATTCTACTCTTCTCTAGTCATGCTTTCTAAAACCTTGTTCTTCATCTAATCAATCAACAAATATTTAATGTACACATGCAAACATCATGAGGTCTTTTCAAGGTTATAATGGGGCTAAGGTAAGGGTGAGGATATATATATGGCCAAGTGAGTTATAATATGAATCTTTGATTAACCTAAGCTATTGATGAGCGGATAATTTATACGCTTTTTGGCATTGTTTTTAGTATGTTTTTAGTAGGATCTAGTTACTTTTAGGGATGTTTTTATTAGTTTTTATGTTAAATTCACATTTCTGGACTTTACTATGAGTTTGTGTGTTTTTCTGTGATTTCAGGTATTTTCTGGCTGAAATTGAGGGACTTGAGCAAAAAATCAGATTCAGAGGTTGAAGAAGGACTGCTGATGCTGTTGGATTCTGACCTCCCTGCACTCAAAGTGGATTTTCTGGAGCTACAGAACTCAAACTGGCACGCTTCTAATTGCGTTGAAAAGTAGATATCCAGGGCTTTCCAGAAATATATAATAGTTCATACTTTGGTCGAGTTTAGATGACGCAAAAGGGCGTTGAACGCCAGTTCTACGCTGCAGTCTGGAGTTAAACGCCAGAAACACATCACGAACCAGAGTTGAACGCCAGAAACACGTTACAAACTGGCGTTCAACTCCAAGAATGACCGCTCCACGTGTAAGCTTCAAGCTCAGCCCAAGCACACACCAAGTGGGCCCCGGAAGTGGATTTATGCATCAATTACTTACTTCTGTAAACCCTAGTAACTAGTTTAGTATAAATATGACTTTTTACTATTGTATTTACATCTTTAGTTTCATCTTTGGATTATCTTTTGATCTATTGATCACGTTTGGGAGCTGGCCATTCGGCCATGCCTGAACCTTTCACTTATGTATTTTCAACGGTAGAGTTTCTACACACCATAGATTAAGGTGTGGAGCTCTGCTGTTCCTCATGATTTAATGCGAAGTACTACTTTTTTTCTATTCAATTCAACTTATTCCGCTTCTAAGATATCCATTCGTTCCCAAGAACATGATGAATGTGATGATTATGTGACGCTCATCATCATTCTCACTTATGAGCGCGTGCCTGACAAACACTTCCATTCTACATGCAAACAAGCTAGAATGAATATCTCTTAGATATCTAATACAGGGGACCGAGTCCGAGTTATTAGTATCTTCGTGGTATAAGTTAGAACCCATGGATGGCCATTCCTGAGATCCGGAAAGTATAAACCTTGTCTGTGGTATTCCGAGTAGGATTTGGGAAGGGATGGCTGTGACGAACTTCAAACTCGCGAGTGCTGGGCATAGTGACAGACGCAAAAGGAGGATGAATCCTATTCCAGCATGATCGAGAACCTCCAAATGATTAGCCATGCCGTGACAGAGCATTTGGACCATTTTCACAGAGAGGATGGGATGTAGCCATTGACAATGGTGATGCCCTTACAGAAAGCTTGCCATGGAAAGGAGTGGGAAGGATTAGATGAAGACAGCAGGAAAGCAGAGGTTCAGAGGAACGAAAGCATCTTTATACGCTTATCTGAAATTCTCACCAATGAATTACATAAGTATTTCTATATGTATTTTCTGTTTATTTATTATTTTTATTCAAAAACTCCATAACCATTTGATATCCGCCTGACTGAGATTTACAAGATGACCATAGCTTGCTTCATACCAACAATCTCCGTGGGATCGACCCTTACTCACGTAAGGTTTTATTACTTGGACGACCCAGTGCACTTGCTGGTTAGTTGTATCGAAGTTGTGACAAATTATGAATTAAGATTAGAGCACCAAGTTTTTGGAGCCATTACCAGGGATTGTTCGAGTTTTCGGCAAGTTTTTGGTCCGGTAACATCAGTGCCAAGTTCTCGGTCTGGCAACAACACCAAGTTTTTGGCGCCATTGCCGGGGATTGTTCGAGTTTGGACAACTGACGGTTCATCTTGTTGCTCAGATTAGGTAATTTTCTTTTTGTTTTATTTTCAAAAAATTTTTCAAGAAAAAAAAATCTTTCAAAAATTTCTCATCTGTTTTCGAAAATTATTCTAAATTTTTAAGAATGAATTCTAGTGTTTCATGAAGCATGTTGAAGCCTGGCTGGCTGTAAAGCCATATCCAAATTCTTTTGGATTGAGGCTTCTACTTGTCAACATAAAAGGCATGTATATGGAGTTGGATGAAGTATCAGCCGTTGCATGCCTGATTTATATCCTAAAGCTGGCTGGCTATTAAGCCATGTCCAACCCTTGGATTGGAGCTTTAGGCCAACATTGAAAGATTCCTGGGATTCTTATTAAAAATTTTGAATTTCTTATTTTCTTTTTCCTATATGTTTTTCGAAAAAAATTCAAAAGAAAATACAAAAAAATCATAAAATTATAAAATCAAAAATATTTTGTGTTTCTTGTTTGAGTCTTGAGTCAATTCTTAAGTTTGGTGTCAATTTCATTTTTTCTAAAAATTTTTTATGCATTTTTCGAAAATTCATGCATTCATAGTGTTCTTCATGATCTTCAAGTTGTTCTTGGCCAGTCTTCTTGTTTGATCTTCATATTTTCTTGTTTTGTGCTTTTTCTTATTTTTCATATGCATTCTTGCATTCATAGTGTCTATACATGAAAAATTTCTAAGTTTGGTGTCTTGCATGTTTTTCTTTCATTAAAAATTTTCAAAAATAAGTTCTTGGTGTTCATCTTGACATTCAAAGTGTTCTTGGTGTTCATCTTGACATTCATAGTGTTCTTGCATGCATCACATGTTTTGATCCAAAATTTTCATGCATTGAGTCTTTTTGATGTTTTTCTCTTTCATCATTAAAAATTCAAAAATAAAAAAAAATATATCTTCCCCTTTTTCTTCTCATAAATTCGAAAATTTGAGTTGACTTTTTCAAAACTTTTTAAAATTTAGTTGTTTCTTATGAGTCAAATCAAAATTTCAATTTAAAAATATTATCTTTTTCAAAATCTTTTTCAAAAATCAAATCTTTTTAATTTTTCTTATTTTTTGAAAATTTTAAAAATATTTTTCAAAAAAATCTTTTTCTTAATTTTATCTCATAATTTTCAAAAATATCATCAACAATTAATGTTTTGATTCAAAAATTTCAAGTTTGTTACTTACTTGTTAAGAAAGATTCAAACTTTAAGTTCTAGAATCATATCTTGTGATTTCTTGTGAATCAAGTCATTAATTGTGATTTTAAAAATCAAATCTCTTTCCAAACTAATTTCAATCATATCTTTTCAAAAATATCTTTTTATCTTATCTTTTTCAAAATCATATCTTTTTAATCATACCTTTTCATATCATATCTTTTTCAAATATCTTTTCTAACTTCTTATCTTCTTATTTTTTTAAAATTGATTTTCAAAATTTGTTTCAACTAACTAATTAACTTTTTGTTTGTTTCTTATCTCTTTCAAAACTACCTAACTAACTACCCCTCTCTAATTTTCGAAAATAGATTCCATATTTTCTTTGTTATTCCCTTCTTTGTCATATGAGCAGGAGCAAGGACAAGAACATTCTTGTTGAAGCAGACCCAGAACCTGAAAGGACTCTAAAAAGGAAACTAAGAGAAGCTAAAATACAACAATCCAGAGACAACCTTACAGGAATTTTCGAACAGGAAGAGGAGATGGCAGCTGAAAATAATAATAATGCAAGAAGGATGCTTGGTGACTTCACTGCACCTAATTCCAATTTACATGGAAGAAGCGTTGACCAAAAAGTGTCCTTCTGACATGCTTTCAGAATGGACCATCCTGGATATATTCTATGATGGTCTGTCTGAATTAGCTAAGATGTCATTGGATACTTCTGCAGGTGAATCCATTCCCCTAAAGAAAATGCCTGCAGAAGTTCAAGAACTTATTGACATGGTTGCTAATAACCAGTTCATGTACACTTCTGAAAGGAATCCTGTGAGTAATGGGACGCCTCAGAAGAAGGGAGTTCTTGAAATTGATACTCTGAATGCCATATTGGCCCAGAATAAAATATTGACTCAGCAAGTCAATATGATTTCTCAGAGTCTGAATGGAATGCAAGCTGCATCCAACAGCACTCAAGAGGCATCTTCTGAAGAAGAAGCTTATGATCCTGAGAACCCTGCAATAGCAGAGGTGAATTACATGGGTGAACCCTATAGAAACACTTATAATCCCTCATGGAGAAATCAACCAAATCTCTCATGGAAGGATCAACAAAATCCTCAACAAGGCTTTAATAATGGTGGAAGAAACAGGTTTAGCAATAGCAAGCCTTTTCCATCATCCACTCAGCAACAGACAGAGAACTCTGAACAAAATACCTCTAATTTAGCAAACTTAGTCTCTGATCTATCTAAGGCCACTCTGAGTTTCATGAATGAAACAAGGTCCTCCATTAGAAATTTGGAGGCACAAGTGGGCCAGTTGAGTAAGAAGATCACTGAAACCCCTCCTAGTGCTCTCCCAAGCAATACAGAAGAAAATCTAAAAGGAGAGTGCAAGGCCATTGAATTGACCATCATGGCCGAACCCATAAGAGAGGAGGAGGATGTGAATCCCAGTGAGGAAGACCTCCTGGGACGTCCAGTGATCAATAAGGAGTTTTCCTCTAAGGAACCAAAGGAATCTGAGACTCATCTAGAGACCATAGAGATTCCATTGAACCTCTTTATGCCATTCATGAGCTCTGATGAGTATTCCTCTTCTAAAGAGAATAAAGATGTTACTGAAGAGCAAGTTGCCAAGTTCCTTGGTGCAATCATAAAGCTGAATGCCAATTTATTTGGTAATGAGACTTGGGGAGATGAACCTCCCATGTTCACCAATGAACTAAATGCATTGGATCAACTGAGATTGCCTCAGAAGAAACAGGATCCTGGAAAGTTCCTAATACCTTGTACCATAGGCACCATAACCTTTGAGAAGGCTCTATGTGACCTTGGGTCAGGAATAAACCTCATGCCACTCTCTGTAATGGAGAAACTGGGAATTTTTGAGGTGCAAGCTGCTAAAATCTCATTAGAGATGGCAGACAACTCAAGAAAAGAGGCTTATAGACAAGTAGAGGACGTGTTAGTAAAGGTTGAAGGCCTTTACATCCCTGCTGATTTCATAATCCTGGATACTGGGAAGGATGAGGATGAATCCATCATTCTTAGAAGACCCTTCCTAGCCACAGCAAGAGCTGTGATTGATGTTTACAGAGGTGAACTAGTCCTTCAATTGAATGAGGGCTCCCGTGTGTTTGAAACTCAAAGTTACCTTTCTGTAAACATGGAAAAGAGGCACAGTAAGCTTCTCTCAAAACAGAGTCAACCAGAGCCCCCACAGTCAAACTCTAAGTTTGGTGTTGGGAGGCCTCAGCCAAACTCTAAGTTTGGTGTTGAACTCCCATATCCAAACTCTAAGTTTGGTGCTGGGAGTCTATAAAATTGACCTGATCACCTGTGTGGAGCCATGAGAGCCCACTGTCAAGCTATTGACATTAAAGAAGCGCTTGTTGGGAGGCAACCCAATTTTTATTTATCTAATTTTATTTTTATTTTTATTGTTCTTTCATGTTTTATTAGGTTCATGATCATGTGGAGTCACAAAATAAATAGAAAAATCAAAAATAGAATCAAAAACAGCAGAAGAAAAATCACACCCTGGAGGAAGGACTTACTGGCGTTTAAACGCCAGTAAGGAGCATCTGGCTGGCGTTCAACGCCAGAACAGAGCATGGATCTGGCATTGAACACCCAAAACAAGTAGCTTCATGGCGTTCAGACGCCAGGAATGCACACTGAGGAAAGCTGGCGCTGAACGCCAGAAACAAGCATGGAGCTGGCGTTCAACGCCAGAAACATGCTACATCTGGGCATTGAACGCCCAGAACAAGCATCAGTTCGGCGTTTAAACGCCAGAATTGCATGCAAAGGTGTTTTACATCCCTAATTGGTACAGGGATGCAAATCCTTGACACCTCAGGATCTGTGGACCCCACAGGATCCCCACATACCTCCACTCACCTTACCTCCTCATAATCCTATATCACCCTTTCCCAAGAACCCTTCTCCAATCACCTCCAATTCCCCTCCAAAACCATCATACACCAACCTACACCCACCCACTCAAAATTTAAACCATCACTCTCTCCTTTTCACACCTCATAACCACCTTAAACCCCATATAGCCGAATACACACATCCCTCAATCTCCTCCATATCTTCTTCTTCTTCTACTATTCTTTCTTCTTTTGCTCGAGGGCGAGCAACATTCTAAGTTTGGTGTGGTAAAAGTATAGCTTTTTTTGTTTTTCCATAACAATTGATGGCACCTAAGGCCAGAGAAACCTCTAGAAAGAGGAAAGGGAAGACAAAAGCTTCCACCTCCGAGTCATAGGAGATGGAGAGATTCATCTCAAGGGTCTATAGCTCAGTGGTAGAACATTTGACTGCAAATTAAGAGATCCCTTAGATACCTCAGGATATACATTTTCCTCCACACAATTATTGGGAGCAACTAAGGGTGGAATATCAAGAGCACTCCATCATCCTTCATGAAATTAGAGAAGATCAAAGAGCAATGAGGGAGGAGCAACAGAGACAAGGAAGAGACATAGAAGAGCTCAAGGACATCATTGGTTCCTCAAGAAGAAAACGCCACCATCACTAAGGTGGACTCATTCCTTGTTCTCAAATTTTCTGTTTTTCGTTTTCTTTATGTTAAGTGCTTATCTATGTTAGTGTCTTATTACATGATCATTAGTATTTAGTAACTTTGTCTTAAAGTTATGAATGTCCTATGAATCCATCACCTCTCTTAAATGAAAAATGTTTTTAATTCAAAAGAACAAGAAGTACATGAGTTTCGAATTTATCCTTGAACTTAGTTTAATTATATTGATGTGGTGACAATACTTTTTGTTTTCTGAATGAATGATTGAACAGTGCATATGTCTTTTGAAGTTGTTGTTTATGAATGTTAAATATGTTGGCTCTTGAAAGAATGATGACAAGGAGACATGTTATTTGATAATCTGAAAAATCATAAAAATGATTCTTGAAGCAAGAAAAAGCAGTGAATACAAAGCTTGCAGAAAAAAAAAGATGGCAAAAAGTGAGATGCCAAAACTATTCAAGAGGCAAAAAGCTACAAGTCCCGCTCATCTGATTGGAGCTATGTTTCATTGATAGTTTGGAATTTATAGTATATTCTCTTCTTTTTATCCTATTTGATATTCAGTTTCTTGGGGACAAGCAACAATTTAAGTTTGGTGTTGTGATGAGCGGATAATTTATATGCTTTTTGGCATTGTTTTTAGTATGTTTTTAGTAGGATCTAGTTACTTTTAGGGATGTTTTTATTAGTTTTTATGTTAAATTCACATTTCTGGACTTTACTATGAGTTTGTGTGTTTTTCTGTGATTTCAGGTATTTTCTGGCTGAAATTGAGGGACTTGAGCAAAAAATCAGATTCAGAGGTTGAAGAAGGACTGCTGATGCTGTTGGATTCTGACCTTCCTGCACTCAAAGTGAATTTTTTGGAGCTACAAAACTCAAAATGGTGCGCTTCTAATTGCGTTGGAAAGTGGACATCCAGGGATTTCCAGAAATATATAATAGTCCATACTTTGGCCGAGTTTAGACAATGCAAAAGGGCGTTGAACGCTAGTTCTACGCTGCAGTCTGGAGTTAAACGCCAGAAACACATCACGAACCAGAGTTGAACGTCAGAAACACGTTACAAACTGGCATTCAACTCCAAGAATGACCTCTCCATGTGTAAACTTCAAGCTCAGCCCAAGCACACACCAAGTGGGCCCCGAAAGTGGATTTATGCATCAATTACTTACTTCTGTAAACCCTAGTAATTAGTTTAGTATAAATAGGACTTTTTACTATTGTATTTACATCTTTAGTTTCATCTTTGGATTATCTTTTGATCTATTGATCACGTTTGGGGGCTGGCCATTCGGCCATGCCTGAACCTTTCACTTATGTATTTTCAACGGTAGAGTTTCTACACACCATAGATTAAGTTGTGGAGCTCTGCTGTTCCTCATGATTTAATACGAAGTACTACTGTTTTTCTATTCAATTCAACTTATTCCGCTTCTAAGATATCCATTCATTCCCAAGAACATGATGAATGTGATGATTATGTGACGCTCATCATCATTCTCACTTATGAACGCGTGCCTGACAAACACTTCCGTTCTACATGCAAACAAGCTAGAATGAATATCTCTTAGATATCTAATACAGGGGACCGAGTCCGAGTTATTAGTATCTTCGTGGTATAAGTTAGAACCCATGGATGGCCATTCCTGAGATCTGAAAAGTTTAAACCTTGTCTGTGGTATTCCGAGTAGGATCTGGGAAGGGATGGCTGTGACGAACTTCAAACTCGCGAGTGCTGGGCGTAGTGACAGACGCAAAAGGAGGATGAATCCTATTCCAGCATGATCGAGAACCTCCAGATGATTAGCCTTGCCGTGACGGAGCATTTGGACCATTTTCACAGAGAGGATGGGATGTAGCCATTGACAACGGTGATGCCCTTACAGAAAGCTTGCCATGAAAAGGAGTAGGAAGGATTGGATGAAGACAGCAGGAAAGCAGAGGTTCAGAGGAACGAAAGCATCTCTTTACGCTTATCTGAAATTCTCACCAATGAATTACATAAATATTTCTATCTGTATTTTTTGTTTATTTATTATTATTATTATTATTCGAAAACTCCATAACCATTTGATATCCACCTGACTGAGATTTACAAGATGACCATAGCTTGCTTCATACCAACAATCTCCGTGGGATCGACTCTTACTCACGTAAGGTTTTATTACTTGGACGACCCAGTGCACTTGCTGGTTAGTTGTATCGAAGTTGTGACAAATTATGAATTAAGATTAGTGCACCAAGTTTTTGGAGCCATTACCAGGGATCACAATTTTGTGCACCAGCTATCACCTAACACACACACACACACTCTATGCAATTCTAAATTCATGCCTAGCTACCCAAGATTCCCACTTTTGTATGTTTCACATACTCATATATCAAATTTTTCTTTAATTTCATCACGTATGCATTAATCTTTTATTAAACTTAATATTGGGATAATTTTGTCCTCTATTTATTTATTTATTTATATTATAATATTTATATCTCTTTTTCTCTCCTTTTTTTGAACATAAAAGTAAAACATAACATATCAATGCTCATGGTATTTTTTCTGATCTCACATGAGTATGCACCCAAATTCTCAATACTTTTGTCAATAAAACACAATACAATTTCATCAACTCAAGTTCCCACAATTCCCCACACTTAGTTGATACACAATCTCTATCTTAAGCTAACCAAAGATTCAATTGGGGTAATTAATTGTTTTTCCTCTTAAGGCTGGTGATGTGGTAAAATATAGAACAAATGGGGATTAAAAGACTCAAAGTGGCAAACAAAGGTAATTGAATTAGTAGGCTATTTGGGATAAGTGAGCTAATAACAATTGATGGCTCAATCATATGTATGCATGCAAATACAGTAAACAATGGACATATAGAATGGAACAAACTATAGATTACAATTATAGAGAAGAAAAGATAGAAGAATAAAATATCATGGTTAAATAGTGTAACCATGTAATTAAGCTCAAATCTCACAGGTGGTGTGTTCTTAGCTATAATTCATGTTCCAATTTACAATCCTCAAACAAATTTAACAAAAATTTTCAATTTAAATTAGTGAAATATTATAAAATAGGGTCTTGAAAAGAAACTCATTACTTTAACCAAGCAAAACATACATGCAAAAAATTATTATCATGCAATCTATCTTATTTAACAAAAGAAAAAAATCAAATGTTGGTGTTAAGAGAGAGAAGTTACCTCTGGAAGTCAGGGACTGACCTCCCACACTTAAGGCTTGGCACGGTCCTCCGTGCCATCAGTAAAGAGCAAGGTAGGGCTGGAAGCATCGCCTCCGTGGTCTGGTTCGTCTTGGCTTCCTGTGCTACTGGATGAAGGGGAGTCCGGGGTGTCCTTCTGTTCTGGAGGTGGGTGAGTACCAACTATGAGTTCCTTCAGGTAGTTGTATCGGCGCTTGTTACGACGCTCCATTTGCTCCATCCGCCGGTCTTGCCGGTCGAACCTTTCAAGGATCTGAAGGAACATCTGATGGGTGGATGGTGCTTGTGGTGTGGATGGTGGTGGAGTAGAAAAAAGAGGAGTATCCAAAGATGGGCATGCAGGCTGGCGCGCAGAAGGAACTGGTGGCCTGATGTACTTCCCATGTGGGACGTACTGGTCGGCCCTAGGGATCATGACCTTCATGTCTCCCGCCCGATAGGACACACCTGCTGCAGAGACTAAATCGGAAACCAAGGCGGGGAAAGGCAGGTTACCTGCTATCTGTACATGTCCCATTGCTTGCCGGATGTATCGGGGTAGGTTGAGAAGTTGCTCTGTCAGGATGCACTAGATGAGGACAGCCATGTCTGCTGTGAAGGTGGACTCGTAAGTGCTCGGAAAGATATAGTGGGACATAATCTATGCCCACACGCGAGCCTCCAAGGTAACTGACTGGACTGAGATGCTCTTGGGTTTTGACCGATGCGGCCCATAGATCCAGGTGCTTCCAAGTTGGGCTATAACTCCAAGGCCACTTGTCTAGTCGAACTGATACATCTGGCGCTTAAGAGATGCCTCTTGATTTGCATCAAGCCCTTCTGGGCTAGGTGGAAGATCCAGTGCTCGCTGTATGGCACTCTCGGAGACAGGGACTTGGTGCTGACGAACATAGACAGTCTGCAGGATAGGTGAGTAGAAGTTGGAGTAGAATTCAACTACCCATGATAAGTTGGCCTCACGCGGCTGCCACCTCAAAAATCTCCACTGTCTCCTCTCTATGCGGGGCTCTACAAAATCAACAAATTATGTTGGGACAATGAGTAGACGCTCATTGTTGTAGTTCCTCTCATCTAGGATGGGAAACATCTGTTTGCAGTAACGGTTAGTGAACTGTATGGAGTCCCGTGCGGGAAAGGCTATTTCTGCTGCATCAACTTTAATGATCCTCGTTACCCGCTTTGTTGGCGGTTTGACGCTGGTAGATGGAAGCACCGTAGCTGGTGGTCTCTTAGTTCCTCTCCTTGCTGGTGTCTTTTTAGTGGCCTTCTCTTTTCCTTTCTTGGTACCCATGCCTGAGGAAGAAGGGAAGAGGAAGAAGGTTAAATATAGATAACTAAAACCAGAAGGAAGAGATTCCAAGTGATAATGAATGTTAAAGAGAAGAGAATAGCTTAAATACATGGTAGCTAGCTACAACATGTAGGTAAGATATCAAATAAGAGCAAAAAGGCAATTCATAAGAAGTAGATGCAAGAGGGTAAAAGCATGCAAGTAATGGGTATAAGAAGCATAACTCAAGCATCAATTAGTAATTGTGCCAAATTAAAGAGCAATTGTATGATGACAATTGTGAATGATAATCCCAAATACATGTGGAGTACAAGTGTTGTGAAAAATAGGCACTCAAGTAAAAGAGTAAAAGAAAATAGGATTCAAAATGCCATAGAGGTCTTTTCACAAATACATGGTGTGCAAGTGATAATAGGAATGAAAATAATATAATCCAAATGTATATGAAAGCCAAAATTAAATATCAATTGTCAGATTACTCCTCAAAATATCCACAAGCTCAATGAAAATAAGGTACTATCCAAAATAAAACTCCAACACCAACATAAAAATGCATGGAGAAAAGAAAAGAATGAAAAAGAAACCATAAATAACTAAGCATGAAGGAAAAATTTAGAAGAAAGAAAAATAAATAAATGCAATAATTGAAAGAAGAAAGAAAGACTAGAGGTGGAAAAAGAAAAGAACATGATGGAGAAGAGGAAAAGGGAAGGAAGAAAGTAGTAGAGAATAAGAATGAATGAGGAAGAATAGAGGGAAGAAGAAAGAATGATGAGGGAAAGATAATTAGGATTGGGGGAGGGAAGATTAGAAATCAGGCGGTGAAGAGGTTTAATTGTGCGTCGCATGCGACGCGTATGCGTATGGCATGCGTACGCGTGGGTTGTACAAGTTTGAAAGTGGCGCGTGCCTTGGATTGTGTGAATCGCGCGAAGGCATCCTCGCGCACGCACAACTCTCGGGTTGTTACGCATGAGGGCCAACATTGCATACGACGCGTGCGCATCAGGCACGCGCACGCGTGAACGGCCATTTTCTGAAAATGACGCGTACGCGTTAGGGACGCGTATGCGTGATGGTGTTTGTGCTACTAGCACAATTCCAGCTCCAAACTAGCACAACTCTCGGGTCATACACTCATTTACGCTGATTTCCAGGGTCACGCGTACACATGAGGGACGCATACACGTGGCCTGGGATAAACGCAAGCAACGCGCACGCGTGAGGGACGTGTACGCGTGGGCTTGCTTGTGCGCAAGGCACATTTCCAGCACCACTCCAGCTCAACTCTCGGGTCAATTCTCATTATGCTCGCATTCACATATGACGCGTACGCGTCAGGGACGCTCGCGCGTCAAATGCTTTTTTTTTAATGCAGAATGCAGAATGTAGGATGCAGATGATTATGCTAAAATTATGAAGAGTACTGTGAAAAACAAAATAAAATAAGACTAGGAATGAAAAGAGACGATCATACCATGGTGGGTTGTCTCCCATTAGCACTTTGCTTTTACGTTCTTAAGTTGGACGATCCACAAGCTCAGTCTGCTTCTGTTGGTAGATCGTCCAAGAGGAAGATCTCGAGCTCCTTATTGTTCTTCATCTTCTCACCATGATACAGCTTCAAGCGATGTCCATTGACCTTAATAAATTTGGAGCTTGAGGGATGACTCAGGTGGAAGACTCCGTATGGCTCGGCCTTCTCTACTCTATAGGGGCCTTCCCACCTTGATCTCAGCTTGCCTGGCATGAGTCACAACCTTGAGTTGTAAAGGAGAACTAGCGCCCCAGGTCTAAAATGTCTTCTCTTGATATGCTTGTCATGCACATCCTTCACCTTTTCTTTGTATAGTCTGGAGTTGTCATATGCCTCGAGTCGAAGGTTCTCCAGTTCTGCTAGTTGCAGCTTTCTTTTAGCACCAGCCTTCTCAAATCCCATGTTGCAATCCCGCACAGCCCCAGAAAGCCTTGTGTTCCACCTCCACTGGGAGGTGACAAGCCTTGCCATAGACTAGGCATAATGGACTCATTCCGATGGGTGTCTTGTATGTTGTTCGATAAGCCCAAAGCACATCTACAATCCTGGTGCTCCAGTCCTTCCTGTGAGGCTTGACTATCTTCTCCAGTATGCGCTTTATCTCCCTATTAGACACCTCGGCTTGCCCATTGGTCTGAGGATGGTAAGCTGTGGCTACCTTGTGAATGATGCCATGTTTCTAACAAAGGAAGGACTGGTGATCACTCACGATTGCTCATGGTGATCCAAAGCGACAGATAATATGGTTTCTAACAAAGGAGACAACAACGTTAGCATCATCAATACGGGTAGGAATTACTTCCACCCATTTAGAAACATAGTCTACAGCTAACAATATATATAAGAAACCACTAGAGTTTGGGACTGGACCCATGAAGTCAATGCCCCAAACATAAAAAATTTCACAGAATAGCATAAGCTGTTGGGGCATCTCATCCCTCTTGGATATATTACCAAACCTTTAGCATGGGGAACCAGATTTACAGAAGGCAGTAGTATCCTTCAAAAGAGTGGCTACCAGAATCCACAGTCTAAAATTTTTCTAGCCCTTCTTTGAGAGCCAAAATGTCCACCATCTCAGAAGAGTGGCAGGCCTCTAAAAGATGACATCTACCTTTGCTGGATCTACTAAAATAACAGTATTAGATATAACATGTCCTAGAACAATACCTTGTTGTACCATAAAATGACATTTTTCAAAATTTAATACAAGGTTTGAACTAACACACCTGTCTAATACTCTAGCTAAGCTATCCAAGCATAGGTTGAAAGAATCACCGTACACACTAAAGTCATCCATGAAAACTTCCATACAGCTCTCAATAAAATCTGAGAAAATACTCATCATGCATCTTTGGAAAGTAGCAGGTGCATTACATAAGCCAAAAGGCATCCTCTTGTATGCATACGTTCCAAAGGGACATGTAAAAGTAATTTTCTCCTGATCTTCAGGAGCTATATAAATTTGAAAATAGCCTGTGTAACCATCTAAAAAGCAGTAGTGTGATTTACCTGACAGGTAATCAAGCATCTGATCAATGAATGGCAGGGGGTAGTGATCCTTACGAGTAGCCTGGTTGAGGCGCCTATAATCAATGCACACCCTCCAGGAATTCTGCACTCTAGTTGTCAGGAGCTCTCCATGTTCATTCTTCACTATTGTGACTCCAAACTTTTTGGGCACCACTTGTACTGGGCTAACCCATTCACTATCCGAGATGAGATAGATAATATCAGCTTCAAGCAATCTGGTCACTTCCTTCTTGACAACTTCTAAAATGGTGGGGTTCAGCTGCCTCTGAGGTTGACGGACAGGCCTTGCTCTCTCTTCTAAAAATATCAGGTGCTCATAAACTTGAGGGCTGATGCATACTATATCCGCCAAGCTCTACCCAATTTCCTTCTTGTGTCTTCTTAGCACACTAAGCAACTGCTCCTCCTGTTGGGAAGTGAGTTCATCCAGGTTGAAGCTCACTGCTCTGTCATCTACCTCAAAAGAGTAAGTTCCTGAGAAGGCATCTAATTTGAACTTTAAAGTCTTTAGGAATGGTCTTCCCAGTAGGATGGATGATGGTCTTCCCGAGTCATTAAGGGGCATCTCCAAAATATAGAAGTGAATAGGAAATGTGAGCCCCTTAATGCTCACCAGCACGTCATCAGCAATGCAAACCACAGAGATTATGCTTTTATCTTCCAAAACAAAATATGTTGCCGACCTTTTTAAAGGAGGGAGCCTCAAAGCATCATATACAGATAATGGCATAATGCTAACACATGCGCCTAAATCACACATGCAGTCGAAAAATTGTACACCGCCAATGGTACATGTAACCATGCATGGCCCCGGATCCCCACATTTTTCTGGTATGGCACCATTAAAGCAGATATTGAGCTACCTAAGGGAATAGTTTCTAAATCTTGTATTCTATTCTTATGCATGCATAAATTCTTTAGAAACTTCGCATATTTAGGTACCTGGATAATAGCATCAAAAAGGGGAATTGTTACCTCAACCTTTTTGAAGATTTCCACCATCTTTGGGTCGAGCTCCATCTGCTTTCTGGACTTCCTAGCAAGGTGTGGAAAGGGGATAGGAAAGGCGTCTCTTATAGCTTCAGCTTCCATTGGTGCGCTATTCTTTGGTTGAGCTGCTTCTTCCTCAACCATGTCTTGTACTTCATCCTCCTCTTCAGCATCCTCTACCTCAACAATATATTCAGATGGAATGTCCTCCTTTGGGCTTGGCTCCTCATGACTCCTCTCTTGCAGTGTGGTTCCAGACCTCAAAGTGATGGCATTGATACCACCTTTGGGGTTGTTAAAGGTTGAGAAGGAATTGCACTGGAGCTGGAAGGTTGATTGTTGGGAGTGGAAGGTGGTTCCATCCGGGAGATGAGAGCTTGTAGGGTAAAGGTAAGACCATTGATGCTAGAGGTAAGTTTATTCTGAAGGTCTTTCTGTCCTTGCACAATAGAGTGAAGCATCTCATCATTGGTGGAAGAAGGGTAAGTGACTTAAGGGGCCTGCTGTTGGTTGTTCTGAGGCTCTTGGGACTGCCTTTGGTGAGATGCTCTGTAAGGCTAGTTTTGGTTCTGCTGTCTGTTATTGTTATTGTTCCACCTCTGATTCCCACTATTGTCTCTGCCTCTTCGGTTGTAGTTGTCCCTCCATCCTTGGTTGGAATTATCTCTCCAGCCTTGGTTGGAGTTATCTTGCCAACCTTGGTTGTAGTTCCTACCATGGTTATAATTGCCGCCTTGTTGATAGTATCCTTGATTCGGGCGGTCATAGAAATTGTGAGTAGCTGCCAAGGTGTTGTCTTTTTGTTGTTGGAGTTGCGGCAATCATCAGTATAATGAGTATAGCAGACACATATTCTGCACACTCTCTGAGGAACTAACTGTTAACATTGTTGTTGTGGGGGAGGCTGAGGTTGTTGTTGATTTAGCTGTAGCTGTTTTAGTATAGTGGTCATCTCTTCCAGAGTCTGTGTGATAGCAGTAGTCTCATTACTAGAGGAAACCTCCGCAATAGCCTTGGGATGGTTGTTCCTGTGCCTGACATTCCGGGTAGATTCAGCTAGATTGGTGATCAGTTGTCACGCTTCTGTCACTGTCTTGTACTTTTTTAGAGAGCCATTACTTGCAACATCTAGTGTAGTTTTGTCCTGAGGCTTCATGCCTTGTGTGAAGTAGCTGATCAGCACCAACTGGTTGATCTTGTGGTGGGGGCATGAATCCAGGAGATTCCTGATACGTTTCCAGTATTCGTAAAGAGTCTCTGACTCGTCTTGGATAATACAGGAAATTTCTTTCCTCAGTCTATCTGTAACTTCAGCTGGGAAGTAGTTTTCCAGGAACTCCCTTGCCTTTCCCTCAAGAGAAAATGGAAAGGCATACAGCCAAATAGTAGTTTCATCTGCACCATGATGCCTAGTAGTTGAGCAGGCTGTCTGAAAATCCTTGAGGTGCATGATAGGCTCTTGAGCAGGTAAGTCATGAAACTTGGGCAGTAGATTGATTAGCGCAGTCTTCAGTTTAAAATCTGTAGCCAGATTTTGGTGACGCGGTTGATACGGTTGCAGTGTAAAGTCTAGAGCTCCTGCTTTCTGGAGAGTAATCCTTCTGGGCTTCGCCATATTACATGCACGTAAACCAATAGAATCAATAGAAGAGGAGCTTGTTTCTTCCTCAAATGGCACTTCAGATTCGCCTTCAGAAGAGACTGGTGAATTGGTAGTAACCACTTCACCGTCCTCAGAGGCTAACCGACGCCGAGCTCACCTAATACGTGAAATAGTTCTTTCAATTTCAGGATCAAATGTGGCTAAGCCCGGATCAGGCAGTGAACGCGTCATTCAATGAAAGAAACATACAGCTCATGGTAATAGAATAAAATAAAATATGCCAAAATTAAAAATATGTACACCAACCAATAATTTAGCACACCATTGCAACTACCCGGCAACGGCACCAAAAATTGAACGGGCAAAAAATTGCCGATTAAGAATTTATAGAGAAAACAACGTTGCAAGTACAGTTCTTAACCGACGAAGATTTCGCTTATCAATTTAAAAAGGGTTGTCACAAATTAAGAATAAAAATACTGGGAGTAGAAATCCCAGGTCGTCTCCCAACGAGTTGACAAAAGAGTGCTATTTTATTAGTCAGGAATTTTCTGAGAAAATTTAAGAGTTGGAGAATAGGAAAATAAATAATTATAAATTAAGGCAGTGAGGATTAATTAGAGAATTTATATAATTAAGATTAAAAGCCTTATCTGGGAGAAGATTAATTGGAATTTCTATGCTTGTTGGATTTTCCCAAGTGTAATAATAATAGGTTTTTGTTCTACTTAGTTATCCTTTACTGAATAAAGGAAAGTCAAGCAACTAACTCACCAACTTTGAATCCCAAGTCCTAATCCTCTCCTAAGGAAGGATTAGAGTCAGAGACTAGAGAGCCAGCCAACGACTTCCAATCAAAATCAACACTTGAGTATTCCAACTCAAGGGTCTCCTTTCAATCAATTCCCAAGTCAAGTTAGGAGTCTACTCCATTGACATGAATACAACGTTCACAGGCATATAAAGGGAATAAAGAGAAGACATGTTAAACTAAATAAAATAATAACTGAAAATTAATTAAAGGTAAAAATAGTTCTTTGCATTAATAAATCCCAAACTCATAAACATACGTATCTGAACAGGGTTAATAGGTAATCAAAAGAATAAAGGAATAAGAAAACAAACTAGAATAATGAAAACTTCAACGGAGGTAGTGACTCTTCTCAATATCCAAATCAAAAGCATAAAAGTAGAAATCTATGAATGTGATGAAACCTAGAGGAAGTAGTAATTCCTCTCTAAGATTCTAATATGAAACTAAAAACTATGCGAATGAAAATGTCTCTTGAGTCTCTGCTTGTTCCCTGGCTCTAGTCTGTGTTTCTGGGCCGAAAACAGGGTTCAAACTCAGCCCAAAGTCGCCACAGCATCTTCTGCGTTTTTTTCACGTGGCGCATGTCACGCGTACGTGTTAGTCACGCGTAGACGTCGATTTCCTTCTTCGCGTGTCACGCGTACGCGTAAGGTACGCGCATGCGTCGCTGTGGAAATTCGCTTCTCACGCGTACACGTCAGGTGCGCGCACGCGTCGCTGTGCAAATCTTTAAATCACGGGCACGCGTGAGCGATGCGTGCACGTCCCTCCTCGCTGGTTGTCTCCTTAGTTTCTTGTGTTCCTTCCATTTTTGCAAGCTTCCTTTCCATCCTCTAAGCCATTCCTGCCCTATAAAGCCTGAAAACACTTAACACATAGATCACAGCATCGAATGGTATACAGAGGAGTTAAAGTTACACAATTTAAAGGCTTGGAAAGCAAGTTTTCAATCATAGAACAGAATTAGGAAGGATTTGTAAAATTATGCAATTTATATGAATAAGTGTGCAAAGACTTGATAAAAATCACTCCATTTAGCACAAGATAAACCATAAAATAGTGGTTTATCACTCGGTGTTTAGGGTTTAACCACTCAATTTTCCTTTTATCATGCTTTTCAAAAATTTGTACTTCATCTAACAATCAACTAGTATTTGATGCATGAAAGACAAATATCATGAGGTCTTTGGAGGGTTGTAATGGGGCCAGGGTTTAGGTAGGATAAGTATTGTTAAGTGGACTTAAAGAATTAGTTCTTTGATTAGCTTAAGCGTCCACCTAATCCTACATCACCTATGTACTCATAACAATACAACCTTTCTACGTATTTTCTTTTTCTATCTCACCTCACTCATGCATTTTCTTTTCAAACATGGCACATGCATCCTTTATTTACCCTTTTATTTCATACTTTGTTATGCACAAGTTTTTTTTTTAAATTGAACTATGAATGCATATGTTTCAATTAATGAAATGCGTGAGCATTACCTAATTGCCAGGAAATTTTTCACAATGAGTTCATTCCTCTATCACCAATGCTTCCCAAGAATTCCCTCACACTTAGAGTTTACACATTAATCCACCCAAGCTAATCAAAGAGTAATTCAGGGACATCAATGGTTTTCCATTTAAGGGGCGTAATGTGCTTATCATCAGAACAAAAGGGGTTCATAGGCTCAAAAAGGGGTTTACAAAGGTGAATGCAAGGGTTGGCCATATAGGTTAGTGAGTTTATCATCAAAGATGGCCTCAATCATGCTAAATGCATCCAAACACAAATACAGGACATAAAGAATCATGCAAATCAATGATCACAATAAAAAAAGAGTATAATCACACACAAGAACAACATTATGGCTAAAAAGTGCAACCATCTATTAAAGCTCAAATCTCACAAGGTATGTTGTTCTAGCTCTTTTCCATGTTCTACAAACAAAATACTCCAAGCAAGTTGGTAAACACAATTTTTCTTCAATTCAATCAATGGTATACCCCTAGAAAAGGTTTCATGGAAATTTCTTGGTGTTTCACCAACTTATTCATTCTATCATGCAACATGCAAATATTAACTACTAAATATCCAGAAACAATAAAGAAATATTTACAACAAACCAAACAAGATGCAATAGAAATAAAGCTACTCAAAATGAAGAAAAAGTATTACAAGAAACATTACAAAGTGTCTTTAAAAGAGAAATTTTTACCCCCTTTGAAATCATCGATCCTCCCCCACACTTAATTCGTGCACGGTCCTCCGTGCTTGATTAGGATCCAGGAGAATGAGAACTTTGGGACCACCTTCAGCTGGTGGTATCGGGGGTGGGTTGGTCACCTTTATGATACTCCTCCCCAATGAGTTCGAATGAAGCATCAGGAGCTGAACTGGGGTTTCTTCCTTCTAGCTTTGCCGCGATCCACTCAAAACGCTTGTGCTCTAAATGCTCCATGCGGTGGATATCGTGCAAGATGTCTCGGAATAGATCCGGAAGATATCAGAGAACCGGGAAAGGAATCGATGAGGTTGCTAGACTTGATGGTGGTGCTACGGGTGCCTTCCTCTTCGAGGGTGTTTTCTTTAATGGTCTATCCAATTCTCCCCTCGGAATGAACTTGTTGCCCCTTGGAAACTCGAACATGATATCCTCGGGTCGCCTCTCTACCCCAGCTGCGTTTGCTAAGCGCATCACCATCGACGGAAATGGAATATTGATATTCTTCTTCTTAACCAATTTCCAAATCGATTTGCACAACAAAGAGACAATGGCTATATGCTTCCCTTGCATAATAGCCCAAAGCAACAAAGTAGTTCTAAATCTCATATGGGTAGTGTGGGTGCTCGGGATGATGTAGTCCGCCACAATCTGATGCCATATACGAGCATCAGCATTCAAATCAGAGTATGCAATACTAGTGGGAACAGAATTTCTCCTTTTGCTATACTCCCAAGATGCACCAGGACGGCCTATTCTCTCAAGAATGGGAGTCAGAGATATCCTTCCTTTGAATACACCCACTTTTATCTTGGAATAATCATCCTTCTCAAGCGGGATGTGGGGGATGTTTAGAATAGCTTCTAGAGCTTGATTGGACGTATCCAACATCTTTCCTCGGAGGAAAACTGACTTCGGTTCCTATTCCGAGGGTTACCTGAAACTGTAGGTCGATCTCGGATGAGATCTTCTGTGCTGGTCGGAGCTGACGTGTCCGGCTGGGGGATGGTGGCCGGAGTGGCCGTGTCCGACTTGTTGCTCTGGCTATGCTGCTGATCCTTTGTCACCGGAGGGTGGTGGTACCTGCAAGGGACTCCGATGCTTAAGTTAGCAAGGGTATTAAGTAGGTTTTTAGTAGAATCAGAGTATGATTTATACCTGGGTGCTCCAGTGTATTTATAGTAGTGTGGAGTGACCTTCTTAGATAAGATAAGTTAGTTATCTTATCTTATCTTATCTTTGAGTGAGGTCATCTTATCTTCAAGGGAACCGCCCTTATCTCTATAGGCTTGAACTGCCTTAGGATTTGGGTCGTGTTCCTCTGTTGGGCCCTTATTGGGCTTTCCTGGCGATTTGGCTGAACTCTTTGAAAAGAGGTCGGGTTTGTCCTGACCTGAAGAGGTCGGTCGACTTGTCAGTAGAACATCCCGGGTCGGACAGCTCGACCCTGGGTATGAACAATGCCCCTGCTCGAGCTCGGTCTTTCTTTTGAGGTCGAGTCTTTTTTAGGACTTCGATCTGTCTCTGGTGAAGCCGAACTCGAGCATTTGTCGACTTCTTCTTTGTAGAGTCTCCCTTTGAATGCGGAACGTTTTCCTTCTTTTTAATTTTTTGAAACAGGCGTTCCTTTTCTTTGAAATGCGCGTCTCTCTGCCTTAGGAATGTGCGAGGGTTTTAATAGCCCATTAATTCTTCCCTTTGCGGTTTTTCCCCTTTCTTCACATTGAATTTTGCCTTTCTCCCAGATGTTGGCTTCAGTTTCTTCTTCTCTCTTGCTCGCTTGTGTCTCCATTTTTTGCCTTTATTTTCTGGTTTGCCTGGGATTCTTTATCTTTTACACTTTCGCGCTTCTTCTTGTGGCACCGTTAGCGACTGTTTTGTTCTTTCGGAGGGTGGTCTTCAGCCTCGCTATTGCTTCGTCTTCTCAGTGCTCATTGTCTCTTCCCCTTTTCCGGTACGTTTCTGTTCTTTCTGTTCTTCTTCCTGCTTGCATTATTTTTATGGAAAAGTTTTGATCTTGCTCAACTTCATGTTAGAAAGCTTGAACCTTTTTTGCGTCGTTATGCTTGATTGTTGCTGTGATGCATGCTTTTTGGAGTTACTTTCATCTTATGTACGTCTTTTGGCTTTTTCCCTGATAGTTGATCCTTTTTTGAAAGTTTGTTATTGCCTTAGTTTGCATCCTAAAACTGTTTGATTCTTTGAAAAAGGATTACGTCTTTTGGTGATTTTTATCTGTTTGATGCTGATAGCTTCCTTGGTAGTTTTGTTGAATGATAGCTTCTTTTGATGGCTTTTTGAACTTTGTGGCTTTCTTCTCGGAGTGTCGCTTTTAAAGTAAAAGGGGTTATTTTCTTGTTAGGAGGTGTAGAGATGTAGGCTTGTAGATTTTCCTGAGTCCTTGTTCCATGATTGCCTCCAAAGGATGCCCCTGGATCTTTGGTGTGGGTCCTGGGGTATCCTTTTTTCTTGTTTGTGTTGCTTTTAGTCATATCTGTCCGAGCTGATAATGGCCGAGTTGTTAATTTAGTAATTCCTCTCTTTTTTCTTTGTTGTAGGATTAGTTGACCATGTCTTCCTCTCGCAAAAATATTGTTGAGATCTCCTCCAAAGTCCCCGAGGAAATGTCCGATTGGCTGGACTCCCTTGTTCTGATGTGTGTTTCGCTTGTCGATTTCGAGTATCTTGTGAAACTTAGGAAATATTGAAGAACGGTTTTTCTATCGGTAAAGAATTATAAAAATATGATTGTGTTGTTAGTATAGCTTCTAAACCAACAGAAAATCCTTTCGTACAAACGTTTTGGTTGTCACAAGTAACAAACCCCTTTAAAATTGATAACCAAAGTATTTAAACCTCGGGTCGTCTTCTCAAGGAATTGCAGGGAGATGTTCTTATTATTGGTTATGAGTCTTGTAAATTGGGGGTTTTTAAGATAAGGAACAGGTAATTTAAATGACAAGAAAAATAAATTAATAATAATAAAATCTCTTGGCAAGGTATGAAAATTAGAAGTCCTATCCTAGTTATCCTTATCAATTGTGATGAGAATTGGATTTTTCTCCCACTTTGTTAACCTCTAACTATGAAGGTAAGTTAAGTGGATGAATTAATTTTGATTCCTCAGGTCCTAGACTTTCCTTGGGAAAGGCTAGAGTTATTGGAACTCGAATTAATTCTTGAAGAATTCCAATTTTCAGTCAACAATGAGTTTGATAACTCAAGTGTCTCCAATGACTCAACCAAAGCCAAAAGGGAAAATTCTAAATTAAATTAAAAGCATTCATAAATCTGAAACACATCAAATTACGTCTAAACATAAATTCAACTCTAACATGGAAAGGTTCATAAGTCAATTGGGCAACATAAATCAAATACAAATAAAAGTATTAGAGTAAATAAAAGTAGAAAATAAATATTGAAGGAACATAGAACCTGGAATGAAGAGATCATAGCTTAAACATAATAAAAATCCTAAATCCTAATCCTAAGAGAGAGGAGAGAACCTCTCTCTCTAAAAACTACATCTAAATCCTAAAATTGTGTATTATGAGCTGATGATTATGAATGAAGGGATCCCCCACTTTATAGCCTCTAATCTGTGTTTTCTGGGCCAAAAACTGGGTCAAAAATAGCCCAGATATTGCTGGAGAAGAAATCTGCCACGTTGATTTTTGTCACTACGACACGTCCGGGTGGAGCACGCGTTCGCATCGCCTAGCATCAGAGCAACTATGGCATATTACATATCAATCAAAGCCCCGGACGTTAGCTTTCCAATGCAATTGGAACCGCGTCATTTGGACCTATGTAGCAAAAGTTATGACCGTTTGAGTGCAAAGAGGTTAGGCTGGACAGCTTAGCAACTTCTTCAACTTCTTGTATTCCTTCCACTTTTGCATGCCTCCTTTCCATCCTCTGAGCCATTCCTATCCTATAATCTCTGAAAACACTTAACACACATATCATGGCATCTAACGGTAATAAGAGAGGATTAATAATAAGCAATTTAAAGGCCAAAGAAGCATGTTTTCAATCATAGCACAAAATCAGGAAGGATAATGTAAAACCATGCAAATAGTATGAATAAGTGTGCAAAGACTTGATAAAAACCACTCAATTGAGCACAAGATAAACCATAAAATAGTGGTTTATCAAACTTCATCGTATCTGTAATCGTAGAGACCAGGAGAAAGATTATGAGTTGATCACGCCGGACTCTGAGGAGAGGGTTTGCTTTCCTTCTCTGATCCAAGGGGAGCGTCCCTTCTTTTATGCATATGACTATTTTTTCAGTCAGCTGAAAATTACCTTTCCTTTTACATCTTTTGAGACCGACTTGTTTTGGTCATGCAACGTGTCCCCATCCCAACTTCATCCGAATTCGTGGGGCTTTGTCAAAATTTTCCAGTTGTTATGTCAGGAGCTAGATATTAAGCCTTCACAAACTCTCTTCCTCTATCTTTTTGTTTTGGCTAAACTCGATGTATGATGAGTCTTTTAGAGACTTCAAAAATTATTTCTTTAAAGTTTGAGCTGTTGAAGGATCTCGCCCCTTTTTTCTGGATGAAAATAATGAGCCTACTTTTCCTTTAGAGTGGCAAAAGAATGTCATGGTATCGAGGTATTCGTGGGATATGTTGAGTGAGGTCGAACAGGCCTTTGTGAACTTGTTAGAGGAGAATTGGGGGCAGCCTCCTTACCTTGATACTAAATAGTTTTTAGGGGATCGCTTGCTTTTCCGAGATGAGTTGGGTAGTGCCCGACTTCCCTTTTGTTATTTTTGTTTTGTTGGTTTTTTTATCATTTTGTAACTTGGTTTTTGCTGTCTTTTTTCAGAGATGGTTAAAAACAATGACTCTATGAGGGCCTTTAAAAAGGCGAGGAAAGCTACCGCGGTCCAGAACATCTCGGCCAAGGTGGCCGGGGAGGGGTCCTCTCAGGTTCAGTCAAAGCCATCCGTTCCGAGCTCTCCTGGACCGAGGAGGATGATCCCTACTCCCTGGTGTAGAACCTATGCACAATTACTCAAGAGGGGGGGGGGTGAATTGAGTATTGCAACAACAATGAATCTTTTTGCGAAAGTTAAAGACAATATACAAAAGTGTTATTGTACTAGTATTTTTCCAAGAGCTTAACTCAATTGCTAAGCATTTATAAGGAGCTTTTACTTTCCAATAGACACCAACTCAAATAAATTGATCAAGCTTTTCACCAATCGGACTTAAGCCATTCCTTAAGTACTTACGAAGCTACTTTTCGATCACAATTTATTTGCTCAAAGGTAAAAGACAATAATATTGAAGAGATGAGTTTGGAGAGATGCAAACGCTATTTAGAGTGGTTCGGCACAATCCTTGTCCTACGTCCACTTTCTTTCTCAATCGCTATTGAGAAGTTCCACTATTGCCAAGCTTCAAGGTGCTCGCGCAAAACCTTTACAATCCGAGTCCTTAGTTTCTAACACCTCACGGTATATGATCACCACTCGTATACTAACCCGCTCCACTTAGAGACTCCTTCTCTAAGATTTGCCTTGAGTACTTAGTATACTTCTTTGGTATCCTCACCGACTATAGTGTTTATAACTCTTGACTCAACCTTGGAGATCACACTCCAATTTACAAAGTGTACAAGAAAACAATTCTCAAAGAATTGTTGAGATGAAATGAGTACTCCCTAGAAGAGTGTATGATTATAAGTTTAGCACTATTGAACCAATTGATATTGCTCTCTCAAATTGTGTAGAATTGCAAGATGTGCATCAAAACATTTTGTGAGTGTGTGTTGAGAGATTTAGCAATTGGTTCTTAACAAGAAGTTACCTAAGTCCTAAGACACTATACTTGTCTTCAAATGTTGTGGACTTGAGTTTCTTGTTGTTGTTGTGTTGCTTTCAACTCTTCATTCCTCAACGTTGAATGTTGGTTGATCTTTCAACATGCTTGTTCATTCAAGTTGTTTGTTGGTTTGTCTTTCATGTCGTTTGTTGGTTTGTCATTCATCAAAACCTACGAATACAAACTTCACATACAAGCAACATGATTTACAATTTCCCCCTTTTTGATAATGACAAACCAATTTTGAGGATATGCATTTATAAATGATTTTGAAAGCAACAATAATGCACTTTGTTTTATAGAAAACTTTGGAGAAGACTTCTTTCAAAAATTTTGCAGGAGTTCCCCCTAAATATGTGCATTTGTTCCCTTAAAGAGCGTTTATCAAAGAAAACGATTTAGATATCAAAGTTTTTGCTTAGCGGAAGTCTTTTTGAAAACATTGTTTCGCAAACTTATTTCTTCTTTTCAAATCCTCAAACTTCTTCTTTTTCAAAAGTTCAAAATATCAAATATCCTCAAACTTCTCTTCCCCCTTTTGACATTATCAAAAAGAAAGGAGTTAAAAATGTGTCATAGAAGCATGCATAAAACAATGAATTTTTTTTTAAGTTCAATTTCTCTATTAATTTCAAGGATGAGATATTCCCCCTTTCAAAAAGAATTTGATTTCCTCTTTTTATATATATAACAAGCATGCATAATTCCCCCTAAATAAGTGAAATATATTAAAGCATGCACATTAACTTAAAATAGGAGTACCAAGCCTATTTTGAGTTATTCACCAAATGAGCATACAAGCATTAATCATTAAACAAAATTATGAAGGAAATATCAAAGTATTTAAACCATAATAGAAATCCTTAGCTTACTAGGAGTTAGTTTAACAATTCATATAATCAAATAAACATAAAGCAATAAAAAGGACTTGATGTTAAAAAATTTTCAATTTGTTGATCCTCCATTGTTTATAATCTTCAAATTCTTCAATCTACCTCAAGATTAATTACTCATTTATCAACTCATAAACCTATAAAACAATGGCTAATTGGATATCTCCAATGCTTAAGTTAGTAAGAGATACAAAAAAAGCAATATAAATACAATGAATTCAAACAAATCATATTAGATTAGAATCTAAGATACCAAGTTTCATCATTTTTACTAACAAGGCATTTCACATCATTTGAGGAAACTTCATCTAGATTAATCATGTATATATTGCCAACACGGTGCCCAATTAGCACAATTTCATTAGTGTCTTGCCTTTTTATCAAACAACATTTTGAATCAAAGGTGACTAAGTTTCCTTTGTCACAAAGTTGGCTAACACTAATGAGATTATGTTTGAGACCTTTGACAAGTATAACATTATCTATGGAGGTAGAAGAATTTTTACCAACTTTTCCAACGCCGATTACTTTGCCGGTGTTGTTGTCTCCATAGATCACGTTTCCTCCGTTTGTAGGCTCTATTGCGGTGAACTTTGATTCATCGCTGGTCATGTGTTTGGAGCATCCACTATCAACATACCAGTTTGTATCCTTAGCTCCAACACGTACCTACAAAACAATTAAAATTGGGATTTAGGTACCCAAGTGAATTTGGGTCCTTGATGGTTAGTATGAGCATAATGCTCATAAGGTGCCCATCTCGTATCTTGACTATGAAAGTTTATATGTTTAATTCTAGTAAAGCATACGGGTGTTATATGACCTACTTTATTGCAATAATGACATATGACATTTGGATTATGCATCCTATGCATGTTTCTAAATGGTTGCCTAGGTTGTTTCCTAAATGCAACATCTTTTGATCTATGCATTGTGATTATATTTTCTAAATGAAGCATGTTGAGGAGGATGTTTAAAGGCTTCATTCCTTTTAGGCATGCTTGCCTTTTGGGCTTGCGGTTGCCTAATAGGAGTTTTAGTATTTTTAAAATTTCCTTTTTCAAAACCTAAACCTTCCTTATTATGAACATGCTTTTGGTTTTTCAATATTTTATCTAAGTTCTTTGAAGATTCATTGAACTTAGCTAAAGTGTTCTTAAGATTTGTAATTTCATTTTCATGCATTTTACAAGATTTGTATGGATCACTACTTGTGCTACACTTATCTTTTCCAAGAGTGATATTCTCGTTTTTCAACATCTCATTTTGTTTTAAAAGATCCATATTCTTTTTCTTTAGGAGAGAATAATCTTGGGTAAGTTTTGTGTACACCTCAAGTAAGGCATCATATTCATCTTGTAAATTAAAAGAAGTAGAGTTGTCATCTGCTTTTAACTCTTCAGTCCTCAACGTTGAATGTTGGTTGATCTTTCAACATGCTTGTTCATTCAAGTTGTTTGTTGGTTTGTCTTTCATGTCTTTTGTTGGTTTGTCATTCATCAAAACCTACGAATACAAACTTCGCATACAAGCAACATGATTTACACCTGGGTTTGTTTGGTTGATCCTCCACAGGCTTCTGTTGCTACCTCTGGCGCTCCTCCTCCGAAAAAGCAAAAGACAGCTAAGCTCTTTAACCTTGATGCCCCTGACTTCGATGCTGTCGAGTTTGTCAACCAGCAGATCGGTCCTTATGGTACCATCCCTACTGAAGATGTTTCTCTTCTTTGCCATCTGGATTTTATTACTCGAAGCAGCATCAAGATGGCACACATGGGGGTGGCTTTATATCGGACTGCCTGAGATCTTCCTATTCACGCTACAAAGGCCTTTATGGAGGAGGCTAAGTTGGAGTTCGATCAGATGAAGGGTTTGAAGGAGGAGCTTGAGGTGAAGGTGACCAAGTTGGAGAAAGAATTGGAGGGTGAAAAGACTAGTTCTATTGCCTTGGCGGCTTCTGCGAAGTTGGCTGAAGACAGGGCGTTAAAGAATAAGGAGAACTATGTCACGACCTATAGGGAAATGATGCGTCTCAGGGATGATTTGGAGTCTGCCCGAGCTGATTATGCCGTGTTCCAGGGTCACCTTATAGGCAGTGTAACTGTTGCTTATGAGAACCTGAAGGAGTAGGTTCGGGTTCTTGCACCCGAGCTCGACCTTACTCTCTTCAGTTTGGACAACGTTGTGAAGGACAAAAAAATTGTCCCTGATGACCCTGATGATGATGTCGAATCTCCTTCTGTGTCCGCCGCCAAAGCTTTTGTTGTACCGACTTCTTCACCTTCTGCAGCTATTCATCCCGAGTCGGATCCTGATTGTCAAATCTTGAACCGGGATGATGGGACGGTGGATGCGGTGCCTCTTCAGGCTCGTCCTCCTTCACCCCGTGCTGATGCAGCTGAGAAATCTTCAGATCCTCAATGATTATTCTGGATATTTGTGTATATAGCACAGCTTGTGGGTTTTGAACTTTCATATTTTGTAATTGGTGGTTCTGACTTCTTGATACTCTTTTAGTTGCTTTTTTAGCAACATTATTTTGAAAAACAAAGTAGTTTCTCCAGTTCTTGGGGCTGACTTTTGGTAGCCTCTAGAGTTTGTTATTATTATAACTTGTGCCTTTTATAACATGTTTGTCTGCATCTTTCTGGTACCTTTTAGGTTTTTTGGGGGTGTTGGAGCCTTGTTGTCCGACCTCTTGTGATTGCCTTTGTATTTTCATACTTGTGGCTTGATTCTTTTGAGGTTGTGGATGTTTGGGTCCAACTTGTACGTCGACTTCCTTATTTCGTCCTAAAGTTATTTCTAGTAATCCGTTTTGTTTGAACCTCTGTTAGGTTTCTGTTAGGGATTACTTTATAACGTTTTGGTTTTTTGGACCGACTTCATCATGTCGGTTTCTTCTAAGTTATTTCTAGTAATCCTCTTTTTGGACCTTTGTCAGGTCTCTTTTAGGGATTACTTTTTATAACTTGTTTGTGGGAGGCCGACTTCATCATGTCGGTCTCTTCTAAGTTATTTCTAGTAATCCTCTTTTTGGACCTTTGTCAGGTCTCTTTTAGGGATAACTTTTTATAACTTGTTTCTGGGGGGCCGACTTCATCATGTCGGTCACTTCTAAGTTATTTCTAGTAATCCTCTTTTTGGACCTTTATCAGGTCTCTTTTAGGGATTACTTTTTATAACTTGTTTGTGGGAGGCCGACTTCATCATGTTGGTCTCTTCTAAGTTATTTCTAGTAATCCTCTTTTTGGACCTTTGTTAGGTCTCTTTTAGGGATTACTTTTTATAACTTGTTTGTGGGAGGCCGACTTCATCATGTCGGTCTCTTCTAAGTTATTTTTAGTAATCCTCTTTTTTAGGGCTGGCTAGGCCTCTTTCCAGGGATTGACTTTTTATAACTTTGGTTTTTGTGGTCGACTAGTCCAACTTCTTTATGTCGGCCTGTCTTTTAAGTTATTTTTAGCAACCCATTTTATTAAGACCTCGTCAGGTCCTTTCTATATATCACTTTCGATAACTTCTTGCATTATTCTGTTTTTGTTGCTTTTTCATCTTTGCCGATTTTGTCGAAGTTAGGTTTGATCCTTGTTTGGTCGACCTTTTGGTGAATTTGGTTTTCATCTTCTTTGGTCTTTATTGTGGTCGGATGGTGAGTTTGATCTTTACTTTCTACTGACCTTGTAGCTTTATAATCGAGCGATGAATTTTTTAGCGTTTTAGACTAATGCGTCTTGAGAATTTGTAGAAAATCTAAAAATTTCTATTCAAAAGAAAATGCAGATATATACATGTGGGAGTTTTATCGGGCAATTTGTAGATCTTGGCTTGGCACCTCATTAAAAAACCTTTTCAGGAAAAAGAGTGCACCTTATCCTAAGATCTTTATTACCTTCAACTATAATACCTTCTTAGGTTACAGGCGTGCCATGACCTAGGAAGCTCTCGCCCCTCGAGTTCGGACAGTCTATAGTAACCATTTCCAAGTACTTCTATGACTCGGTAGGGTCCTTTCCAGTTTGCTGCTAGCTTTCCTTCTCCCGGTCGAGTTGTTCCGATATCATTTCGGATTAGGATGAGGTTATTCTCGGCAAAATCTCACGGCACTACCTTTTAATTGTATCTTGAAGCCATTCAACGTTTTAATGCCTCTTCCCTGATCTGAGCTCTTTCTCAGATTTCTGAAAGTAGGTCGAGTTCTTCCCTTTGTAGTTGGGAGTTGGCTTCTTCATTATAGTGGATCACTCTGGGCGACCCTTCTTCGACCTCCACTGGGATCATTGCCTCCGTTCCGTAGGCTAGTCAGAAAGGTGATTCATTTATGGTGGAATGTGGCGTTGTTCGATATGCCCATAGGACTTGTGGGAGCTCTTCGGCCCAGGCTCCCTTTGCATTCTGTAATCTCCATTTTAACCCGGCCAATATGACTTTGTTAGCGGCTTCTGCTTGTCCGTTGGCCTGGGGGTGTTCTACGGATGTAAATTGGTGTTTTATGTTCAGTTCGGCCCCCAATTTTCTGAAGCCTGTATCTGTAAATTGAGTGCCATTGTCTGTGGTGATGGAGTTTGGAACCCCAAACCTTGTGACAATGTTTCTATATAGGAATTTTCAACTTCTTTGAGCAGTGGCGTTAGCTAAGGGTTCTGCCTCAATCCATTTTGTGAAATAGTCTACCCCTACTATGAGGAATTTGACTTGTCCTGATCCCTGAGGGAAAGGTCCGAGAAGGTCAAGTCCCCATTTTGCGAATGGCCAAGGTGAGGTTACGCTTATGAGTTCCTCTGGCGGGGTGATGTGCAAATTGGCGTGTTTCTGACATGGTGGACATGTCTTTACAAACTCTGTGGCTTCTTTTTGTAGAGTTGGCCAATAAAATCCTGCCCGGAGTACTTTTTTGGTAAGTGCCTGTGCTCCGAGATTATTGCCACAGATGCCGCTGTGTACTTCTTCTAAAACTTTTTTTTGTTGGAAGTCGGCACACATTTTAACAATGGTATTGAAATCCCTCTTCTGTATAGAGTATTGTTTATGATAGTGTAGTATTGTGCCTCCCATTTTAACCTCTTTGCCTCCTTTTCATCTGTAGGGAGTGTTTCTGTTTTGAGGTAGTTAATTACGGGAGTCATCCATCCTTGATCCAGATCTATTATGACTAGGACTTTTTCTTCTTCCGAGATTGACGGGTTCTGCAGCATTTCCTGGATGAGGCTTCTATGGTTGCCCCCTGGTTTGGTACTAGCTAGTTTTGAGAGTGCATCAGCTCGGGCATTCTGTTCTTAGGGTATGTGGCGGACCTCATATTCCCCGAGTTGTCCGAGCTGTTCCTTGGTTTTGTCCAAGTACCTTTTTATGGTGGGATCTTTGGCTTGATAGCTCCCTGCTATTTGTGAAGTGACTACTTGTGAGTCGCTAAAGATGATAAGCTTTTGACCTCCAACCTCCCTAGCCAGCTTCAAACCTGCTAGTAGCGCCTCATATTCTGCTTGGTTGTTTGAGGCAGGGAACCCGAATTTGAGGGAAAGTTCGATTTGGGTTCCCTGGTCGCTTTCAATTATCACACCCGCGCCACTTCCAGTTTTATTTGAGGAACCATCTACATAGAGATTCCATTCTGTAGGGATTTCTGGGGTGTCTGTAAATTCTACAATGAAGTCGCCAGATATTGCAATTTGATGGCTGTTCGACCTTCGTATTGAAGGTCAAATTTGGATAATTCAACTGCCCATTGCAAGATTCTTCCTGCTAAGTCTGTTTTCTGTAAGATCCTTTTATGGGTTGGTTGGTCCGAACCCTAATGGTGTGGGCTTGGAAATATGGGCGAAGCCGTTGAGATGTTAATATGAGAGCATAGGCGAATTTTTCTATTTTCTGGTAGTTCAGCTCGGATCCTTGTAGTGCTTTGCTGATGAAGTATATAGGCTGTTGTCCACTATCATCTTCTCATACTAGTGCTGAGGCTACTACCCGATTTCCTACTGTGAGTTACAATATAAGTGGTTCTCCTTCCCGTGGGCGAGTCAGAATAGGTGGTTGTCCCAGGAATCTTTTGAAATCTTGGAAAGCTTGCTCGCACTCTGTTGTCCATTCAAATTTCTTTCCCTTTCTTAGAGTGGCGTAGAAGGGGAGAGATTTTATTGCCGATCCAGCTAGAAGTTTGGACAAGGCTGCCAACCTTCCATTGAGTTGTTGTACCTCTTTGACACAAGTCGGGCTCTTCATGTCGAGTATGGCCCGACATTTATCTGGATTTGCCTCGATTCCTCTTTTTGTGAGCATAAAACCCAAGAATTTGCCAGCTTCTACTGCGAAGGTGCATTTTGCAGGATTAAGTCGCATGACATGCCTTCTTATAGTGTCGAACACTTGGGTTAGGTCGGACAGTAACGTCTCGTCACTTTGTGTATTTATTAACATGTCGTCCACATAGACTTCCATGATTTTCCTGATGTGGTCTGTAAAGACCTTATTCATTAATCTATGATAAGTAGCTCCCGTGTTTTTGAGTCCAAAAGGCATGACGATGTAGCAGTGGTTTGCTTTTGGGGTTAAAAATGAAGTTTTTTCTTGATCAGGTGGGTACATCGGGATTTGATTGTATCCTGAGTAAGCGTCCATAAACAAGAGGTATTTGTATCCAGAGGAGGCATCCACCAGAGCGTCGATACTTGGGAGTGGATATGGATCCTTTGGGCAGCTTTATTGAGATCAGTGTAGTCGGTGCACATCCACCACTTCCCATTTGATTTTTTCACCAAGACGACGTTAGCTAACCATAGTGGCTACTTGACTTCCCTTATGAATCCTGCCTCCAATAGGGCTTGTACCTGCTATTCCACAGCTTGGGATCGTTCTGGTCCGAGATCCTGGGTAGACTGCCAGCTTGTGGCACATTAACTTAGGGTCTATGCCCGGCATGTCTGCGGCCTTCCATGCAAATAGTTCGTCGTTATCTCGTAAGAACTGTACGAGTGATTCTTTTATATCTCCTTTTAGGATTGTTCCAATGTTGATTGTTTTGTCTGGGACATATCCGATTTGGACTTTTTCTACTTCGCCTTTGGGCTGTGGATGAAGTTCTTCCCTTCCTCGAATTCCACCAAGTTCGATGGTGTGGAATTCTTCTCCTCTGCCCCTGAGGTTTAGACTTTCATTATAACAGCGGTGTGCCATCTTCTAATCTGCTTTTACTGTAGCTATTCCTTCTGTGGTTGGGAATTCCATGCACAGGTGTGGAGTTGAGACTACTGCGTCGAGCTGATTTAACGTTGTTCGACCTATTAGGGCATTGTATGCTGAACTCACGTCGACCACGATGTAGTCTATATTGAGTGTCCTTGACTGATTTCCTTTTCCAAAGGTCGTGTGTAATGAGATGTACCCAAGTGGTTGGATTGGAGTATCTCCCAGCCCGAGCAGGCTGTTTGGATATGCTCTGAGCTCTTTTTCTTCCAGGCCGAGTTTATCGAATGCAGTTTTGAACAAGATGTCGGCCGAGCTTCCTTGGTCTACCAGTGTGCGGTGGAGATTTGCGTTGGCCAATATGATAGTTATGACCATGGCATCGTCATGTCCCGAGATAATGCCAGCTGTATCCTCTTTGGTAAAGGTGATTGTGGGAATGTCGGGTGCTTCCTCTTTTCCCTCGACATGATATACCTCTTTAAGATGTCTTTTGCGAGATGATTTGGAGATACCTCCTCCTGCAAATCCTCCGTGTATCATGTGAACATGTCTCTCGGGCGAACGAGGTGGTCGTTCAGACCGTCCGACCTCTTCGTCCCTTCTTCTTTTTCTTGGATCGTCTGCTCGGCTGGCTAAATACTGATCTAACTTTCCTTCTTTAACCAGTTTTTCTATGATATTTTTTAGGTCGAAACATTCGTTGGTGGAATGTCCATAGATTCGATGATATTCACAATATTCAGCCCGGTTTCCTCCTCCTTTTTTGCTTTTGAGTGGTCGAGCTGGAGGTATCTTTTCAGTATGGCATACTTCTCTGTAGACATCCACAAGAGACACCCGAAGAGGGGGTATAATTGTGGTATTTTTTTATCTTTTCCCCATGTTGATCCTCTTTTTTCTTGAATTCTTTGTCCTTATGTCGGGAGATTGGAGAATCCGGATTTTGAGGTCTCTCCTAGTCGAGAGTTTTCCTCCATGTTGATGTACTTCTCTGCTTGTTCTTGCACTTCATTCAGAGATGTGGGATGTTTTTTCGATATAGAGTGGCTAAAAGGTCCCTCTCCAAGCCATTGATGAGACCCATAATGGCGGCCTCTGTTGGTAGACTTTGTATGTCCAGACATGCTTTGTTGAATCTTTCCATGTAGCTGCGGAAACTCTCTTGATCTCCTTGTTTGATCCCTAGTAGGCTTGGGGCGTGCTTGGTTTTGTCTTTCTGGATAGAGAATCTGGCTAGAAACTTCTTGGCTAGGTCGTCGAAGCTTGAGACGGACCGAGGGGGTAGATTATCGAACCACTTAATCGCCGTTTTTGTTAAGGTAGTCGGGAAGGCTTTACAGCAGACTGCGTTTGAGGCATCGGTGAGGTACATTCGACTCCTGAAATTACTGAGGTGATGGCTAGGATCTGCCGTGCCATCGTATAAACTCATATCCGAGAGTTTAAAGTCTTTTGGAATTTTGGTCTTCATGATCTCCTTGGTGAATGGATCTTGGTCCTTGCGGGAGCTATCCTCATCAGTGGATCGAGTAGCTTTGGCCTTGAGATCGGCTTCAAGTTTTAGAAGTTTTTCCTCCAATTCCCAGCGTCGCCTTATTTCCCTTTGTAGATCTTTACCAGCTTCTCGTTAATGTTGGGCTTCTTTTTCAAGTTGTTTTAAACGGTCTTGAAGCGCCTCCAGGGCTCCCAAGTTTTGTGAAATCTTATCTCCGTTAGGTTGTGGGATATCTTTTGGTGTAGTGTCCTCGTTTTTGTGCGGCGTTCTATCTTCTAGATCCGAGTCGTGGTCGTTGTCATGGTCGTCCGCCATGGTGGTGGGATGACTTCCACATTCCCCGGCAACGGTACCAATGTTCCGAGGGTTACCTGAAACTGTAGGTCGATCTCGGACGAGATCTTCTGTGCTGGTCGGAGCTGACGTGTCCGGCTAGGGGATGGTGGCCGGAGCGGCCGCTTTCGACTTGTTGGACTGGCTATGCTGCTGATCCTTTGTCATCGGAGGGTGGTGGTACCTGCAAGGGACTCCGATGCTTAAGTTAGCAAGGGTATTAAGCAGGTTTTTAGCAGAATCAGAGTATGAGTTATACCTGGGTGCTCCATTGTATTTATAGTAGTGTGGAGTGACCTTCTTAGATAAGATAAGTTAGTTATCTTATCTTATCTTCAAGGGAACCGCCCTTATCTCTATAGGCTTGAACTGCCTTAGGATTTGGGTCGTGTTCCTCTGTTGGGCCCTTATTGGGCTTTCCTGGCGATTTGGCCGAACTCTTTGAAAAGAGGTCGGGTTTGTCCTGACCTGAAGAGGTCGGTCGACTTGTCAGTAGAACATCCCGGGTCGGACAGCTCGACCCAGGATATGAACAGTTCCCAAGCTTGGCAGTTCGCATAGAATTCCCGCACCATAGTCTCATTGACTTCAATGGGTTCTCGCTCAAGAAATTCTCAATGAAGCGAGGCAATCCTTTGGTGAATAGTCGCCTTGTATTGGCTTGGAACCTTTAACACTACAAAAAAACCCTGGTTAAAACATCATTAATATTAAGGCAGTTTTGTGAAAATGCCACAATATTCATGGATTAAGGCGGTTTATGTCACTGCCATAATATATCTGTAAGTCATGGAAATTTTTGGCAGTACCAACAACAGTTATCTACTATTCAATTAGAAGAAAGCCCAACCTAAACCTAATTGCGAGTAGAAGAGAGTAGAGCTTGAGGAACGAGCTTCTCCTGCAGTGGCTTCTTCTCCACCATTGATGCGAGCTTCTCCTCTATTCTTGTGAGCTTCTCTGCCATTATTGCAAGCTTCTCCTCCATAAAGCTTCTGCATTCTATGTTTTGCGAGCTTCGTACCCTAACTCGTCTTCTCCGTATCCCTTCTCACTTCTAGTTTTTATACGAAATTCTCATCCTTTTCTTCCTCATCTTCTTTTGATTTATGATTTGTTACTTCCTCTCTATTTATTACTATTCTTTCAATTCATTATTTTATGTGTGTGAGAGTTTCGTTGGTGTGGCAGAATTTTAAAATGACATCACTGCTGCTCTGCAAGCTTCTCCTCCATCAATGATTCTTCCCCTCCATCGATGTCATGTCCATCAATGCTTCTCCTCTGATGGTACATTAGCTTCCATTGATGCGATTTGCGAGGTATTCTATTAGTTTCTGTTCTTCGAGTTATTCTTCTCCTCATCAACCTTATTTTGTTTGATTCTAGGTTTTAATTGTTCTGTGCTAACTGCTACTTATTTTATTTAATTTCAGGTTTTGATTTTCTTCCTTGTTCAATTTATTTTTAGGTCAGAAATTGGGGATTGTTAGAAGAAATTGAGTAAGGTCTTCACTGAATTTGTTCATAATTATAAGATTGATTAGAATCATGTGATACTTGTTTTCTCCTATTATTATGTGCACTGTGAACTGTATTGATATTCTTCTTCAGGTTTTCTGTTTGCAGAAAAAGCTTTTAAGGAATTTACTTGAGTAAGCTTTTAAGTAGTTAGTATTCCATTGACATTTTCTTTTAAATTGATCATCTTGTGTTACTTTTTTCAAGAATCTTGATAACTCTAATCTATTTAGACATTTGGTATCTAAACTTGGGAAGCTTAAGCATTTTATAATATCTATATGCTATATATACTATGGTTAAAATTTTGGTATGGTGACATGGGTTTTCTAATGTCAAATGTGTACATATAGCTTTAGCAGACTCTGTTTGCAATTTTTCATCTTAAGTGCTCTTAATGTACTTAATGCATTTTTGCAATTTTTCAACTTAAGTGCTCTTAATGCATTTTTCCCCTCAAGTAGACTATGTTCACGTCTTTCTCTTTACTTTAGGTGTGAGGTTTGTAATGCTCTTCCTTGTTAATAATAATCTCTTTTGTTTTTAGTTGTAGCACAAATAGTAAGCCCTTTTTATTTCTATTTGTCATTTTATTGGTGTGCATTAATATCTACTCTTTTTTATATTGTAGATATTTAGAGCACTTGCTTATCTTCACAACAACATTGGAATATGTCACAGGGACATAAAACCTCAAAAATTACTGGTATATTCTTATAGAAACTTTTTTATTTGATTTCTCATCATAAGACTAACATAATCTATTGTATCTAATGCATAAAAAACCCCTCCACCACTTCATGTTGAAAATGGCTTTTTATGGTCTTTGATGTACCTCATAGTCATATGTGAAGCAAGATTAAACATAAAGCAATTGCATAAAATTAGCAAAATCAAAACACAAATAGCTAGACCAATATATTTATCTATTTTATTTGGTCACATTGAATCTGTATTTAACAAAGTTTGGTGGTGTATTAATTGTCCAATATCTTTAACCTTGTTTTAATATCAAGAGACGTTTACTTTATACAAATTTATTTTCAAAATTTTTGATAAATTTTAATTTTATTTTGGTTCAGTTAAAGTGCTGGGTGAGGATATGATCTGTGGAATTTCCATAATTTGGATTCTATATTTTGGTTGGATAATATGCTAAGTTATTGGCTTTCTGCAGTTTTTCTTATTAAGGGGACTCTGGAAAATAAACTAAACTGAATGCAACACACTAGAGTATATCTTAATATAATATGGTTGATGTGGTTTATGCAGTAATCTAAGAATATGGTGTTCATCATGAGTGGCCACTACAAAAAATGTTGGTAAAAATGGCACTGATTTTATGGCGGGTTTAAAGAATTGCCATTATCTTTGTTAATTTCAGCGGCGCTAACTTATTTGTGTTCTATGATCTGATTTTCAATCTGGCTCATCTCCTTGCCTCGGCAAGCAACGCCATTGTTGCTCCTTCAGCAAGCTTCTACAATTTGGTTTTGCCATCTCTATCACTTCTAATAGGTAATCTACTTAATCTTCTTCTTTGATTTTTTTCTTCCTCTTTGTACTTTTAGATCTAGTTCATGCCCTAGCTAGTAGGAAGAAGCAAAGAATGCTGGTTCTTTTTTTTTGTTATTGTGTATTTTAACTTTCATTTATCACTTATGTAAATAAATTGCTTGTTTTATATCATATATTTTCTTTCCTTTTTGCACAGGTTACCTTCGAAGAGACCATCAATAAATTACAAAGTGAAAATGAATGGGAGAAGCAAAACCAGGTCATTTAATTTGAATTTACGGTTTAATGACTGTGTGGATAGCTCTCTTCTCTTATTTGAATATTATTATTATTCTTATATATGTGTTTGGCTATTGACTAGCATGATTAACCTGATCCCCTGCAGGCTAGTTTGGAATTGAGAATTTCACAATTACAGAGTGAGAATAGTTCCTTACTTGAAAAAGAGGTGAAAGACTTAGTATTGTGTTCTTTTAAGAGTTTGGAGCGTTGAGTCTATGAAGTTAAAATTTTTCATATTTAATTTTGTATCATATCCAGGATGAATTGGTGGAAAATGCCACTCAGGTAGCCTTGGAAGAGACTATCAATAAATTAAAATGTGACAATGAATTGCACACACAAAAATAGGTAAATTAATTCGAGTGAACAATTTTGACTAAAATTTGGAATATTGTTCTTATATGTGTTGCGCTACTGATTGCTGGCCTGGCATGCCTAACTGGATCACCTGCAGGTTGGTTTGGAAATGAGAATTGCACAATTAGATAGGGAATAGTTCCTTGCTTCAAAAAGAGGTGAATGGCTTGGGAATTATTTTTCATTCTAAAACTTGGGAGCATCGAGTTTTAAGAACTAGTTGTTAAGATAATTCATTTCCTATATTGTTTTCACTTTTTAGGTTGGATTGGTAGAAGAAACCAAGCGGTTTCTGAGTGAATAAGAAATTTTGAGCCTTAAAGTGGTACAAATTGCATTGAAATTAACATTGCTAATGACTTGAGCTTTCTTATGTTAAATTAGTTTTTTAAATTATCCAGGCTACTAATGACTGACTTTCTATATTGGATTTGAGTGAGCCTGTTAAGCTAGATAAAAGGCATACTCAATTATAATGGAGCTAAATATTCATGAGCTTCAGTTCATTTGAGTACTTTGCAAACTGTTTTTTTTATTCATCCTGCAAATACCTTGTTATCCAATAACAGTTATGTAATCAACCCTATATATTTAAAATCAAGCTGTTTTTCTTCTTTTGTTCAAAGATTTTTTTAAGTAGCTACCATCTGTGCAATGTTGCTTTGTAGTAATGAAGGCATGCTTTTATGAAAATTAAGTTTTACTTAACAGTTCATATGTCAGCAGTAGAGGATGAAGTTCGATTTGAGAGCCGGCATTCGATTCTTTATAATGTCATTGTTACAATTGTGTAGAGTTCAATTATTAAAATCATGGGATTAGCTCTGCTTCTGTGTTTAGAAAAGCAGGTTTGGTGAAGATACCATAATTGGGAACCTTGACACCGGTAAATTTTACATCTTTCTGCCATTATTTTCTTTTATTTTCTTGTAGCATGTCAATTTCAAAAGTGACTAATAAAAGGTCCGTATACTCTGGACCCCCATAATGTTTCTCCTTTCCAATTCAATAAACTGCAAGTACTATACTATTACATATAATAATGTGTTTTTAAATAGTTTATGCGCTGTGATTTCTTTCATTATTCTATATGCTTTTTGTTCCGAGGGTTACCTGAAACTGGAGGTCGATCTCGGATGAGATCTTCTGTACTGGTCGAAGATGACGTGTCCGGCTGGCTGGTGGCGGCCGGAGCTGTTGTGTCCGACTTGTTGGACTTGCTGCACTGCTGATCCTTGGCCACCGGAGGGTGGGAGGTACCTGCAAGAGACTCCGATGCTTAAGTTAGCATGGGTATTAAACAGGTTTATTGTAGAATCAGAGTATGAGTTATACCTGGGTGCTCCAGTGTATTTATAGAGGTATAGAGTGACCTTCTTAGATAAGATAAGTTAGTTATCTTATCTTATCTTATCTTTGGGTGAGGTCAGCTTATCTTCAACAGAACCGCCCTTCTCTCTGTAGGCTTGAGCCACCTTTGGATTGGGCTGTGTTCCTTCTATTTGGGCCCTTTATTGGGCTTTCCTGTCGATTTGGCCGAGCTCTTTTAGAAGAGGTCGGGTAGTCTGACCTGAAGAGGTCGGTCGCTGTGTCGCCGATCATCCCGGGTCGGATAGCTCGACCCAGGGTATGAACAGTGCCCCTGCTTGAGCTCGGTCTTCTTTTGAGGTTGAGTTCTTTGACTTCGGTCTAGTGAGGCCGAACTCAAGCATTTTGTCGATTCCTTTGAAACAGCTTTTGAATGTAGAACGTTTCCTCTAAAAGCGCGCGCTTTTATATCAGCGCTTTGGGAACATGCAAGGGTTTAATGCTTTCATTAATTTTGTCATTAATTGCCCCATTTCCCTTTGGCTCTTTCATTTTGATTTTGAAAACCCCAAAAAATGGTTTCTCTCCTTGGCCCTTTTCGTAACTTCTTTCTCTGCTCTCTTCGCTCTCTGTTTTTCATTTTGTTCTTCTGCTTCCTTGCGTTGCGGCGTTGCTTGGTGATTTTCTTGGGCAGCTTTTATTTCTGCGCTTCCGCCTTTCTCCTCGAAGTTTCTCATCGTCTCTAGGTTAGTCCCGTTTCATATATTCTCCTTGTTTTGCTTTGATTTTGACCCTTTCTTTAGAGAAAGTTTGGATCTTTTGTTTTGTCGTGCCCTATTGTTGTGCGTTCTGGGAGTTTCTTCATTTTCTGCATGGTCCTTTTTTGCCTTTGCTTAATTCTTTTAGGGTTTTGCATGTTCTTTGTTGTTTCCGTTCTGATGCCGTTTATCCAGAAAAAACCTGTATCTGTTTCTTGCTTTATTTAACGGTTGCTTTGCCTGATTCTGAAAAAGTTCGCACCTTTGATGGTTTCTTCTTGGTGTACTTGATTTTGGGAATGCTTTTGCTGATAGATTGTGATGACTTTTTCTTTTGACACTACTTGCTGTTTAAAGTCTTTTTCTTGTTTGAAAAATGCTGGGGTGGGAGCTGTAGATTTTCCTGGAAACCTTGTTTTGTTACTGCCTTCAAAGGATGCCCCAAGATTTTGGTTTGAGTATTGGGGTTTTCCTTTTCTGTGTGTTCGCCTGCATCGTATTGAGTTGTTTTCTCCCTTGTCCGAGATGTTTTTAGTAATCCCATTTTCTTTTCTTACTTGTAGGATTAGTTGGCCTCATGTCCTCTCGCAATAACATTGTAGAGATGTCTTCCAGAGTTCCCGAGGGGATGTCCGATTGGCTGGACTCCCTTGTTTTGTTGTGTGTTTCTATTGTGGATGCTGAATTTTGCACAGAGCTGAGGAAGCGCCATAGGATTTGTGATAACAGTGCCCGCGAGGGTGATTATGAGCTTGTTGCTCCTGATTCCGATGAGAGAGTTTGTTTTCCGACTTCCGTCGAGGGGGAGCGTCCCTCTTTCTATGCTTATGAATACTTCTTCAGCCAATTAAATGTTATTTTCCCTTTTACTGCTTTTGAAACTGACTTGTTGTGGTCCTGCAATATTGCTCCGTCCCAACTTCATCCAAACTCCTGGGGTTTTATCAAAATATTTCAACTTCTTTGTCAGGAGTTGGACATAACACCTTCTGAAACTCTTTTCCTTTATCTTTTTGTCTCGGCCAAACCTGGAGGTTCCTCCAAAAAGAAAGCTTCCTGGGTTTCTTTCAGGTCGGCCCAGGGGCATAAAGTTTTTGCCATGTATGATGAGTCGTTTAAAAATTTTAAGAACTATATCTTCCGAGTCCGTGCCATTGAGGGGGTTCGCCCCTTTTTCTTGATGAAAATGATGAGCCTGCTTTTCCTCTGGAGTGGCAAAAGAATGTAAGAGTACCACGTTACACATGGGAAATGCTTAGTGAGGTTGAGCGGGCCTTTGTAGTTGTTCTTGACGATTTGTGGGGGAAGCCTCCTCATCTGGACACGAAGAGATTTTTGAGTGATCCATCTTTGGTTCGGGCTGCTTTGGGTACTGTCTGATTTGTTTTTATATTTGCTCCCGAGCTTTGCTTCTCCTGTGTTATAACTTGTCTTTGATTTTTGTGTTTTTCAGAGATGTCGAAGAATAATGATTCTATGAGGTCCTATAAGAAGGCGAAGAAGGCGACTGCTGCTTTAAACATCTCGGCCAAGGCGGCCGGAGAGGGATCTTCTCAGCCTCCAATTAAACCTCCTATATCGAGTTCTCCCGGGCCGAGGAAAGAAATTCCTACTCCTCGGGTCTTTCTGGTTGATCCTCCACAATCTTCTGTTGCAGCTTCCGGTGCCCCTCCTAGTAAAAAACAAAAAACAATTGAGCCTTTCAACCTTGATGCTCCTGACTTTGATGCGGTTGAGTTTGTAGATCAACAAATCGGCCCTTATGGTGCTCTTTCTATGGACAGCGTGTCGCTTCTTCATCATTTTAATTATATCACCCGGAGTGGTATCAGGTTGGCACACATGGGGGCGACCCTATATCGAACTGCTCAAAGTCTTCCTCTCCATGCCACTAAAGCTTTTATGGAGGAGGCCAAACAGGAGTTTGATCGGATGAAGGGTTTGAAGGAGGAGCTTGAAGTAAGGGTGGCCAAGTTGGAGAAAGACTTGGAGAATGAAAACGCTAGTTCCACTTCTCTGGCTGGTTCTCTGAGACTGGCCGAGGACACGGCTATGCGACATAAGGATAGTTATGTGACGTCTTACCGGGAGGTGTTGCGTCTGAGAGAAGAGTTGGAGAATGCCCGGGCTAATTATTCCAAACTCCAAGGTCATCTTGTTGGCAGTGTAACTGCTGCCTATGAGAACCTTCGGGAACAAGTTCGGGTTATTGCTCCCGAGGCCGACCTGACCCTCTTTAGCTTGGAGAACGTTGTCAGGGATGGCAAGGTTGTCCCTGATGACGAGGATGAGGATGATGTCGATCCTCCCCCTGTAGTCTCTGCCAAGGTGTCGACTTCTGCTGTCCCTGCCGAGGTTGGTCCTCCCGCTTCTGATCCTGACTGCCAGATCTTGAACCGGGATGACGGTACTATAGATGCCGTTCCTCTCCAGACTCGCCCTCCGTCTCCTCGGGCTGATGCTGCTAAAAAGTCTTCTGACCCTTAGCTTTTACTTTATTCTGGATATGTAGTTGGCCCAGCTTGTGGGCTTTTTTAACTCTTTATGTTTCATTAACTGCTGATACTTTTCCGTTGCTTGCCTAGCAACTTTTGTTTTTTATAAAAAACAAAGAGTAGCTCACTTTAGCTTTTTTAAGGTAGGTTTTAGTGGCCTCCGAGGCTTTTATAACCTTGTGGATGATATCAGGCTTTTTGTGCTTGACTTGGTATCTCTTTTTCTGTGAATATTGGAACCTTGCGGCTTAACCTTTTTTGGTTTTCTTTATTCTTTGTAGCTTGAATCCTTTGTGGTTGTAGGTCCAAATTTGATTATTGGTTCGTTCTTGCTTGTATTTCTGACGATCCATAACCGATTTCTTTAAGTAAGTCGTTTTTATAATCCTCTTTTTTGGATCTTTGTCAGATCTCTTTCAGGGATCTTTATCGTAGTAGGAGTCCGACTTCGTTATATCGGTCTCCTTTAAGTTATTTTTATAATCCTCTTTCTTGGATCTTTGTCAGATCTCTTTCAGGGATTACTTTTATAACTCTTTTAGTAGTAAGAGTCCGACTTCGTTATATCGGTCTCCTTTAAGTTATTTTTGTAGTCCTCTTTCTTGGACCTTTGTCAGGTCTCTTTCAGGGATCTTTATCGTAGTAGGAGTCCGACTTCGTTATATCGGTCTCCTTTAAGTTATTTTTATAATCCTCTTTCTTGAATCTTTGTCAGATCTCTTTCAGGGATTACTTTTATAACTTTTTTAGTAGTAAGAGTCCGACTTCGTTATATCAGTCTCCTTTAAGTTATTTTTGTAGTCCTCTTTCTTGGACCTTTGTCAGGTCTCTTTCAGGGACTACTTGTATAACTTTTTCATTTCGGGCTGACTTTGTTACGTCGGGCCCTTTTAAGTTAAAGTAATCCTCTTTAATAGGGTTGGCCAGACCTCTTTCCAGGGTTTACTTATAACTTGGTTTGACTTGGTTCGACTTCTTAACGTCGGCCAGTCTTTAAGTTATTATTTTAGCAATCCGTAAGACCTCGTCAGGTTCTTTTTTAGATCACTTTCGATAACTTCTTACATTATTCTTTGTTCATCTTTGCCGATTTGTAGAAAGTGGTTGTCATCTCTAGATCGTCCTTTGGGTGAATCGCGTTTTCACCTTTATCGGACGGTTGTCTTTATCGTGATCGTGCAGTGAAATTATTTTTCACTTTTTGTCGATCTGTCACTTTATAATCGAACGATGAATACTTCAGATTAATGCGTCTTAAAATCTTTGTAGAATATCTAAAATGTATTTTATTTTAAGGAAATGTGCGAATATATACATATGGGATTGTTTGAGTCTCAACTTGGTGCCTCATCAAAAAACCTTTTCAGGAAAAAGAGTGCATCCAATGATGAGATCTTTTATCTCTTCTAACTTTAGTACCTTCTTAGGTTGCAGGCGTGCCATGACCTGGGAAGCTCTCGCCCATCAAGTTTAGACAGTCTGTAGTAGCCCTTTCCAAGTACTTCTACAACTCGGTAGGGTCCTTTCCAGTTTGCTGCCAGCTTTCCTTCTCCTGGTCGAGTTGTTCCGATATCATTTCGGATTAGGATGAGGTCATTCTCTGCAAAACTTCTCGGTACTACCTTTTGATTATATCTGGAAGCCATTCGGCGTTTTAGAGCTTCTTCCCTGATCCGAGTTCTTTCCTGGATTTCGGGTAACAAGTCAAGCTCTTCTCTCTGGAGTTGGGAGTTTGCTTGCTTATTGTAGTGAATTACTCTAGGCGACCCTTCCTCAATCTCTACTGGAATCATCGCCTCTATTCCGTATGCTAACCGGAAGGGAGATTCCTTCATGGTGGAATGTGGCGTCGTTCGATATGCCCATAGGACCTGTGGAAGCTCTTCTGCCCAGGCTCCCTTTGCATTTTGTAGTCTACGTTTTAGCCCGGCCAATATGACTTTGTTAGCAGCTTCGGCCTGTCCGTTGGCTTGCGGATGTTCAACGGAGGTGTACTGGTGCTTTATATTCAAGTCGGCCACTAGTTTTCTGAAGCCTGCATCTGTGAATTGGGTGCCATTGTCTGTGGTTATTGAATATGGAACTCCGAACCTCGTGACAATGTTTCTGTATAAGAATTTCCAGCTTCTTTGAGCGGTGGCATTGGCTAGGGGCTCTGCCTCTATCCACTTTGTAAAGTAATCTACTCCTACTATGAGAAACTTAACTTGTCCTGATCCCTGTGGGAAGGGGCCGAGAAGATCGAGTCCCCATTTTGCAAACGGCCAAGGCGAAGTCACGCTGATGAGCTCTTCTAGCGGGGCGATGTGAAAGTTAGCATGTTTCTGATATGCTGGACTTGTCTTTACAAATTCTGTAGCTTCTTTCTGTAGAGTTGGCCAATAAAATCCCACCCGGAGTACTTTTTTGGCGAGAGCTCGTGCTCCGAGATGATTGCAACAAATGCTGCCGTGTATTTCTTCTAGCACTTCCTTTGTGTTGGAGGTCGGTACGCATTTTAGTAAAGGTATTGAGATTCCTCTTTTGTACAGGATGTTGTTTATGATGGTGTAGTACTGTGCCTCCCTTTTTAATTTCTTTGCCTTCTTTTCTTCTGTGGGGAGTGTTTCTGTTTTGAGGTAGTCGATTATGGGGGTCGTCCATCCTTGGTCCTGACTTGTTATCGTAGGGACTTTTTCCTCTTCCAAGATTGACGGGTTTTGCAACATTCCTGGATGAGGCTTCTATTGTTGCCCCCTGGTTTGGTGCTGGCTAGTTTTGAGAGTGCATCAGCTCGGGCATTTTGTTCGCGGGGTATGTGGCGGATCTTATATTCCCCGATTTGTCTGAGCTGTTCCTTGGTTCTATCCAAATATTTTTTCATGGTGGGATCTTTGGCTTGGTAGCTCCCTATTATTTGTGATGTAACTACTTGTGAATCACTGTAAATGTTAAGTTTTTGAGCTCCAACCTCTTTAGCCAGCTTCAAACCAGCTAACAAGGCTTCATATTCGGCCTGGTTGTTCGAGGCCGGGAATCCGAATTTGAGGGAGAGCTCGACTTGGGTTCCTTGGTTACTTTCTATTATCACGCCTGCGCCGCTTCCAGTTTTATTTGAAGAATCGTCCACGTAGAGATTCCATTCCGTGGGGGTTTCCAGGGTGTCTGTGAATTCTGCAACGAAGTCGGCCAGATACTGTGATTTGATGGCAATCCGAGGTTCGTATTGGAGGTCGAACTCTGACAGCTCGACTGCCCATTGTAGAATTCTGCCTGCTAAATTTGTTTTCTGCAATATTCCTTTTATGGGCTGGTTAGTTCGAACCTTAACAGTGTGCGCCTGGAAGTATGGGCGGAGTCGTCGAGAGGTTAGGATAAGAGTATAGGCAAATTTTTCTATTTTTTGGTAGTTCAGCTCGGATCCCTGTAGTGCCTTGCTAATGAAGTAGACGGGTTGTTGCCCTTTTTCGTCTTCCCTGACTAGTGCTGAAGCTATTGCCCGGTTCCCTACTGCGAGGTATAATATGAGCAGTTCTCCTTCTCGTGGTCGAGATAGGATAGGTGGCCGTCCTAAGAATTCCTTGAAGTCTCGGAAGGCCTGCTCACATTCTGTCGTCCATTCAAACTGTTTTCCCTTTCTTAAAGTAGCATAGAAGGGGAGAGATCTTATCGCAGCTCCTGCTAAGAATCGAGATAGGGCGGCTAATCTCCCGTTGAGTTGCTGTACCTCTTTGGCGCAGGTTGGGCTCTTCATGTTGAGTATGGCTTGACATTTTTCTGGATTTGCTTCAATTCCCCTTTGTATGAGCATGAAGCCTAAGAATTTGCCTGCTTCAACTGCGAAGGTGCATTTTGCAGGGTTGAGTCGCATGTTATGCTTCCTTATAGTGTCAAACACTTGAGCCAGGTCGGACAATAGTGTGTCTTCGCTTTGTGTCTTTATTAACATGTCATCCACATAAACTTCCATGATTTTTCTGATGTGATCTGAGAAGACTTTATTCATTAGTCTTTGATAAGTAGCTCCTGCATTCTTGAGACCGAAAGGCATCACAATGTAGCAGTAGTTTGCCTTTGGTGTTAAGAACGAGATCTTTTCTTGATCTGGGAGATACATGGGAATTTGGTTGTATCCTGAATATGCATCCATAAACGAGAGATATTTATATCCAGAGGAAGCATCTACCAGGGCGTCAATACTTGGGAGTGGGTATGGATCTTTTGGACAAGCTTTGTTGAGATCGGTGTAATCGGTGCACATTCGCCACTTCCCATTCGACTTTTTCACCAAGACGACGTTGGCTAGCCATAGTGGGTATTTGACTTCTCTTATAAATCTGGCTTCTAGCAGTGCTTGTACTTGTTCTTCCACAGCTTGGGATCGTTCTAACCCGAGTTTTCTTCGCTTCTGCTACATCGGCCGAGATCCTGGGTAGACCGCCAACTTATGGCACATTAGCTTGGGGTCTATGCCCGGCATGTTTGCGGCTCTCCATGCGAAGAGGTCGACATTATCTCGTAAGAATTGTATCAGTAATTCTTTTGAGTCTCCTTTTAGGACCGTGCCGATATTAGTTATTTTGTCCGAGGTGTCTCCGATCTGAACCTTCTCTACCTCACCTTCTGGGTGCGGACGGAGTTCTTCTCGTCGATGAGCTCCGCCAAGCTCAATTGTATGAAACTCTTCTCCTCTGCCCCTGAGGTTTAAGCTCTCGTTATAACAGCGACGTGCCATCTTTTGATCTGCTTTTATCGTAGCTATCCCCTCTATAGTTGGGAATTTCATGCATAAATGTGGAGTTGAGACTATTGCGCCGAGTTGATTGAGTGTTGTCTGACCTATTAGAGCATTGTAGGCTGAACTTACGTCGACCATAATGTAGTCTATTTTGAGGGTCCTGGATTGGTTCCCTTTTCCAAAAGTAGTGTGTAGCGATACGTATCCCAGCGGTTGTACCGGGGTGTCTCCTAGTCCGAACAGATTGTTCGGGTATGCTCTAAGCTCCTTTTCGTCTAAGCCGAGTTTGTCGAAGGCTGTTTTGAATAAGATATCGGCAGAACTCCCTTGGTCTACTAATGTGCGGTATAGATTGGCGTTTGCCAGTATAATAGTGATGACCATGGGATCGTCGTGTCCCGAGATGATGCCGGATGCGTCCTCTTTAGTGAATGTTATTGCTGGGATGTTGGGTGCTTCCTCCTTTCCCTCGACATGATATACTTCTTTGAGATATCTCTTTCGGGATGATTTGGAGATCCCACCTCCTGTGAATCCGCCGTGTATCATGTGGACATGTCTTTCTGGTGTTCGGGGTGATTGTTCAGCTCGTCCATCATCTTTGTCTCTTCGTCTCTTTCTTTGGTCATCATCTCGGGTAGCCAGGAATCGATCTAATTTTCCTTCTCTTACCAATTTTTCTATGATATTTTTCAAGTCGAAGCACTCGTTGGTGGAGTGCCCTCGGACTCGATGGTATTCACAATATTCCTTCCGGTTTCCTCCTCCCCTTTTGCCTTTGAGTGGTCGCGCTGGGGGGATTTTTTCTGTGTGGCAGACTTCTTTGTACACGTCGACCAGGGATGCCTTGAGAGGAGTGTAGTTATGGTATTTTTTGATTTTCTCCCCCTGTCGATCTTCTTTCCTTTTAGAGTCCCTGTCTTTGTCTCGGTAAGGGGCCCCAAATTTTGGGGTTTCTCCCAACTGAGCATTTTCTTTCATGTTAATGTATTTTTCTGCTCGCTCTTGTACTTCGTCTAAGGAGGTAGGATATTTTTTTGATATAGATTGGCTGAAAGGTCCCTCTCGTAAGCCATTCATGAGCCCCACGATGGCGGCCTCAGTTGGTAAACTTTGTATGTCCATGCATGTTTTGTTGAATCTTTCCATGTAGTTTCGGAGGCTCTCCCGATCTCCTTGCTTGATCCCTAGTAAGCTGGGTGCGTGCTTGGCCTTATCTTTCTGGATGGAGAATCTGGCCAGGAACTTTTTGGCCAGGTCGTCGAAGTTTGAGATAGACTTCGGAGGTAATTTGTCGAACAATCTGATCGCCGTTTTTGTGAGAGTCATTGGAAAAGCTTTGCAGCGAATGGCATCTGAGGCATCGATAAGGTACATTCTGCTTCTGAAATTACTGAGATGATGGTTGGGATCTGTGGTGCCATCATACAAAACCATATCTGGGAGCTTGAAATCTTTTGGGATTTTGGTCTTCATGATTTCTCTGGTGAACGGATCTTGTTCTTTGCATGAATTTTCCTCAAGATGGTCCGTGGAGCTTTTGATTTGAGGTCGGCCTCTAATTGCAGTAGTTTTTCTTCCAGTTCTCGACGTCATCGTACCTCTCTTTGCAGATCCTTTCCGATCTCCCGTTGTTGCTGGGTTTCTTTCTCAAGTTGCTTTAAGCGATCTTGAAGTGCTTCTATGGCTCCCGGATTTGGTGAATTTTTGTCCCCGTTGGATTCCAGAGTATCCTTTAGCGTAGTGTCCGCGTTCTTGTGCGGCGTTCTGTCCTCTAGATCTGAGTCGTGGTCGTTGTCATGGCCGTCCGCCATGGTTTTGGGATGACTTTTAGGTTCCCCGGCAACGGCGCCAATGTTCCGAGGGTTACCTGAAACTGGAGGTCGATCTCGGATGAGATCTTCTGTACTGGTCGGAGATGACGTGTCCGGCTGGTTGGTGGCGGCCGGAGCTGTTGTGTCCGACTTGTTGGACTTGCTGCACTGCTGATCCTTGGCCACCGGAGGGTGGGGGGTACCTGCAAGAGACTCCGATGCTTAAGTTAGCATGGGTATTAAATAGGTTTATTGTAGAATCAGAGTATGAGTTATACCTGGGTGCTCCAGTATAGTTATAGAGGTATAGAGTGACCTTCTTAGATAAGATAAGTTAGTTATCTTAACTTATCTTATCTTATCTTTGGGTGAGGTCAGCTTATCTTCAACGGAACCGCCCTTCTCTCTGTAGGCTTGAGCCGCGTTTGGATTGGGCTGTGTTCCTTCTATTTGGGCCCTTTATTGGGCTTTCCTGTCGATTTGGCCGAGCTCTTTTAGAAGAGGTCGGGTAGTCTGACTTGAAGAGGTCGGTCGCTGTGTCGCCGATCATCCCGGGTCGGATAGCTCGACCCAGGGTATGAACACTTTTCATGAAAGTTTGATTAAAATTTACGTGTAGGTGTATAGCCAGAATCTCCTAGCTTTAGAGATGAGGGCATAGGTCCTATTCCTTCAAGTGATCATTTGGCTGCTGCTTTCCTCCTATGCCATAATCTATGGAAAACTCCTGTGTTGCAATATTTATATTACCTCGCACAGGTTAGCCCCTCATGAATAGTCAGTCATTTGGCAACATAACAATATCTATCATGCTCCAGTAAGTCTCTATTTTCCCACTTAGCATGTTCTTCTGGTTTCTTTATAGCTTTTTTTGGTTTCAATTATCTGTGTTTGTATGGGTTTTTGAAAAAGTTCAATTTCTATTTGAAGTGATAAAGCTGTTAGTTGAATTGGGTAGTAATATACTATGAAGTGATTGCCACTTTGTTGTTGTTGTTGTGGAGGAACATGAATGTTCTAGTATACTTAATTGTTGAGGGTTTAAGAAATTAGCTTGTTAATGATTTGCTTTTTGTAGAGCACTAGCACTAACTATATGGCAGAATAATAGTGTATATAGTCCATTTTCTTATATCTTTCTTGTATCCTGTTTGTGAAGGGTTTTCAAACTATTTTATACCAACCTTCAAGCTCTTCAAATTTTTAGCATTACAGAGACTATCCAAATAATTTTTAGTATTACAGAGGAAGAATTTTCGTTGCTGTCATTGAGTACAATAGTTTAAATTGATCATCTTATGTTACTTTTTGCAGGGATCTTGATAACTCTAATCTATCTGGAAATTTGGTATCTAAACTTGAATGATAATGTTCTGTTATAACTAAATTTTAGAATTTATTTTGTCCTTCTCTGTGAGGTAATGTGGGCCATAATTGCTTCTTCTTTTAACTATCTTTCTCTTTTCTAAAATTTAAATGCCATAAGTAGTTTACTTTTGCTATATTTGGAATCCTGTTATATTTCAACCTACAGATGTCTAAATGCGCGAAAAGTCTTACTTCCTGATGACCATATTCAAGTTTGTTGTTCCCTGTAGTAGTTACTTTTGAATATCAAAACTAAATCAAATTATCTTAGGCTTGTTTCTTTTTCTAATTCCAATTATCTTAAGCTAGATTGTCAGGATCTATTAGTAATATGGTTATTGTGCAGTTATAAGAAATTTTCATAGTAGAATTGCTAATTTAAGATAGTAGATTTCAGACTAAAGTGTAATAAGTTTTTTAATAAATTTTCTCGATTCTTTCTACCAATCTAATTTTATTTTTCTCTTTATATTATTTGACTAGTTATATATTATTTCTAATGACATCTTTTCATTGTTATAATTTCAATTTATAACAACCGATTTGATAGAAATTCCCTGACAAGAGAGGTTCCTACAAATCTTTGTAAGAGATGAGTTTGGATAGTGAAGTTGGAGTGTTGGAGCAAGAAACAAATATGTTGGAGCAAGTTCCCGGGATGAAACTCACACAAGAGACCAAGAAACTAAGGCAGACTTGTTTTAAAGTTAATTACAAAAGGAAGAAACTTTTGGCCTCTAAATCTTATTCATCATCACATAGCTAAGCTACTTGTCTTGTATATTCATATTCTAAGAAGTAAAAACAGCACTTATTAGATGGTTTAAATACATTATTAGATATTAACAAAGTTTAGGGAATTTGATGATAGATTTGACTAATTAGTGTTTATTGCAATGTTTGTATTTTGGTAAGTTTAGTAAGACAAGGCTTTGTATAGGAGTTATTATTTTTTATTTTAAATAATAAAAAATTATATATTATATTAATATTTTGTTTATGAGTTATATAATATTTCATTTATGGATTATGATTTTTTGCTATTGTGAAATTTTAATCACAAAATTATTCATTTAACGCAATAAAAATGACGGTAAAAATTATTTTTTTAAACGATAAAAAATGTCACTATCAAGGTAAAACGGTGGTTCAAAAATGTCATTTTAACCAACCAAAATGCTACTGTTAGGGTAAAAATGGCGGTTCAAAAATACCATTTTAACCAACCAAAACGCCACTCTATCAGGGTAATAATGGCCGTTCAAACCGCCATTTAACCTATCCAAAACCGCCATTTTAACCTTGGAAATAACGGCGGTTTTAACCACCATTTTAACCAACCAAAATGCCACTCTGTTAGGGTAATAATGGCGGTTCAAACCGCCATTTTAATCTATCCAAAAACCACCATTTTAACCCTGAAAATGACGGCGGTTTTGAACCGCCATTTTAACCTATTAAAAAACCGCCATTTAAACCCAGAGAATTGTGGCAGTTTTCAGAAAACTGCCGTAATAACCAGAATGGCGCCCAGAATTACGTCACTTTATGAAACCACCATTATTGGTAATAATGGCGGTTCAAACCGCCGTAAATACAAAAAAAACCGCCGTTTTTACAAGAATTTTTTGTAGTGCAATGGTCGCTCCCAATGGATTGTGCGCTTCTCAATAGCCTCGTATTGAGAGTCGGCTCTTCAGTTAACCAAGGTATTTGGTTTATCACCTTGGCGCTCCCACCAAACATTAGGAAAGCAAGTGGTAGTTCGCTCAATTGGTGAGGTAACCGGTGCGTTACCCTTCTTTCTCATCCTGAAAATAGAAATAAAAGAAGTTCGAGATCATAGGGCAACAATAAAACAAAATTACTGAGGAAGCACTAACAAGGTTAAAAGAAGCTCTAAAAGTAGTGTTATTTACAAAAGCACAGCGTGTATATTCCAATGATGCGCGTGGTTAGAACACACACACCAGCCAGATACCATGGCAATCACACTGTTTACTGGACAAAGCTCACTGCTTCTCAAATAAGTGCTTAAGTTGCAATGCTAAAGCATAGACATAAAAGCAACTTCAAGCTCACACCAATTGGTTTATTAACATGCTTTGCATGTAATGGTCATTGAGGTTGTCAGCAAGAAATTTCATTAGCAAAAGAGTGTACAACAACAACAACCATTCACTCAAAGTGGTACGTCAATTGCTCGTCCTCAAGAAGTGATAACCACATGTGCAATATTCTAAGTTAAGGCCAAAAGATGTTTGATCAAGACATCATCTAAAGTTGAACAATTGTAAGGTGATTACCGAATCAAAAATTCCGAGATGAACAATGACAATTGATCTCATACAACACAATGCATTTGTAATTAAAATTCCACATCAACAAACAAGGAAATGCATTGGTGACTTCACTTAAATACCATCAAGAGTCATAACTAAAGTTGCACAATTCATACACTACGCCCAATAAGAGATAAATTGAACACACATGATGGCCAAGTCATATGAATCAAACAAAATGTTCATTGAGGCATTTCTTCAAACATGTGATATGCAACGTGTAAACTTATCAAAATTGATGCTCAGATTCAACCATAATCAACCCATAATCAAATATCAACACTTGCAATACAAAGAAATAAAGAAAATAAGTAAAACTAATCTAAGCAACATGAAAAGAAAATCAAAGCAATTGCAAAAATCAACAACAAAAAGGAAAAGGGAAAAAGAGTGAACCTGAAAATTGAAGGTGCAAACAAGCAAGAATGGGGAAGGGAACAATGGCACTCTTTATAGCCACTGCGAATAGCAACGGTTGGGAACGCCAGAAAAACAAAGCACCGAAAGAGAGAACTCCCCGGTGGTGAATAGGGAAAAGAGAAAGGAAAGAAAGAAAGAAAAGAAAAGACAAGTAAGAGAGAGAAAGATGGTGGCGGCTTGACAGCGGCGGTGACCGGCGGCAAGGTCGCCTGACTGGGCAGAGAGATGGAGGGGAGCAGCAGCTGTGAGGAAGAAGAAAGAAATAAAACTGCAGCTCAACAGGGCAGGTTGCCCTGATAACGCCCAAATCGAGTCACGTGCAGGCATACAGAGGCCTGTGCAGACGCACAGAAAGCAAAGATTAGAAGGGATGCGAACGCACATAGCTTGTGATCGCTACAACCAGAGGAGGTGTATGAGCGTGTGCGGACGCACAGCAGGGAGCGCGCGCTCAGGGGTCGCAAGATAAGGGATATGTGTGTACGCATAAGCTGGTGCGTACGCACAACAAACGAAAAGCTGGGAGGGATGCAGGCACACAGAACGTGTGGTTGCTCCCACCAGAGGGGTTGCAACAGCGCGTGCGGGCGAACAATAGCCTGCGCTCGCACAGAAAGATTCATTTTTTTTTGTGTGAACGCTTGAGGTGAAGAGTCATGTGTGCGTGTGCACACAGGTCCGTGTGCACGCACAGGGGCAAAGATGGGGGAAGGTTGTTCATGCGCACAACTTGTGACGACGCTCCCACCAAAGGGGCTGACAATTGGTGTGCGGGCACACACGTCTGTGCGACCGCACAAGAGGCCCGAAAAAGGGATTGTGTGCGTACGCATGAGGTAGTGCGCACGCACAGGGCTAAGAAAACAGGGCAGCACGCATGCACAAGCAGTGCTAGCGGTGCCACCAGAGGATGCTACAAAGGGCGTGCGGACGCACAAGGGCGTGCACTCGCACAGATGGCAAAAATTGCAATTGCGTGCGCACGCACAGGGTGGTGCACTCGCACAGGTGCCCTGTTTCACAAAAATTTTTCTTTTCAAAACTAAGGTTCCCTCTTATACCAAAGCAGCAAACCAACCCCAAAGCATTCAAACAAGCATAAATTCATAATCCACAAGCAATTCAACTTATTCAATCCAAAAATACCAAATCAAAACTAAGCTAATCCTCGTACCCAAAGAAAGCAACTAATTCAAAAAGCTATAAACAAAAGATAAAGTTGGAACAATGTTACCATGGTGGGGTATCTCCCACCAAGCACTTTGGTTTAGAGTCCTAAGTTGGACTTTTCATGGCTTCATTGGTCACTTGAAACTTTTCCAAGGAGGAATATCTCCAACTCCTTGGCATTCTTGGGTTGAGTGTCATCTCTTGAATTAAACTTCTTGGCAACCTTCTCTTCTTGTTGTTCCTTGCCAACCTCAATCACTTCATCTTCAACTATATCACACCCAAAGATAGAAAAAGCTTCGAGGATGGGTTTCCTTGACTCTTCCAATGTGAATCTCGCTACCTTGCCATCGGCTTCAAAAGAATAGACTCCGGAGTGTGCATCAAACTTGAATCGGGATGTCTTTAGGAACGTCCTTCCAAGTAGAATGGATGATGGCTTGTCTGAGTAAATGGGAGGAGTCTCCAAATGTGGAAATCCACCGGGAAGAGTAAACCTTGGATGTCAACCAAAACATTTTCTGCAATCCCCACAACTGATACAATGCTTTTATCGGCCAATACGAATCTCGCCCCGCACCTCTTTAAGGGTGACAAGTTCAATCTCTCATAAATGGGGAGTGGCATAATGCTTACGCACGCCCCCAAATCTCACATACAGTCTGTGAACTTAATCCCACCAATCAAGCAAGTAACCAAACATGGGCCGGGATCATTGCATTTTTCAGGAATTAAAGAAGAGATAGAATCATCTACTGGCATGTTATTGAGTTTGCCAATTTTCTCCTTGTTGGTACAAACGTCTTTGAGGAACTTGGCATATTTGGGCACTTGTTGAATGGCCTGAAACAGAGGGACGGTGACTTCAACATTCTTAAAAATTTCCACCATGTTAGGGTCAAGTTGTTCTTGCTTCTTCGCCTTCTTCGCCAAGGTAGGGAATGGAATGGGCATAGGCTCTTCAATTGGATTTTTACTCTTTGGTTTCTTGGCCATGAGTGGCTCCTCCCCATCCTTTCTAACATCTTCCTCATCATCCTTCATCACTCCCATATCCTCTCCCACCTCTTCCTTGTGGGTTTCCTCACTCAAGCTTGTAGGCACAACACCAATTTCATCCAACTTGGTGTCGCTCCTAAAGGTAATAGCATTAATGCTTCCCTTAGGATTCGGTTGAGGTTGTGAGGAAAAACCATTAGAAGTTGAGGGTTGTTGGCTTTCTAACATCTTCCTCATCATCCTTCATCACTCCCATATCCTCTCCCACCTCTTCCTTGTGGGTTTCCTCACTCAAGCTTGTAGGCACAACACCAATTTCATCCAACTTGGTGCCGCTCCTAAGGGTGATGGCATTGATGCTTTCCTTAGGATTTGGTTGAGGTTGTGAGGGCAAACCACTAGAAGTTGAGGCTTGTTGGGAATTTTGTGTAGTCGGAGGAGAAAGAGTCAAATGGGTGAGTGCTTCGGCAATTGTAGACATATACGCTTCTTGTTTCTTGTGAAATTCCCATTGCTCTTGCATAAAGGTTTGGAGTGTGTCATTCATGTAGGGTTGATTAGAAGGAGGACCTTGATTTCCTTGAGGAGGATTTGATCTACTATTGCTATTTGGATGTTGATACCTCTCTTGAGGTTGAGATTGTGAAGGGTGTTGGTAGGATTGTTTGTATTGTGGTTGACCTTGAGGAGCTTGATGATAGTAGGCTTGTTGGCTTGGGTAAGGTTGAGCTTGTGGGGCTTGGTTCCACTTTTGATTAGAATTATCCCTCCACCCTTGGTTTTGATGCTTTGTGGGTATGAATTGGCTACTGCTAATGTAGTGTCCTCTTGGAGCTGAGGACACTCATCAGTGTGATGGTTGTTACAAGCATAAATACCACATGATCTTGGTGGTCCTTTACTCCTTGGAGGTTGAGATAGAGGAGCTAGCAAGGCTTGAGGTGGAGGAGCAATCAAGGCTTGAGGGATTTGTTGCCCTTGGGTAATTTGTCTCAACAAAATTGTCATCTCACCGAGGGTCTTTGTCAAAACGGCATCTCCGGAAGGAGAAACTTCACTTAAGGCTTTTGGTTGTCGATTCCTTGCCTTTGAGTGTTGTGTGGAGTCCGCCAAATCCGCTATGATCTCCCAAGCTTCCTCGGCAGTCTTGTTTTTGGTAAGTGTTCACACCCTGGGTTGAGCTATCCGATCCGGGATGATCAGTAACAAAGCGACCGACCTCTTCAGGTCAGGCTATCCGACCTCTTCTCAAAAGAGGTCCGCCAAATCGACAGGAAAGCCCAGTAAAGGGCCCAAATAGAGGAACACGACCCAAATCCAAAGGCAGTCCAAGCCTATAGAGATAAGGGCGGTTCTCTTGAAGATAAGCTGACCTCAACTTAAAGATAAAGATAAGATAAGATAACTAACTTATCTTATCTAAAAAGGTCACTCCACACCATGATAAATACACTGGAGCACCCAGGTATAACTCATACTCTGATTCTACAATAAACCTGCTTAATACCCGTGCTAACTTAAGCATCGAAGTCTCTTGCAGGTACCCCCCACCCTCCGGTGACCACGGATCAGAAGTGAAGCCAGTCCAACAAGTCAGACACAACAGCTCCGGCCGTCACCAGCCAGCCGGACACGTCATCTCCGACCAGTACAGAAGATCTCATCCGAGATCGGCCTACAGTTTCAGGTAACCCTCGGAACATTGGCGCCGTAGCCGGGGAACCTGGAAGTCATCCCATCATTATGGCAGATGACCATGACAACGACCGTGATTCAAATCTAGATGACAGAACGCCAAACAAAAATGCGGACGCTACACCAAAAGATACTCCGGAATCTAACAGAGACAAAAACTCATCACATTCGGGAGTAATAGAAGCGCTTCAAGATCGTCTAAAGCAACTTGAAAAAGAAAGCCAGCATCAACGAGAAATTGGCAAGGATCTACAAAGAGAGGTAAGGAGACGTCTAGAGCTAGAAGATAAAATCCTACAACTCGAAGCCGATCTCAAAGCAAAGGCTACCCGGACCACCCCTGAGGACAATTCACGCAAAGATCAAGTTGCATTCACTAGGGACATCATGAAAACTAAAATTCCTAAGGACTTCAAACTCCTGGATATGACTCTGTATAATGGCACTACAGATCCCAACCATCACCTCAACAACTTCAGAAGCAGAATGTACCTCACCGACGTCTCGGACGCTGTTCGCTGCAAAGCTTTTCCAACGACCCTCACGAAGACAGCAATTAGATGGTTCGACAACTTACCTCCTAAGTCCATCTCAAGCTTTGATGACCTAGCTAAAAAATTCCTGGCCAGATTCTCCATCCAAAAAGACAAGGTCAAGCACGCCCCCAGTCTACTAGGAATCAGGCAAGGAGATCGGGAAAGTCTTCGCAACTACATGGAGAGATTCAACAAAACATGCCTAGACATACAAAGCTTGCCAATAGAGGCCGCCATCATGGACCTCATCAATGGCCTATGAGAGGTGGGAGAAACCTTAAAATCCAGATTCTCCTACCGAGACAAAGATAAAGAATCCAAAAAGAAGGAAGATCGACAAGGGGAGAAAATTAAAAAATATCATAATTACACCCATCTTAGGGTATCCCTGGTAGAAATCTACAAAGAAGTCTGCCATACGGAAAAGATACTCCCAGCTCGACCACTCAAAGGTAAAAGAGGAGGAGGAAATCGGAACGAATACTGTGAATATCACCGAGTCCGAGGGTATTCCACCAACGAATGCTTCGACTTAAAAAATATCATAGAAAAATTAGTAAGAGAAGGAAAACTAGATCGGTTTCTGGCCACCCGAGATGATGATCAAAGAAAGAGAAGAACAGATGAAGATGTCGGACGAATCGAGCGATCACCTCGTACGCCAGAAAGACATGTCCATATGATACACGAAGGATTTACAGGAGGAGGAATCTCCAAATCATCCCGCAAAAGATATCTCAAAGAAGTATATCATGTTGAAGAAAAGGAGGAAGCTCCCGACATCCCTGCAATCACATTCACCAAAGAAGATGCATCTGGTATCATCTCAGGACACGACGACCCCATGGTCATCACCATCATACTGGCAAACGCCAATCTCCACCGCACATTAATAGATCAAGGGAGCTCCACCGACATCTTATTCAAAACTGCCTTCGACAAGCTCGGTTTAGAAGAAAAGGAGCTTAGAGCATACCCTAACAGCCTGTTTGGACTGGGAGATACCCCAGTACAACCGTTGGGATACGTGTCACTACATACAACCTTTAGAAAAGGAACCAATCCAGAACACTCAAGATAGACTACATCGTGGTCGATGTGAGTTCAGCCTACAATGCCCTAATAGGTCGGACAACACTAAATCAACTCGGCGCAATAGTCTCAACTCTACATCTATGCATGAAATTCCCAACTACAGAAGGGATAGCTACAATAAAAGCAGATCAAAAGATGGTACACCACTGTTATAATGAAAGTCTAAACCTCAGAGGCAGAGGATAAGAGTTCCATACAATTAAGCTCAGTGGAGTTCAGAGATGTGAAGAACTCCGTCCACAACCCGAAGGAGAAATCGAGAAAGTTCAGATCGGGGATACCACGGACAAAACAACTAATATTGGCACGATCCTGAAGGAAGACGCAAAAGAATTACTAGTACAGTTCTTACGAGATAATGTCGATCTCTTCGCATGGAAAGCTGCAGACATGCCAGGCATAGACCCCAAGCTAATGAGTCACAAGTTGGCGGTCTATCCTGGATCTCGGCCGGTACAGTAGAGGCGAAGAAAACTTGTGCCAGAACGATCCCAAGCTGTGGAAGAACAGGTACAAGCACTACTGGGACAGGATTCATAAGAGAAGTCAAGTATCCACTATGGCTAGCTAACGTCGTCTTGGTGAAAAAATCAAATGGGAAATGGCAAATGTGTACCGACTACACCGACCTCAACAAAGCCTGCCCAAAAGATCCTTACCCACTCCCAAGTATCAACACTCTGGTAGATGCTTCGTCCGGATATAGATACCTCTCGTTTATGGATGCATATTACGGATACAACCAAATCCCCATGTATCCACCATATCAAGAGAAGACCTCGTTTTTGACGCCAAAAGCAAATTACTGCTACATTGTAATGCCTTTCGGTCTCAAGAATGGGGAAGCTACGTATCAAAGGCTAATGAATAAAGTCTTTTCAGATCATATCAGAAAGATCATGGAAGTCTACGTGGACGACATGTTAATAAAGACACAAAGTGAAGA
>NC_029785.2:55222489-55227505 GCF_000816755.2 Arachis ipaensis
TTACTTAGCTCAACTTCTTGGAACATCTGATTAATAAGATAGCACACTTTCCTGCAACTCGTTGGGAGACGACCTGGGACTTAAAACTCTCAGTAATTTTTAATTTAATTCTCTGTGACATATTTCTAAATTGATAGGCAGATTTTCGGTGAGTTAAGAACTATACTTGCAACGTAACCATTTAATAATTTTTAATTCACCAGCTTCTGCGTCTCATTAGTCTTGGTGAAAAAATTAAATGGGAAATGGCGACTGTGCACCGACTGCACCGACCTCAACAAAGCCTGCCCAAAAGATCCTTACCCACTCCCAAGTATCAACGCCCTGGTAGATGCGTCATCCGGATATAGATACCTCTCGTTTATGGATGCATATTCCGGATACAACCAAATTCCCATGTATCCACCAGATCAAGAAAAGACCTCGTTTTTGATGCCAAAAGCAAATTACTGCTACATTGTAATGCCTTTCGGTCTCAAGAATGGGGAAGCTACGTATCAAAGGCTAATGAATAAAGTCTTTTCAGATCATATCAGAAAGATCATGGAAGTCTACGTGGACGACATGTTAATAAAGACACAAAGTGAAGAAACATTATTGTCCGACCTGGCCCAAGTGTTCGACACTATAAGGAAGCATGACATGCGCCTCAATTCCGCAAAATGCACTTTTGCAGTAGAAGCAGGCAAGTTCTTGGGTTTTATGCTCACACAAAGAGGAATTGAGGCAAATCCGGATAAATGCCAGGCCATACTCAACATGAAAAGCCCAACTTGTGTTAAAGAAGTACAAAAACTCAACGAGAGGTTGGCAGCCTTATCCAGGTTCCTAGCGGGATCAGCGATAAGATCCCTTCCTTTCTATGCCACTCTAAGGAAAGAAAAGAACTTCGAATGGATAATAGAATGCAAGCAAGCCTTCCAGGATTTCAAAAGCTTCCTGGGACGACCACCTATCCTAACTCGATCGCGAAAGGAAGAACCACTTGTATTGTATCTTGCAGTAGAAAGTCGGGCAGTAGCCTCAGCACTAGTTCGAGAGGACGACAAAGGGCAACAACCTGTATACTTCATTAGTAAAGCACTGCAGGGATCCGAGCTGAACTACCAAAAAATAGAAAAGTTTGCCTATGCTCTCATACTGACATCTCGACGACTACGCCCATACTTCCAGGCTCATACCATTAAGGTCCGGACCGACCAACCCATAAAAGGGATATTGCAGAAAACAGATCTAGTAGGAAGAATTTTACAATAGGCAGTCAAGTTATCCGAGTTCGACTTCCAATATGAAGCTCGGACAGCCATCAAATCACAATACTTGGCCGACTTCATTGCAGAATTCACAGATACCCTGGAAACTCCCACAGAATGGAATCTCTACGTGGACGGGTCTTCGAATAAGACTAGAAGCGACGCAAGTGTGATAATAGAAAGCAGCCAAGGAACCCAAGTTGAGCTTTCCCTCAAATTTGGGTCCCCGACCTCAAACAACCAGGCAGAATATGAAGCGTTACTAGCTGGTTTGAAGCTGGCTAAGAAAGTTGGAGCTCAAAAACTAAACATCTTCAGCGACTCACAAGTAGTCACCTCACAGATAACAGGGAGTTACCAAGCCAAAGATCCCACCATGAAAAGGTATTTGGATATAACCAAGGAACAGCTCAGACAACTCGGGGAATATAAGATCTGCCACATACCCGCGAACAGAATGCCCGAGCTGATACACTCTCAAAGCTAGCCAACACCAAACCAGGGGGCAACAATAGAAGCCTCATCCAGGAAATGCTACAGAACCCGTCAATCTCGGAAGCAGAAAAAGTCCTAGCCATAACAAGTCAGGATCAAAGATGGATGACCCCCATAATTAATTACCTCAAAAAAAAAAACACTCCCCACAAATGAGAAGGAAGCAAAGAGGTTAAAACGGGAGGCTCAGTACTACACCATCATAAACAACACCCTATACAAAAGAGGGATTTCAATACCATTGTTAAAATGTGTGCCGACCTCTAACACAAGGAAAGTTTTAGAGGAAGTATACAGCGGCATTTGTGGCAATCATATCAAGGCACAAGCTCTCACCAAAAAGGTACTTCGGGCGGGATTTTACTAGCCAACTCTACAAAAGGAAGCTACAGAATTTGTAAAGACATGTCCCCCATGCCAGAAACATGCCAACTTTCACATCGCCCCGCCAGAAGAGCTCATCAGCGTAACTTCGCCTTGGCCATTTGCAAAATGGGGACTCGATCTTCTCAAACCCTTTCCCCAGGGATCAGGACAAGTCAAATTCCTTATAGTCGGAGTACACTATTTCACAAAGTGGATTGAGGCAGAGCCCCTAGCCAACGCCACTGCTCAAAGAAGCCGGAAATTCCTATATAGGAACATTATCACGAGGTTCGGGGTTTCATACTCCATCACCACAGACAATGGCACTCAATTCACAGATGCAGGCTTCAGGAAATTAGTAGCCGACTTGAACATAAAGCACCAGTTCACCTCCGTCGAACATCCTCAAGCCAATGGGCAAGCCAAAGCTGCCAACAAAGTCATATTGGCTGGCTTGAAATGGAGACTGCAAGATGCGAAGGGAGCTTGGACTGAAGAACTTCCACAGGTCCTATGGGCATATCAAACTACGCCACATTCCACCATAAATGAATCACTGTTCCGATTAGCGTACGGAGTGGAGGCAATAATCCCAGTAGAGGTCGAGGAAGGGTCACCTAGAGTAGTCTACTATAATGAAGAAGCCAACTCTCAACATCAAAGAGAAGAACTCGACCTACTTCCGAAAATCCAAGAAAGAGCTCGGATCATGGAAGAAGCGCTAAAGCGCCGAATGGCTTCAAGATATAATCAAAAGGTAGTGCCAAGAGGTTTCGCGGAGAATGATCTCATCCTAATCCGAAATGATATTGGAACAACTCGACCCGGAGAAGGAAAGTTGGTAGCAAACTGGAAAGGACCCTACCGAGTCATAGAAGTACTTGGGAAGGGCTACTACAGACTGTCCGAACTCGAGGGATGAGAGCTTTCCCAGATCGTGGCACGCCTGCAACCTAAGAAGGTACTATAGCTAGAGAAGGTAAAAGATCTCATCATAGGATGCACTCTTTTTCCTGAAAAGGTTTTTTAGTGAAGCACCAAATTGAGATCCAAATATTATCCGACTTAAGAGGATGAAAAACTCCAACATGTATATATTTGCACTTTCTTTTAAATAAAATATATTTTAGATATTCTACAAATTCTCAAGACGCATTAATCTGAAGCATTCATCGTCCGATTATAAAGCAACAGATCGGCAGAAAGTGAAAAACAGATTCACTGCACGATCACGATAAAGACCAAAAAAGATGAAAATGTGATTCATCTAAAGGTCGACCAAAGAAAGACAGAAACCACCTTCTACAAATCAGCAAAGATGAACACAGAATAATGCAAGAAGTTATCGAAAGTGATTCGAAAAAAGAACCTGATGAGGTCTTATGGATTGCTAAATAATAACTTAAAGACTGGCCGACGTTGAGAAGTCAGACCAAGTCAACCCAAGTTATCAACAAATCCCTGGAAAGAGGTCTGGCCAACCCTATAAATGAGGAATTGCTAAACTTAGAAGAGATTGACATAAAGAAGTCAGTCTCCTATGAAAAACAAGTTATAAAAGTAATCCCTGAAAGAGACTTGACAAAGGTCCAAGAAAGAGGATTACAAAATAACATAGAAGAAATCGACATAAAGAAGTCGGTCTCCTACAACAAACAAGTTATAAAAGTAATCTCTGAAAGAGACCCGACAAATGTCCAAGAAAGAGGATTACAAAATAACTTAGAAGAGATCGACATAAAGAAGTCGGTCTCCTACAACAAATAAGTTATAAAAGTAATTCCTGAAAGAGACCTGACAAAGGTCCAAAAAAGAGGATTACAAAAATAACTTAGAAAAGGACGACGCAAAGAAGTCAGTCTCCTACAACAGACAAGTTATAAAAGTAGTCCCTGAAAGAGACCTAACAAAGGTCCAAAAAAGAGGACTACAAAAATAACTGGAAAGAGGACCAGCGTAAAGAAATCGGTTACGGATGGCCGGAAATAAATACAAGTAAGAGCCAGAAAACCGAAACACGAGTTGGATCCACACATCCGCAAAGGATCCAAGCTACAAACAATAAGTACAAAGCAATCCAAAGAGGCCAAGCAGCAAGGCTTCGGCATTCTCAAAACCCAGAAAGGTGCCAAAAACAAGTGCAAACAAGCATGATATAAAATGCAATATTATAAACAAGCTTCAAGATCAGGCCCAAAGCTTGAAAGCTACTTGTTATTTTTTCAAAATAAAAAGTTGCTAAACAAGCAACCAAAAGGGGTATCAACAGTCAGCGGAATATTTAAATTACAGAAATAAAGAGTTTAAAAAGCCCACAAGTCGGGCTATCTACACAAATATCCAAGAACAATTAGTTAAGATCGGGAGCCTTCTCGGTAGCATCAGTCTGGGGTGAAGGAGGGCGAGTTTGGAGAGGCACTGCATCCACCGTACCGTCGTCCCTATTTAGAATCTGACAATCAGGATCCAATTCTGGACGAGCAATCCCAGCAGGAGGAACTATAGAGGTCGACACTTTAGCAGCAGGCGCGGAGGGAGGTTCGACATCATCATCATCTTGGTCGTCGGGAACAATCTTACCATCCCTCACAATATTGTCCAAGCTAAAAAGAGTAAGATCAACCTCAGGAGCGAGAACTTGAACCTGCTCCTTCAAATTATCATAAGCAGCGTTTACACTACAGACAAGGTGACCTTGGAGCTCGGAATAGTCAACTCGGGCAGACTCCAACTCCTCCCTCAGACGTATCACCTCATGATAAGACGTGACATAACTATCTTTATGCCTCAACGCAGTGTCCTCGGCTAATCTCACAGAAGCCGCCAGAGCAAGAGAACTAGCCTTTTCGTGTTTTGCCTCCTCTATGAAGGCTTTGGTGGCATGGAGAGGAAGATTTTGAGC